>NC_065512.1:36429080-36544253 GCF_006386435.1 Epinephelus moara
CTTATCCGCTGTGAGGGTCCAAAGGACAGAGGGATGTCGTATGCTGTAAAGCCCTGTGAGGCAAACTGTGATTTGTGATATTGGGCTTTATAAATAAAATTGATTGATTGATTGATTGACTGATTGACTGATTGATTGATTGATTGATTCAGAGTTTGGGGTGGGATTGATTGATTGATTGATTGATTCAGAGTTTGGGGTGGGATTGTCTGCACATGGTTCTCAACATGGAGGTGGTTGAGCTGGCAGCTAGCAGCTAACCATACTAACCCCATAAACAGTGGCAACAGTGCAGACAGAGCTGACAGTGTTAACCAGTAGTGGAACAAGAAGGTGGGTGAAACACTCCCGTTACAATGCTAACCAGATATGAGAGGTAACCATAATATGTGCACAGTGCAGAGCGGCTATGATTAGTTAACCAGTGAGAAACAAACACAGGGACTCACATCCACTAACACCAACGCACAGCTGGATCGTCTACCACAACAAAGATGAGGGAAGCTCAGAATGCACACAGAGGGAGGGTGGCATCATGCTCTGTACAGGATGTCATGACTTCACTGTATTTTTACATAGCAAATAGTGATTTGATGCTAAATTTATGCTGTGAATGTCACGTACAAAACCTTCAAATAAGGCCTGTTAGAACTCTAAAAATAACCTGCTTGAGTGGAAAGTAAAAAAAAAAGCAACATCAACATTTAAAATTTTTGTAAATTAATTTACTGTACATAGATTTTGCTCAGTGGCAGCAGCATGTAATATGTGTCGGTGAAGATTCTCGGTCATCCAGGTCATGGTAATCATAAGTGCTATATCATAGGCGACTGGACTTGCTTGCGTTTCTTGAAGACGTTTGGCCTCTTATCCAAGAAGCTTCATCACTTTTAACGGATTGGTGTGGGAAATGCAAGCAAGTCCAGTTGCCTAAGATATAGCACTTATGATGAGCATGTAGTATGCATACAGGAAAAAAGAGTGGAGTTCAAATGAATTTTAAATGCAATTATAAAGGAGAACATGGGCTCACCTTTCCAAACACTGCTATCCGTGTCCGATCAATATATGGAAATTTCATCATGAATCTGAAAAAAAGGAACACATTCATATCAATGGACATTAACCCATTTGTATCATCTGAAACTCAGCTTCAAAATAGCAGACTGTTATGGATTAGATTGATCGTTACACTACCTAAAATTTCTGGTTGAATTTTACTTCATTATATGACTTGTTTTTGCTATTTTTACTGTATATTTACACCAAAATGTGAGAAGTTGTGTCACAAATCTTTCAACAGTCACATCTGGCAGAATTATAGAGCTTCAGAGACTGTGTGCAAATCATCTAGTTGAAAAAGATTGGTAACCAAGATTGTTGTGGTGGAGCTGGTTTGCTAATTAATGCAAAGTGATGAGCACATGTAGTTTGGTGAGACCAATTTGTTTTCAAATTAAGGTCGCTCTAATCTCTCTAGCAACCCGCTGTGAGCTGCAGCTTAAGGTTAGTAGAATTAAAAAAAAGCTCTATGCTAAAAGTGAAAAAAGACACATTTATCAAATGACTTACTGCTGCATACAGCAGCATGTTGAATGAGCTTTAAGGGCAGCTCTTAAGTGATCGTGATTAATCACATGAAGAGGAAAATATACTTTATTAACCCCCAAATTGTCATATACACACAGGTCCAAAATACACACACACATGCACAAACAGGGCCCTCAGCATTAAATGAAGAGACGTCAGAGCAAAGAGGCTGCCTTAGACAGGTGCCCAGAACAGTTGGGGGGTTCAGGCCTTTCTCACGGACACCTTGGTAGTGCCCTGAAGGCTACCTGGCACCTCTCAGGCTCCCAGTCCATGCCCCACACTTGGTCTGTATACAATGGGGTATATTTGGGGTGGTGGTAGCTCAGTCCATAGGGACTGGGCCCACGACCCTCTGGTTCCCAAGCCCAGTCCCTATGGACTGAGCTACCACCACCCCAAATATACCCCATTGTATAGTGTGTGAGGAATAACCAAACATGTCAGGTTTAACCTATAGTACATCTACCCCATTGTCCATTGTGTAAAATACTCTCAGTTCATTACAGGAATACTCACTCTCCAAAAGACCATTTTTCATATCATACTCCACACCCTGTCTTACATTGCTTTCATGGAAGATAACTTTTAACAGTGAACGAAGAATCCAAAAACATTCTTGGTGATTTGAAGTTATCTGTTAGTAGTTTGTATTATTGAGTGACTTTGGTGAAGCTGAACTACACCAGGGTGACAAATAACACAAACAAACTAACTGATTGAGGCAGCAGTAGACCAGCAGCTTCCTTGTTCAGCAAGATAACATTGCTGTTTTTGTCAATTGAGTCTCAATTCACTTTCAGTTATGTTTCCCATTGGAAAGGGCTGTCTGTTTGGGAGGTACTGAGCATACAACTGGATAAATGAGACTTGGATTATGCTGTTTTGTGAGAGTTTGTAAAAAATGTCTCGATTTAGTCTTGCTGTTGTTAAACACAGCTCTCTATGTCTTCAGTTCATCAAGACTTTTCTCCTTTTTTTTGATTCTCGGTTCACCATGGAGGCATGCAAGAAAAATGTTTTTTCCAAGAATTTAATGTAATATGTGGTGAGTAACTGACATACAAATGGTCATTTTGGGGTGATGAATTCCTCTAAAACAGTATTTTATGAAAACCAAAATATCTTTTATACTTTGTAAATTTTATTTGTGTGATATATTTAATACCTTGAGCAACAATTAAGTGAAATTAACAAGTAATCTGTGAAATAACAGACAATTGGCTGGAAATTAAAGGAAAACCCAGCTGGAGCACGCAGAAACATTTCCTGCTGGAAGACAAGAGACATCAAAGCAGAGAAAACATATAATAAGGGGAATCTAGTACCACATTGACAAGTGCAGTCAATTAAGATGCATGAAAAGAGATTGCAAACAAAAGCAATGCCAGCTTTTTTCTTCTTGTTTACACCTCCAAGGAATGAAAAAAAAAGCTCTGCAAATTTCAATCAAAACTTTGTTTGGAGATTACAGCTAAGAATAAAGCTGCAGCTGCAACTGCAACTGGAAAGCCATTAAAAACACTATATTTTCAGTACTGTTTCAGATAACATACTGTTCATCCTGACCAGTGCTATGTTGTACTCCAAAACATCAGGTTCAAAGTTTGCCAGAATGAATGTGACAATTATGAAGCTTCTGTTTAGAGGTTTTGGATGTGTTATAAAGAGGATTTCTTTAGCTTCGTCATTTGCAAGATGGTTTTAAGTTGAATAAAGGTAATTTGATAACGCACTCTACTGCTGCAATCTGGTCCTGAACATCAACGGTTCCCAGTCTCTGGTGAACCTCGTGCAGGATCCTCTGACCCTGGAAGCCACTGCCTCGGCCGTCCAGGCGAGCCACGATGACGCTGTCTGAGCTGACCAGCACAGAGTCCCAGCTGAGAGAGAAGCGGTCGCTCACAGCCTGACCACCAGGGGCAGTATCACTGAGCAGAATAAAGGACATGCAAGTAAGGAAAACTGACAGAATCACAACTAGCGAATTCAAACTGCTGAAGCTGAATCAATAGAATGCTGGTGAATATGAAAAAGCATGAAGAAGGATTAGGTTGTTTTTTTAGAAGATTTGTTTTAATGTGTTGAGCTACTCAAGGAGCCTGCTTTAAAGTTTGTCTGTCTTAACAACATATAGTAACTCATAATAAAGCATATGGCTGTCATTTTTCTGCAACAAATCCCATTAAAATACCTGAACCAGCAATGTGTGATGGCCTGTCTTTCAATCATTTCTGACTTATACCCTTAAACCCATACCCTGTCTGTGGCACTCAGCTGTAAGTCCATTGGTTTCTATTGACAATGCTAGCGCTTTGTCACGCCCCTTTATGTGTGATATGGACACCAAAGACACCCTTTACCACCTTTATGAGACACACGGAGCTTTCAGCTAACTCCAGTGTAAACTCATCTGTAGCAATACTTGACACTGAGAGATGCATGGTAAAGAGCGAAGAAGTTCGCATAGAATGGGAGGGAGGAGCGGTGCATGGGTCAAACAAAACAAGACTTTCATCCAGGTCTCAACCTAACCAAGTAGTTTTGTTGCTTAAATCTAACTGCAACCGTTACAACGCATTTCAGCTGTACGTCACATTCAGACGCTAAAGGGTGCCCTGTGCATCGCTATGAAATGCAGAGGGGCGTAAAAACTATCATGTCTTCAACAAAATAAGGGCTACAGGAAGCAATGGGTCATACGTGCAATTTCTGTGATGGACTTTAAAGGTTAATAGTGATGAAACTAGAGATTGCCCATTGCTTTAAATATCCCGGGGTCATCGTGAATTGTAATGGTTTATTTAAGATCGCCATGGAGGAGCTGCATGAGCAAGCTTATTGTGCAATGTTTGCCATTTTTTCTAAATGCAGAAAATTGGCTTTACCTGTAGATATCACAGTAGATCTGTTACACCAGTTATGTTGTATGCAAGAAAAGTGTGGGGGTTTAAATAAATAGATATATTAAAAAAAACACCTCTGAAATTTCTTAAATATGCCCAAAAGTTAACATGGCAACTGGCAATAATATGGTCTATGGGGAGTTTGGAAGATATCTACTCTGTATTGCTGTATTGCTCTGTTTAACTTAATTTGTTATTAGAATCAGATAAGCCAGGAGTTATTTGTAAATTAGGTGCTTTTTTGAAGAAAGTCCTTCCTTTGTTTTAAGTTACATTTGTTGCACCTTAGCCATGCCATGTGCCAGTGTTCTGCTATTACTGTATGTAAGCATTTGCGCTCCATACCATGTGACATGGTCTTGAGCCTGGTCTTTGAAAGAATGAAAACAGGTTGAAACTGCTCATATAGTTTCATTTTTAAAGGCTCCGTAATTTTCTAAAACAGCTGGGCACTGTAGTTTTTGGCAAACATGACACAAAGGCAGTACATAGTTGATTTGTTGGGGACAATTTTCCGGTGCTGATTTATACACATTTAGTCCCAAGTGAGTATTTATGTTAGCAGGACGGTGTAGGTGGGATTGAGTCAAATAAACTACATTGTGTGTTCTTGGTAACAAAAGATCATGTAACCCAGTGCAACAGTGTGACTCATTGATGTGTTTTAACATTGTTTGGACAGAAATGGAGCTCTTTGGCACAGAGGAAGAAGATATATCAGGCTTTGACTGTACGCTACACAAACATTTTGTCTTCTATATTGCTCTTTGCGCCAACAAAGGAGATTTTATGTCAGAAACAGAATCCATCAGTATGCATTTGCGGCATATTCTGAAGTGTCATTACAAATGATACTTACATCATCAACAATAGTCCATAGTGACGGGACTCAGAGAAGTCTGGTGGATAGGAGATCTTCAAAGGTAAATCTGTAAAAGGGAAAAAAAAATAATGATGGCATCACCTATTCATCTGCGATTCACAGCGACAGTATAGAAACCAATACATTATTCTCACCAAAATGTTCCATCTGAACAGTTCTGAAGTCAGTCAGCTGGATCCTTTTATACTTCAAGGCTGCCTTCAGCAAAGAGTTGTTCTCAAGGATGTAGTAATCTGTAAAGATGAGGGGAACGTGTTTAAAAGATGAAAGAGACTAAAAATTGCTGCCAATAATCAAAGTGCTGCTGCATACAAATGACCCATAATAACACAAGGCTTTGTCTTTGGATCCAGTGATATAATGAGATGAGATGGAAGGTGTAGGTAAGGGGACGAGATCTGAGTCTTGCGGATCGTTTCTGACATTGTTTCATTTTGTGGTCAATTTAGATGGTTCAGGAAGCTGAATACATTCCTGGATTTCATCTCTTTGGGGTTTAGCTGTTGCAAATAAAGGAGACGGTTCTAAATTGTAATAAGTGATGAGACTGTAATATGAAATATTAGACCAAAGATGATGGTAAATCACCTTTTTAACAAGTGTTTTTTTTTTTTTCTTTTAGCTTTTGAATCAAAAAGAGGGATTTGTACAAAGGCTGACAAAAAATTGCCAAAGCTGGAATTAGTTTGTGAATTGGGAAAGGAAATAAAATAATTTGCTGCTGACCCTAATTCAAACCATAATAATAATGGTCATTTGTACTACTGTTAAGCATGGATGAGCACAAAAAATACAGCCAAAAGGTTCCATTTCTGAAAGGCATTTACTCGCAGCAGCTTGCTCATTCTGGCTCACAAACAGGAGCCCCAGTATTTTCTCCACATGTAATAAACAATGACTCTGGTTTGGCCATTTTTCCATTCAAGCCATCTGAGAAGCAGCTAAATGAAATGGAATTCATCCAGCACTTCTAATGGAAAACCCAAAATCAATAGACGCCTCATTATGAAACCGCCAGGGGCCTTGAGTTCCCAGCTGTGGATGGAGGGCCTATCCAAATAACCCTGGGCAAATTGCTTGCTTTTCAGCAGCACAGCTGTTAAAAAAATCTACTGATAGACATACAGACATGGATAGCAAGAAGAAGCATGTTTGCACCGTGAGTGTTTGTGTGTGTTTGTGGTTAATGCAACCATGTGTGTATAGCATGTGCGTTTGAATTCATGGCTGTAGGAAAGAAAGAAAAAGGAAGAAATCCAGATTGGGAAGTCCCCCTGTTGACCAGAATCAACCCAAAACGAAGTGAAGCTCATATGGTCTATTAACGCTGTTGGCTCAGACAGAGGGCCACTTCCAAAAAGAAAAACTCATCAACCCCCATTCAAGTTCTGCATTGACTACTTTTTAATAGACTCAGACCTTGGCTTCAGAAACCCCATCAAGGCAATCACAAACTGGAGCTGTTTATACTCTAAAACAAATCACAAAAGAAGAGGTTTCATGGACATGGACGAGGCAAGATTTAGTTTTGGTTTATTTTAATTGGTAATTTGTAAAATTGATAATTTAGTAATTTCAATGATCAATGTATCCAACAACCTGAACAATATGTTGAATCCTGAGTTGTAAAAAACAGTATCTAGTCTCACACAGCCAGACATGTCTTACCCTGTGCCAGCGCTGGAGATAGAGCAAGCTGAACCCATCATAATTTGGCTTTAAGCGAAACAAGGGTTACCGCTCTGCGTTTGTAGGCCTCCACAAACCAGTCAAGTTGCAGTTACAGTTTACATCCATGTCTGTGAAAACACGGATGCTTCACACACATCTCACGCCTCTAAAGTTCAAAATTTTGAAAATTCACAACAAATCAACCACAAATTTCTGAGTTTTTTCTTTCCTTTGTATATTATGAGTCTGCTCACTTCAGCCACTCATCCACAATTTGAAGGGCATGCCATAATTATATGATGTAACTTCTATGTTGTGATATGCTTTGTTTTAGTGTGTGTGTTGCTCAGAATTGCCTAATTTTGCCTAAAATTGCCCGTCCCTGACCATTGCTGCGCAGCAGCTATAATTAGTGTATGAATTCTTGAGTTATGGCCAAAAACATGTTTTGTGAGGTCACAGTGACCTTTGATATTTGACTTTTTACCGTGTAATTATAATCAGGTTATTCTTGAGTCCAAGTGGGCATTCGTGCAAAATTTGAGGTAACTCCCTCGAAGCCGTCTTGGTATATTGCATTCACGAGAGTTAGACAGATGCAAAGTCACAGTGACTTTGACCTTTGACCACCAAATTTTAATAAGTTCATTGTTGAGTCCAAGTGGATGTTCGTGCCAATTCTGGAGAAATTCTTTCTGTTTCTCAGAAGGCACTTTCCCAAACAGAAGCACATGGCCAATTAATATGCAGAATGACATCATCAGATCTTCCTATGGCAATTGTATAACTTGCTCTACTCTGACTGGCTAATGCTCATTGTCTTTGCTGGTTGAATTGGTGGGGTTTAGGCATGAGGAGTGAGGTTGGTAAAGGTTAGGGTAAGAATATCAGGGTAAGCTAACCAGAAGCACAGCAGGGCAGGTTGGGTCATTCTTTTGCCATAGTAGAAAGGTCAGATGATGTAACTGCATAATAATAAGCCGTGTGCTTCTTATTTGAGATAGTGTGTAGTGTGTAGCATATTTTTAGAGAAATGACCCTTTGGAGCAATGGGTGTTTGTTTTCAAGATAACGGGCTTCAGAATTATTATGGGTCTTTGGAACAATGGCTTGGCAACTGCCTACAGTATGCAAGACCAGTTTTATGTAGCGATGGTCTAAGACAGGTGATAGGCAGCCAGTGTAAAGCTTTATATCCACAGTATCCAAAAGTATCTCCTCTTCAGAAGTTGCTTTAGTTGCTTGGCCTATTGCACTAATAGGCAGCAGCTGTATGCATAATGGCCGTTTCAGGTGTCTTCTTTCTGTATTTATCTCCCGCCAGACTCAGAGACAAGCATGTGAAATGATTCATGTAAAAATCAAGTTCATCTGCGCAACTTGCCTAAATATAGATTGTTGTTATACCTCATTTCCTCAGATCTCTACAGCCATGGCGAGTGCAAAGTTAGCATAGCCTATAGAGCCACAGATTTCATCACATACCCGTCATTTTCACAAAAATAAATGGAGTCCTTACTTGAATTATTGAGGCTGTGTAAGATCACAGTGGGAGCTCCAGGACCTGAAAGAAAAAATAAAAGCTTGTGAGTGTAATTTAAAACATTTTCATGTTACACTGTAATCCTCACTGAAGGACTGTGTGCTTTGCAGATAGTGAAGGACAATTTGTAAAATGACCAAGTAGAAACTGTGGCGTTCTTCAAACATTGTAAATGGTATTTTTCTGTGTGACAAGGTTGCTCCTCTAAAGCAGCTACACAAAAGTCAAATGCAGGCAGCCATCTTGTTGTATCAATTAGGGGTTAAAGGTCATTGCCTCCCTAATAGCCTCAGACTGTCAAATTATGCCAGTTATTTTCAACATCCTATTGTAAAATACTTAGTCAGAGGTTAATAGGATGGCAGGTTTGCTCAATAGCTCAGCTGCAGCTGAACTGCTCCCTTGACAACTGCAAAACACACACCACACCAGCTACATTCCTCCTGCTCCACTTTCTTTGTATTGAAACACATACCGTAACTCTCACATTATCTCCTCTCTTGGACTTACTGTTGGTGGGCTGCCTTCGCTTTGACCTTTGCATTTAAGTTTAAGTTTAAGTTTATTTACTTTATTAATCCCCCTGAGGGGAAATTCAATGTTTTCACTCTTGCTTGTGAATTACACACAGGTCTGAAAGACACACACATGCACAAACAGGACCTATACATGCACAAAGTGGAGAGATCTCAGAGTGAGGGGGCTGCCCTTTGGTCAGGCGCCCCGAGCGGTTGGGGGGTTCGGTGCCTTGCTCAAGGGCACCTCGGCAGTGCCCAGGAGGTGAACTGGCACCTCTCCAGCCACCAGTCCACGCTCCATATTTGGTCCAGACGGGGACTCGAACAGGCGACCCTGTTTTCTTACAACATTCAATAGTGTCACACAGAGAAATGGTTTCATTACGTGCATGTACCTGCTTTCAACACTAAACCAATCAGAAGCATTTTATGAGTGGAATTAAAAGGCTCGATTTCCTCCTGATGAAAACAGGTGTCAGCGCGCACTTGTTGGGGTCATGTGAACTTGGCCCTCCAAAGACAACAAGCCTTCTCCATTATTTTTATTGCTTTTGGGAAAGGGAACTGTGTTATTGTCCAATAAATCACTGCGCCAAGGCCCAAATGCTTCTGAGCATGAAGCACTCTCATCTGCTGAAAATAAATTGAAACCTCAAACAATATAAAGAGTTACCCTCTATTAAATAAGCTACTCGCTGCCCAATAATGCTACCTAAAAGTAATTATACACAATAGAGTGGCTAATTGTTTAATTTTATGCCTCTCATTTGGAACTGATGAGAGATGAATTTAAAACTGAATAGTTGGAGGGTGACAGATTACAATAGGCGAACCCTGCCAGATGATCTCAGCTTGGCTAAAAATGGAAGAATAAATTAGGAACATTAAACACTGTTTCCCCAATTTCAAATAATTTTTCAATATGTCACCCGCCACCATCTGCAGTGTTGTCTCTAACTCTACAATCAATTTTAACTCAAAGGTAAAAGCTCATGTTATTCAAGGTTAGTGCACTCCAGTGTGTTTGGATGACCACATCTGTATATTATCTTTTTGATTATGCTTATTCATGCCATACAATGAAAGTTTAACTTCTGTATCACTCTGCTGTGAGTCAGCGTTAATCTACAATGCAGAGATATTGCAGTCATATTAATATGATTCAAAACAAGTTAAGATGATTACTCAAAGCAAGTCTTAAAACAAGAGTAGAGATAATTACAGACAGATTTAAAAGATGATGCAGTTGGCAGTGTGCTGTCTGCAGACAGGTCATTTCAAGGATAGTTTGGATGAGAAATTATCTTTCTAGATGACTCATTCTGCACTCTGAGACATATTTATCCAATTGTTCATTATGTTATGTGGGAAGTCCTCTTCAGTTGTATACTGAACAAAAAAAATTAGATACACCTTTGTTTTGCTCCCATATTTTTAAGTTAAAGGTCTAAGACTTTTTTATACACATAATAGATAAATTTTGGTCACACATTTGTTAAAATCTGTGTTAGTGAGCACTGCTCCTTTTCCAAGACAATCCATCCTCCTGACAGGTGTGGCTTATCAAGATGCTGATTAAACAGCATCATTACTCCACGGGTGTGCCTTGAGATGGTCACAATAAAAAGCCAATCTAAAATGTGCAGTCTGATCTTTGACATATTTAGGATTTTACATGATAGAGTTGTTTAGGGTGTTTAATGTGGCCTGTGTGAAGTTGCTGGATAATGGTAGGCATTGGAACATGCTGTTGTACACGCAGATCCACAGCATCCCAAACATGCTCAAGAACTGGGATGTTTTCAGCTTCCAGGAATTGTGTACAGATCCTTACAATATGGGGCCGTGCATTATCATGCTGCAACATGTGGGCATGGTGGTTGATGAATGGCATGACAATGGTTCTAAGGATTTCATCACAGTATCTGTGCATTCAAACTGCCATCAATAAAGTGTGTTGGAGCCATATTTGATTAGTGTTAAATGTACTATCCTGCGTCGCCATTAGGTGGCTTATGTTAGTAGCTGAGGCAGGCCATGGTGTATTTAACTTCATGCCAGAAAACACAGGTGTTGCTGATTGAGGGAAGCAAACAGTTTTTGATTGTGCTCACATTACGATTACTATGGCTGTATTTAAATACGTCACTTTGTGAAAGCTGAAGATGCTCTATTTTTACCAAGAAATTTAAGAACAGACACTGGGAGAGCCTTTAATGATATTTGATGGCGTACCTTTACAGTGGAGGATAATGTGTTGGTTTGTGGGGCTGATGTCAGCATCGAAGTATAGACAGTGAGCTTTATTTAGCTCGCATGTCAAGCACCGTCGTGGGAACAGACCCACAGTTTTAACACTGAGGAGAGGAGATAATAAAATTAGGAAGATAAGACAAGAAGCACAAAACATTTTGAGTAAAAGCTTGAGGGTAATGCTGGCATTAATTTATCTTTATATCAAGGTCAGAAAAATCCCCTGAAGAGATCAAAACCAACAATAAAACATCCAGCTAAATGTTTACCTGTATAGTCACAACCTGATGTAGGCTACATCTCTACGGCAAAGAACGTAAGGATCAAAATGTTCTAGAAAATATTGAAATGTATAAAATACTAAAGAAAAAACAGTACTTTATTATAGATAACCGTAGCAAAACAGCAGTGTAGAGGTGCAATGACTGGTGGATTAAGTCAATTGACAGAAAATGACTGACAGTCAATGAGGTATTCATACTAGAACTCTACGGCATAACAGATATGTCAGGCTTTGGATACACACAATGATCATTGGCAGGATAAATTCATAGGTAATTAAATATAAAATAATACCAGCATTATCTTTTAAAGTCTGTAAATTCACTATCAATAAAATTGTTTTCAAAAACGACATACAGAGCAGACAGGGTGAATACTCTGACAATAACATCAGGTTAATGTGTGAGAGTCTTGCAAAGATCTTATTATGACAAATGTCAAAAAAAGCAATTTTAATTAAAAACCTTTATGCGCAGTTGAAGCACTGTAAGTGTAATCACTGTCAACAGCAAGTGCTATATAATAAGCAGGTGCAAAACACACCTGAAGAGCTGCCGTCTTCGTGGTGAACCCTCTGTGCTGAGAAAATAACTGTCAAGAGAAAACAAAAATTATCATAGCAGAAAGACGTGACAGATTAAACATTGAACCTCATTATCTCCATGTTTAAGCTCAATATATACATCTAAATAGCAAACTGCACATGGTTTTGTGTACAGTATGAATGTGGTATCCATGGTGAATTGAGGAGAAAAGGAGACAATTTAGCGTTCCCTGTCTCAAACGTGATTCATCAGTGGACAGACCAGGCGCTTTTCTATGATATGTATGTTTTTAAATAATTAGACTTACAGATTGTCAGTGTTCTCATCATACGCGATGATCTTGGTCACCTCCCAGTTCCCTGATGTTAGATGTCTGACTTCATTTTGATCTGCTCTGAACTGAGAGAAACAAAAGAAGATGAGTAAAAGTCAACTGTTTGAACTTGGTAGACTCCAGCTAATAATTTTGCTTCTGTTTGTCTCATTGTATTCTGCCCATACCAGATAAACAGCAGCATAAGTCATTGGTTCAAAGCCTAAGTGTTTAAAGGAGCTGTATGCCACATTCAGAGCATATCTATGAGTCTGGGGTGGGATTGCCTGTTGACGGCTCTCAGCATGGGGTGGCTGTTAGGCTGCTAGTGGCTAACAATGCTAAAAGTGCGAATAGTGCTAACAACAGCAACACTCAGTACCTATACATGACATTAAAGAAAATCTATTTATTGTGTTAGTCTGACTGAAACCAGACTTTTAAAATACATGCAAACCTGTTAGCGTGACTGAAATCGTACTAAAGCAAATTTCTTAAAGTTGCACTAACACACCCAGATAATGTGATTGGGAGTCGAATTACTCCTGCATGTATACAGTCAATTGAACCCAAACTGGCTGAGGCACTCGGAGCATGCTCCACAGTTTCTGCCCTGGGCTTTGACCCAGAGGTTGAATAGTGTTAAATGCGCAACAGAAGAAGAAGTCGGGAACAACATGGTAAAATTTACATCCCGAGCCATGCATTTTTGGACGGACAAAATGTACAGAGCTGTAAAGTTGTCACCAGTTTGCTGCTAGCTATGCCTTGTTAACTTGTTTGTCGATTGTATGGTATGTGACGTAATAGGTCAACCTATTAACATGCAGAGGAGGGTGGGCATTACACTTCTGGGATGACACCATTCCGCCATTCTGTGGCTCGGGGGAGTGTTATCAGCTGTAACCATCGAATAAGCACAAGCAGAGCAGCAGTGGGATGCTAGTCAGTGGGATACACACACAGGGACCCACGTGCATGTTAGTACTCGTGCAGCTACCACAACAAAGAATAGAGAGGCTCCAATTACTATATACCCAGAGTTAGTCTCGCTCACCAGACCTTTCTCAAGAAAAGAAAGGTCTGGCTGGGCCGACTCTCACTTTAAGATTGGAGAAAAAAACGCCCCAGCTGCTTGTATTTCTTTCAACCAATCACAATCGTTCTGGGCGGTGCCACAGCAACGGTGCGCTTGCAAAAATATTGCCGGGGGGAAACAGGTTTTGGTGTAACACGCCCACAAAAATATCACCTACAGGACGCGAACCATGGCAGAAAAATGGCTACATCCCCGCAAGATCAAACACCGCAAAAGTTAGTAAAGGACGTGTTGAAAACGGTTGAAAACTGCTACACAACTGGAGGTGGTAGGGCGGGACTTCAGCGGGTGGCTCGTTCCGCCCAATGAGAGGCTGTTCTCTGCAGCAAACTTCCGCCCACTCAGACTAACCCGGAGTTAGCATGACTTCATTGTCTGCTCAGGATGCCATTTCTCCACTATATCTTTACACAGCAAATAATGGATTGCTTCTATATTAATATTCTGAATGTTACATACGGAACATTTAAAAATGGCCCATTTGTATGCTTTCCTGACAAGAACTTGTCCTCCTTGTCTGTCACAGGCAGAAGTGGAAGTAGCATTACTGTGTTATGATAGTGCAAAACTGCTTACGGTGTGCTCAGACTGAAAGACAAGTGAGTTGTTGATAGGATGTGACTGCATACAGTCACAGTGTAGCTGATGGAAAAGATGTTAGTGATTTTAAAGACATGATGTTAGCACTGGTGATGCTAATTGAGGTAAAGCAAATGATGTATGCTTATCCAGAGGCTTTATGACTCATATATAGCAAGAGTTGGAAGAAGTCTGGACTCCTACACCGTACACACACATACAGAGACACACACACACACACACACACACACACACACACACACACACACACACACACACACACACAAGATTGTTACTATGGTGCCAGACAGCACATTGGCTGTTTGTGGCAAATTGACATAGACTGGACAAACACTCCGGGCAAAGTATGCTTTGCGTTCAGTCTGAGCACACCTTTAGGGAGGAGGCTGGGGGAATGGTTGGGCATGCAAAACTGTCCTCAAGAGATGTTTCATTATTCTTCAAGAATAACTAAGAATAACTGATTTAATCATTTTATTTATTTAAAATATTAGTTCTGGCCGATGTTTTTTGTAACCTTTATTTGTCATGTGCTGCTTCACACCACGTCTTGCTCACCTTTTTTTTTTTACCTTGACCATGATCTTACCTTTAACCTTACAGAGTAGGGGCCATGCAGTTACCAAAACAAAACCATAACCTTTACCCAAACCTCAAGCCTTGTGGTAGCAGATCAGAAAACACTCATATGGGTGATTTTTGGACATTCACAAACACAGTTTTACTATGAAAATTTGAAGACTTGTTGGTACATTAGTATTTCCCTCATAGATTGTAGAAAATTTTATCAGGTCTGAAAAATTCATCATAAGCCACACAGGTTCACCCACTGATTTATTCCTCCAAAACTAATACTGCATGAATTTTAATATGGGGAAAGTGTTCCCATACTTGGAATAAAATGTGATGAACCTCTGTAATAAAACAACAGCAGAGAAACTATCCATGGCAGCAGGACTTTAAATATCCCCGTTTCTCCCTACTAACATGACTGAAATCCAACATGCAGCTTGTGTATTTCTTTGGGTTCAGATTGGGATGCTTTAGTATACGTGTTGTTGAGAACAGGCTCTTCTTATTGGGCCTGTGCTGCTGGGGAGAAAGGTATCATAAATCACTCGCAAGAAGTTTCTTGATTATGGCAACACCTCAATTAACGGCTCAACAACAGCATGACCAATGAGAACTGCTGTGAGCAATTTCCTCAATTTTTGGTGAAACTATTTGAGAGCACACACTCGGCTGCACATTAAATAAAACAGCTCTATTAAAGCTGTGGCAGCACACAACATCCATCCTGTCAGAATAAAGGAATTAACCAGATCATTTGGCTGTGAAAACTGTGCCTACATGCTGTATCATTTTTGCCTGACTATAAACTGAACCTTCACCTGTGTGGTGAACATGGCAATGTGATGAAACTCTCCACGTCCTCCTTGCTTGACTGGGACGGTCAGGAAAAATCTGCTGCCGTCTTTGGAGAACACCGGTTCTTGGTTCTGCAGAAAGAACAGATGCATAAACGCCACAGCATCTATCACCTAATTCGATCAATCAACACATATGGCAAGCCCCTTTAACATTTAATCAATTAATCTCACTCCTAATTAAATTTTAGATATCCATAATAGCATTTCTCCTGGTCAAAACTTAAATCTCACTCATCAGTATGGCAATTCAAGACATACACAGTATCATTCTTACTAGTATACGTGGTAATCAAGATATCTACAACTTTGATTATACTAGCCCAAAGATGTTTTTTATCCATAAAAAAAAGTATAACTGACTGTTTTAACATTTAATCGCTCGACAGGATCTCTGTAATTCAGTTCTTCCTGGTCTAAAACAACATTTCTTTAACAGCGACCTTGAGTGCCATGAAAGGCGGCTTATAAATAAAATGTATTATTATTATTATTATTATTATTTCAGATATCCACAACGTCATTTTCCTGTGTATTGACCTTTCAATTTCAGATATCTACAATGTCATTTAGAATTCTTACTTACTTTTTTCTTTTATATGTTAGCATGATCAGCAGAGAATGAAGTGTAAACACTTCCTGAAACTCTGATTAAGTCAGTGCTTAAAGGTAACAAAGTGCATTTAGAAGTGCATCACTACACTGAATTCACACAACATAATTTTAGTCACTGTAGTTCAACTCAACCTGTAAAACAACTGAATAATGTTGTCTGTGGGTCTGGTAGGGCTTTCTAAAGTCCTCTCATGATGTCATAGTGATGTCATCAGGGTTTCCCGGTATTGGGTTTGGGGAATTAATAACAAAAAGACTGTGTTACAAACTGTACACATGGTGTTTGACTGACTAGTACCAGGCAGCAAGGCTTTAACAAAAGGTACTATCAGTTGCACCATGGGAAATGTAGGACTCCATTTCTTTGTAGCTTCACTTATACTAGGGACTTAAGTGAGAAATCCTGAGGTCTGGCGCATCAATTTTGATCATTCTTTTTTAAAACTGTGTCTTGTGAGTCCCTTGTAGTCCCTATATAACACTGACAGGAGCCAATCTGAGTTATGACGTGCAAGTAGAATGTCTCCTGTTGCTAAGTTGTATCCTTCGTAAGGTTTGTCCTATTTACTGGAGCAGAGAATGCCCTTCAGGGTGTCCATTATCAGTTGGACAGTTCATGCCTTCACGTTGGCCTTTAAAAACTGATAATGGCCACCTGCTCGGGCATTATCCCTTACATATAGTATGTTATTGCTATGGTCTATGGCAGTCCAAATATATTGGTAAACATGAACACCAAAAACTAGAGTATGTCATAGGGTACATAGTCTAGAGCTGCTCCAAAGACAGTAAATTGGTAGAGATGTGCAAGATGACGCTGAGAGGAGCCAGGGGGACGTTCTGAGTTTATGGGAACATTTTCTGTTTCAGTACTTAGAATAGTACAATCGAGTAAAGCTCATTGATGTATAAAAAAGAAAAGAATTATTCTGTCAAAATCAGGTTCCCATTCATTGTCTATGGAGCAGCTCCAGACTTTATACTTGATGACATCACAGGTTTACTGACTTTACTTACTTCTCTGACTTTAATAGAGTAGCTCACATTCACAAATATTGATTGCACTTTCCTCGACCATGAAAATAACATATTGGATTACGTGTTTACCTTGACTATTTTTTTTCCTTATTGCAATTTTTACTCAAGTAATGTATCTAAATACTGCCAACAGAAAACCAGTACATAGTTTTTAGATAACCTCGAATAACTACTTTAAGGCAAACTTTACAGCCAAATTCGCACTTATTCCTGCTGTGAACTGTCATGCTAATGCAGCAATTTACATCAAGTTCATCAAGTTTCAATTTGTGAAACCCACAGTCAGTAAATAAATATCTCACTCAGTAACACAAACACATCCTGTCTCAGATGGAGGGAGTTTACCCAGAATGAGCCTTTGGCATTTTAGACAATCTTACACAAATATCTGCAAGCAAAGGCCTTCTCTCTGCACTGACACAACCTCACAGACAGTAAATGAGCATTGAGCAGATTACCACCTTAACAAAGACAAGCAGCTCTGCCTGCCAAGATTGTCAAGTTGTTAAATTACCCACCACTACAGCCAAACATGTATGGCTGCAGGGCTTTATAACCAAATCCTGCAAGACACTTTCTCTCCTCTGCATCCATACCCATTTCCCCATTTAATGAAATAAAAAATGCTAAAGCTGAGAGCAGACTACCCTCTTTCCTTTGGAGGGAAATAAATAAAATAGCCATAACTAAATGGTACTAATAGTACAATGACATCGGTTGGCCTTGCTGGCTTTTATTAGATGCCAGGTTATTGGATGTCTACGGCACTGCTGACAATACTACACAAGCAAAGAGGTTGATGGTTAAATAAGTCAATTCTACAATGCTGTCATGCTTTCCTAAGGTCCATGTTGACAAGAAAAGGTTATTCAAATATTTTTCTTACAGTGAAAACATTTCAAAAAGCTCAATATGTGCTGCAATTTTGCAAATTTCTTGGCTGAACTCTATAAACTGAATAGAAACACTGACTGAAGTGGCTGTTTCTTTGATTTTTAATTTTAACTCATATAAACCCAATGCACTTCAGTATCTCCAAAGGCTCTATTATTTGCTCATAAATTCTACTGGTGATTATAAAGTCAATGTTCACAGTTTCATCTGCTGAAGAGAATGATTCAAGAGGCCGACATGAGTCCCTCTTGCTGCCGCTCATCCTGTGTTTGCATCACCAGGTGTAGGATTTTAGGGATGAATAAAGCTTCCCTCTACAAGTATTGAGAAGAGTGTGTGTGTGTGTGTGTGTGTGTGTGTGTGTGTGTGCATGTAGAAAGATGCAGAGATGAGGTGGAAAATTGGTAAAGTTGCTCTTTATATGGCATAATTTAAGAGATGCTAAGCTAGAGATGATTAACATCAAGTGAAATTACAGCACTTGAACACATGCTTTCAAAATTTTACATATAGACTGTGACAGATGGAATGGAGAGCACTTTACCTGCTTGGAAAGCCAGAGCTCAGAGCTTTCTTCATGTCTCTGAAAAAGATGTCAAAGCAAAATGTCAGTGTGGTGTTAATGCACCCAGATCATCCAAATCCTCACTGTACAGCCTTTCTGTTTGGCTACTGCGTTATACTTCTACTTGGTACACACAGTTTTTTAAATAGTGAAGCAGTATAGTAGAAGGGATGTAACCACATTCTTTCTCCCAACTTGAATCTTCTTTTATGTCAGCAGAAGTTCTGTAAAATGTTATTTTTCATAAATTGTAAAACTTGTTTTGGAGTAACACTTCAGTGGCACATTTTCCAGACAGAATCATCTGCCACATAATGGACCCCCTATTTTGTTGTTTATTTAAACACCCCACTGGGGACACCATTCCCAGTCTGAGCCATCGTTTCAAACCAATATGCATGAGCAGGAGCCAGAGTTTTGGCAGAGGAGGC
This sequence comes from Epinephelus moara, assembly GCF_006386435.1. Taxonomy (NCBI): domain Eukaryota; kingdom Metazoa; phylum Chordata; class Actinopteri; order Perciformes; family Serranidae; genus Epinephelus; species Epinephelus moara. The sequence goes on from NC_065512.1 coordinate 36,448,254, forward strand.
TGGACGCTGTGTCCAGGCCTGAGCTAAGCTGCCTCTTGGCTGGGCTGCATGTTTGTTCGTGCAAATCACACCAAATCAGGAACCACAGAGCTGGAGAGCAGGCTGTGAGACCCACAGTTCAACTGCAGGGTTAACACTACTCTCTGTCATCCAAATATGGAGAGAATATGGAAGGAGTTTACTCCAGGGGATGTGCTGCAATTTCAGCAAAGTTTTTTTTTTTTTTTCAGTAAACGATTAGTGTAATAGATACAACAGTCAAGATTTTTCAGCAGAGTGGCACAGAAGAGTTCATTCACGTCTTCACAAAATAGGCCAGCCCGTTCATTCCCAGGTCATCACAATTTTCACTTCAGTCTCTTCGCATATTAATGTTTGGTCATGGACTTTCCATGTTGACGTACGACATGCAAGGTACCCTGGGTGCGTTGGATATTGACGTTCTGGGGTGCCGTGTCAACTTCTGCCTGTCATATGCATTGTCTGTTTTCAGAATACACTTCTGTTTTCACAGGAAATGTACAGTTTGCATACAGTGTCTCTCAAATAAATTTGCTATGTTGGTTCAACACTGCACACTGACATTTGTGTCCTTCAACAACCGAAACAGGTGGTTACGTTTAGTCAACACATACATGTGGTTAGGTTTAGCCAACAAAAGCACGTGGTTGGGTTTATAACAAAATAACAGGGTTCTAGATGCCACTAAATCCCTCACACTGGACCTCTGAACCATTTCTGTTTTTGTTTTTGTTTTGTTTTGTTTTGTTTTTTTCATTCTCGCGTTGTCTCCAACACTATCTGGTTGCCTTTACACTAGCCATTAAGTTTAATTGCTGTTTTTGTACAATTTGTACAGTTATGGTTCCTAAATTTCTCTCCACCAAGAATTCTTTTGCCAAAAAAAGAAGAGACAAAATGTACAAAAAACAAAGTTAAAGATTCATTTGACTGATAGCATAATTTAAAAAAAATAAAAAATAAAAAATTCTGTAGATATTGCAATGATAATATTATTATGAACTCTTTTGGCCATGATTATTGTATAGTGAGAATCTAATTTTGTGCAAGCCCCAATGCAAACCCATCTGTGGTAATGACACAGTATAAAGAGCGAGAACGTCTGAGTAGGGGGTGAATGGGTCAAAGGTCAGGAGATAAGTGTCCATGTCCTGTGTGAAACCGAAAGTCAACATTAACGTTTTTTAACTACGTTATATAGTTACCATCTGGAGACATACGTGTCACATGACATATGATACGTATATCATGTGACATACTCGTTAACTTAGTTACGCATGAAGTTACTAACAAACACTGCATTCTAACCATGATCGTTCTTCTAAGCCTGACCAAGTATTTTTGTTGCCTAAACCTACAGGAGTTTTGGTTAAAAAAACCCTACATTTCCATGGAAGTTTATTTTGAAAAGGACACACAAGCAGATTTTGACACGGAAACTGATGCTAGAGGGGTTACTAGAGTATCATAGTTTAAAGTGTAGGGCCACTAACCTATTTAAGGCATTGGGCCTGAGAATGCGTTGAATAGGTGGTGTGAAAGTTTTGCTTACAAAGGGTCTATTCACAGAGTTAGTTGGTGAACGACTAGTTGGTAACAAATCAGGAGCATGCTGGTGGTGGTTAGTCAGAATAACTCTGTAAAGCTTTTTCTACTATCTCTGTAATGAGGTGTTCACTCCCCCTGGCATTGTGTTCTCAAGACTCAACTTCACTGATCATTATTATTATATTTATTTTCATAGGCTGCAGTGCGGGGGTAGGCAATATGGCAAAATTGGTTTTGATACAATTCCAAGTAGTACCAGGGTCAGAACCACTAATATCAGTAGGCAATGTCAAGACTTTGTTATGGTCACAGCAGCTAATGTACTGTTATATAAGAGAAATATGGCATGATTTGTAAGGTCAATGCATCATTAATATGCTACCTCTGAATATTTTAATAACCATCAAATAATTCATTAAACACTGGGCATTTCTTTTTACATTATAAACAGAAAAAGTGATCACAGTGGCAGAGAAAAGTTTCATGGTTTCTCAACATATTGTATTGGTGTGCGTGGTGCTCTACTAAGACTGATACTCGGTGTATGAGGAGTTTGAAAGGTGCTGTGTTCTTTTAGCCTTTACAAAGCCAAGAACTCAAAGAGCAAAAGAATGATCTTTTACAGTGTGTTTAAGTGCTAAAGATAATGCTGGTCTGTGTAACTGCTGAAAATATTGATGAGTGTCTCACAAAAAAAACATTAAAGCCACCTGTACTTTCTGTATAACATGAATAACAGACGCCACTTTTCTTACTCACCTCTTGAACTCACAACAACAAAGCACATGGCAAGTACTTAGACTATATAAAGACGAAAACGATTTAAAACGACAAGAGCTCATGAGAAAGTTGAAGTTAAACAAGGGCCGGGAACAAACGCAAGACAAGAGGTTTACCTTGGAAATCAAATCAGATGAGTCAAGAGCTGTTACTAGCTTTATCACATATAAAGCTCGCAAAGAGCTCTTCACTGAAGTCTAACAAGTATTGCTTAGCCTTCCATAAAGTAAATGTTGAGCATTATGTGGCAGTGTACAGGTAATGAAATGTTTTCTGCACATTTATTGTGTTGACAATAGATTTTCAAATTAAGTGATCCTAACATAAACACAAAGGAAGGTGGTATGCTTTTAAAAATGTTTAGTCTCCTTCTCTACCCAAGGACACACTTCTCTTTCTATCTCTTTTATACACACACACACACACACACACACACACACTCTCACACACACACACACACACACACACACACACACACAGACAGACACACACCGTGACGCAGGCTCCAGTGGTGGTGTCACACACAGTCAGGATGGAGATATTTTGGGCCCGGTTCAACCACCTGACAGATGTCTTGGTCTTGCTGATCCACTTTACCATGGTCACGTAATGTTCCCTGTGAAAAACATTAATTCCATTCAGTTTAAATGTATTTGTTTAGCACCATATCATACAAAAACAAATCAGAGTGCTTTACATAAAAACAAAATAAAACAGCAAAGCTGTGCAAATAAATAGAGATATACAAACATGTACAAATACTGTGTGTTCGTTAAGAAAATGCCAAAGTAAAAGGGAAGATCTTTGTTGTGGTTTTAAAAGGACACAGTGTCGGAGCAGGTCTAAGATCAGCAGGCAAACTGTTCCATTCATTAGGTGCAGGCATACCAGACTTTAACCCTCTGAGACCCATATAGACCCATTTATGTCCTTTTTTTGTTTGTTTTTGGAGGGACAGGAGATCTTGACGGGGCTATAGCACATTAACACTATATGCCCCATAAAAGTGGTATACATTATCTGAAATCTGGAAACCTGAAGATTAATTTGAGATGCAGTTCAACCCTGTGTGTGTCATGTTTCTCTAGTCATACATCTGTAATAAACATTGTGTTTTGGTTAGGCGCCTATTCAAACTTTTAAAGTTTAGAGTGCATAAGGACCTAGAACATTATGATGGAAGTATATGATGTCCATTCTCATGCTCATTTATGTCTTATAATTGTTGCAGCATTTTTTGAGTTGATGCCATTTGTTACACAGATTTAATGCTAATTGAAGCTTTTTTTTTTTTTACCACTCGAGAATTGCAAAAAAATGTCAAAACCCTTTCAAAATACCACATGAAGAAACCATGACCTTAAGGAGCATCATAGACAAATCCATGCTGTGAGCTAGAATTAAAAACTTTTGGCACTTGAAGATTGCATTTTTGGCGATTGGATAGCAAGCACCTGTTCTGAAAACTGCTAAGAAACCCACTTATTGTCAATATACCTATGGTTGTAACATGAGGCTGTGATTATCCTAGAGATCACTATTGCTCACAGGGGCGATTCTAGGATCAGAGGTTTAGGGGTGCTGAGCACCCAGAGAGCTGCCTGACCAGGCACGATAAATTTCACTGTTTTGTACATTTTAACGCAATTTCATTCCCACATTTGTGAAAGAAAAGCACAACGCTTTTTGGGAAAGTCTGTGACTAAACCATCAAATCTGATAAAGGTTATTTAAATGCTGAGCCACAGCAAAACAGGAATGGATTGGAATCATAAAAGAAACATATCGTAACCCTAATTTCTGGGGGAAGACAACTCATTTTGATACAGCAGCTCCTCAACATACAGTACACATAAACAGTATGTATGTTTCTGGAGTAAACCAGCCCCCTATAGTGAGTACCAAAAATACCAAAAATAAATGTATTTTTGTTGTTAAAATATTACGTTTCAACCAAGTACTGTATGGTTTTGACACTTTTCTAGCTTGTTAAAAAAGTACATACAGTAAAAAAAAAAAAATCTCTCAAATTTTAGGGGTGCTGGGATTCAATTTAGGGGTGCTTCAGCACCCCCAAAAATGGGCTAGAAACGCCTATGATTGCTCATTTCATACAGTAAGGTCAAGTTTAGAAAAAATGGTCTTAATACAATAAAATGGCTACTATGGGGACTAACATCATCGTATATGAATGAAATTAGGCTCATTGAATCCACAAGTCACATCTTTCAGGGTATACCCAATTTTCAATTCAATACCAAGACTATTCAGGGATCCTAGTGTATAGAAATATCTAAATACAATAGACGAAGATAACCTGCATGGTTTTGCCCAAAACTGCATGGGGTTAGCATAAAGTGGGCATGTACGTAGAGAGAAGACTTGTGGGTACCCATTGAGCTCATTTTCGTTCAGATATCTTGAGGTGAGAGGTCAAGGGACCCCTGTGAAATGCTGTTTTTCCCTCAACAAAATTTAGCCTAACTCTGGAGCCCTATTTACCCCCCTTCCTGAGACACTAGAGAGAAGCCATAGCATGTTTGGTACCACTGGATTCCTTATGTCTTCTAGTTTCATATGATACCAGTATCATCTCCCTTGCTTCAAATTCTGCCAGCTTTAGCCTCTTAAAAGACAAGAATGTCAGCTGGAATCAACACATTCTCACCCCGACCTTGTCAAATATAGAGGTTTGCTCATGGCCTTTGCACGTCAAGATTTGACGTGCAAGGTACCCTGGGTATGTTGTTTGCTGACGTTCTGGGACACCATGTCAACTTCTGCCTGTTAAATGCATTGTCTGTTTTCAAAATACACTTCTGTTTTCACAGGAAATGTACAGTTTCCATACAGCCTCTTTCAAAATAAACGCACTACATTGGTACAACACCTTAAATTGGCATTTTCTTCCTTCGGCAACAAATGTACATGGTTACATTTAGCCAACACACGCACAGGGTTGGGTTTAGGCAACAAAAGCTATGGTTGGGTTTGAAAACAAACAAACAAAGGGTTTGGCTATACAGTCACATGAGAGAAAACACCAGCCTCCTAGGTGAAAGTCGGTGGTTGTTGGGCCCATCCACCACCCCTTCTGACCCCCCTACTTGGACTTTTTGCCCCCTGAACCTATGTTGTTGTCTGTCTGTGTTTCCCCAGATGCCGTTGGGCGCCATTACACACTGACGGTGCCCTGCCGCGTATCATGACGATGTGAAAGGACGGCTTTTTTTCGTCAGTGTCTGACGTGGAATTGCAGGTATTAAACGACCTCAGAATGAGACCAGGTTGGTTTCCACTGCAACATTGTTAGGTCGGGACAACATTACAGCCTGTAATAACCGAATGAGTAGTGCCGCTAGCTAATGTTAACTCTCACCAGACATGGGTTGTACACAGTGCAGTAAACTGAAGAGTAGAAAAGTTAACGTAACGACATGTGTAACCTTCCAAAAATACCCTTGGTTTACTGGGTTTTGGGCAATAGGAAATAACAGGAAATAACATCACTGAAATGAAAGTGAGTTTGTAATCGAAACAAGGACGCAGGTTACTTTCCCAGTTGCCTGGTCCTTCCAACTCTGCAAAATGACTTCAGTGAGCTGTTGTTTTTCTTTTGTCAGGTGTCTTTTACACAGTTTCTTTTTCTTATGGTGGTACAAGAGATCTCTGTTTTATGAGGCAGAGTCGTCCAAGACTCAGCCCAGCACACATTCACAACACGTTCATTAACAGTCATGAGACTGAGTTCATACAGTGATGCAATCTGAAAATAATCCAAAGGTTATCATGAGGTTTTCTCAAATGCAGCTGCCTTGTGAAATATTTTTTAAACATACTGGGGGGGGGGGGGGGGGGTGTCTCAGCAGACCAAGGCCTGGATATATTGGTCATAGTTTGTCCTTCAGTTTTAAGCTATCCACACTGAAAGTAAAAGTTAGAGCTACTGTAACTGCAATGCAGGGGCACAGCAAGCTGCAGTGCACACGATTCCCCAATTAAGTGTGCCGAGTGTCTAGTGAGCAAAAATTATCATCTGAAGTTTAAAATGTCAAAAGTACCCCTTTCAGTCGCACAGCAGCTGATGCAAAAGTTTGACAAACAAAATGCAGCTCTTCTCACCGTAGCTTGAGCGTCTCGGGAGGCATGAGCTCCAGCGTGTGCGTCGGCCCGTAAAGATTGACTACATAGAGCTTCACCGCCGGGTTGGGTTGGCCAGCCTGTGTGCAGAAACCAACAGTCCAGGCTTTAGACAAAAGCCTCACATCATCCAAAATGGCAAGTGTGACTTATGAAGTGTTGCATAATGATGAAGTGATTTGGAGTGAATAATTCATTGAGAGCATCCATTTAAAAGCCTCTTTAAACATTTTAAAACTGCACATACAGTGAGACAGTTATGCATGTGTTATTATGCAGAAGTTTTGTCTCAAACTAAACAGCAGACTGCTGATTAAACACGATGCATTGGAGAAACGCTTCACTGCAATTGTAAAATACAATTATAAACAGTGGACATTTGCATTCTGTCATTGTTCTCATTTGCTCTGTTTAAAAAACCATGGGAAAACTTCCCTCAGATGCTATAACACTGTTGGGATCAGTGTTTTGGATGTTAAATGAATTCTTGAAGTTAATTTGGCATTCTGTATAATTCTCCTTTTCACTCCACCTGCAACAACCCATTCTACTTTGATTTCCTGTGTTTCCTGACTTCTGCTGATGCACAAACAGAGTCCTATAGGAAGATCTACAGAGAAAACAACAGGTGCTGCTTTCAATCAAAGATGGGCAAAGCTATTGTAGCTAGCCAACTGCTTTGTGTATGATCTGTGTATGATCACTGTGGTGTGTTGCATTCTGTTCAAGTGAGGCTGCTGTCAGTGGGGACAATTGGTCCCTTTCTCTTTTACAATGTACAGTCTCCCTGTATGACTAAACCCTAGTGGATAGTGACAGATTGACACTCTGAGAGACTGTTTTTTGACTGTGTTTCTTTTAGCTTGCTGCCTTCAATCAATCTATGTTGAAAATGTGAAACAGTGTTATCATATTATTACAATGCAGTATGGAGGGAATAAGGACAATAAACAGAATATAAAATCACTCAAAATCAATCAAAATTGTTCATTCAGTAGCCTATGGTTTTGAGAATCCATTTAGTAAAGAACTGGCTTTGTTCAGGTGTATTTGTCTTTGGATTATTCTACAAACGTGTTTTGTTGAAAAACAACTGTGTACACAAAATAGTCTGAAAATAAAAACAAACAAAAAAAAAACAATCTTAACAGGCCTGTATAGTACATTAAGTAATAAGTAAAGACTTTCATCAGAAGAATTTTGTGTTTGTGTCTACCTGGCCATGGACTGCAGATGTAAACAACAGTTAAATCTGGTACAATATATTTCTTTGTATGAGATTAACACTTTTTACATGGTCCCATGGACAAAACAAAGTCTTATGTTAAACCAAACATTTTTGAAAATATGTTAAATGCTTTATTTCTGAAAGTGAGATGAGTAAAGCAATACTTATCTTTCAGTCAGTGTCCCCTAGACTGTATACCTAATGGACATAGCTACCATCATGGCACCCACTGGTTTGGGGACTCCAATTTTGAAGACTTGAGTCCTTCATTTTTTTTTGGTGCCAGAAGTGACTGTATTTGGATGAGAGGCTGTAGCCGTGGAGGAGCGAGGGGTGGATCTGACTCCAGCAATGTCTCACAGACAGCCTTTCACTCGAGGTGCCCCACCCTTAAATATGCATAACTTTGGGCCTTGATAAAATGTTCAGTTGTCATGAAAGTTAAAATTAGTCATAGAGGCCAAAAAGTTTTTTTTTGTACCATCCTGTAAACATGTTTATTTCTGTTATAAAGTTGGGCATCTTAACATTGGGGTCTATGAGGACTGACTCTTTTTTGGAGCCAGCCTCAAGTGGCCATTAAAGGAACTGCAGTTTTTGGCACTTCCGCATTGGCTTCATTTTTCAGCATCGGGGGTTGCCTCTTGGGTTAGCCTAGCTTAACTTAAAGACTGGAGGCAGGGGAAGCAGATTCCCTGGCTGAGACTAAAACTTGGACAGTACTGCCCCTGCGCCTTTCTTGAATTTGTGTCTGGGTGGGAGGGGAGATGAAGGGGGCTGGGGATGCCTGGATGCTTTGGGCATTCAGCCAAGGGGGCACTTTGATCAAGAAGACGGGTGCCATGGATAGGCAGTTAATGCTAGTCGTGGCCATCCCAAACTGATTGTGGCCAAGAGCAGATGGCAAAAAGCTTGCTGGTGTGTGAAGACATTACTCTGAAACACTTGAAGGGTCGCAAGTGTAGATCTGTGCTCTTAGGAGGCTGAGTGAAACAAGGAGATTAACAGCAGGTGCACTGGTGCTTTATAGTGTTTAGTTGCTAACTCCTAATTGGATGTTGAGTGCAAAGATCTGTCTTAGGGTGCCAAGGCAGACCTTCAGTGGGGTAAACTAATGTGAGTGAAGGCTGGTGCAAGGCAAAGCACGTACCACATAGAGTGATATCGATCTTCTTATCTCACTTAATATAAATAAAGCAAACAAGCATATGTCACAAAAATTATGTGTATCCAGTGTGTAAACTGCAGTGATATTATGGATCTAAATGTTTACCTTGGGGTATGGGTATTGCTTTCCTTTGGGGTATGCCATGCCTGTAAAGCGAGGTAAAGCCATGTTTGGCACCAGACTGTCATTAAGGACCAGGAAAGCCAACCTCTCTCCATCAGGTGACCACCAGTGTGCCACATGGGTCTGAAGGATCTCCTCTGTTTGGAACAAGACACAGGATGAGATTTGTTCTTTTATCAAAATGAATCTAGCACTTTAAGTATCAAACAGCACAATTTTTACTATCTTCTAACACAATGTAATACAACATATCATCTGCCCCAAGGCACTTAAAACTAGCTTGAAAGAGCTGTATGTGACGTTCAGAGCATCTGATTCAGAGTCTCAGACAGGTTAGTCTGCACATGGTTCTCAACATGAAGGTGGCTGAACTGGCAGCTACTGTAGCAGCTACTGGTGCTAAAGGGGAACTTCAGTATTTCTCATCCTGGACTCTATTTTACCATGTTTTTGTGTCTGAGTAACTTGTGGGAACAACGGTTTTTGAAATCAGTCCAGTATTGAGCCGTAATGTTGCAGCTTGCAGTGGCCAAATGGACTACAATGTAACCACTTGCCACAGGTGTGCCCTGTCAATTCACCTTCATTAAAAGGAGAAGTCTTGTTCTGAAATCTCACAGACCTTTATACATGATTGAAATCAGCTAAATATTCAGCCATGACTGAAATTTCTATTAGATAATAGTAAGCAACACACTCTTCACTCAAACAAACTCTTTCCAGCACTCTCTCCAACTGCCACTCGCTTTTCACCATTTTTATTCTGCAACCAGTCACTTCCTGTAAGATGTCAGAAAGTTAGCGAGACCTGGACACAAAACATAATGGAACAAGTGATAGGCTTTGAAAAATGTTTAATTTCTCTGCAGGGTCCTTTCTGTAAGGTTTTTAAGACACTCATAATAACAATCTGAGCCTGTCAGTGGCAAAATCAAGCAATTCTAATGGACTTCGATTGAAGGGGTGTACCTGCCACAAGTGGTTACATTGTAGCCTGTTTCACAGCTGCTGGCTGCAACACATTAACTTCATACTGCACTAATGTCAAAAATTGTTGTTACCATGAATCACTTAGACACAAAAACATGGGAAAATAGGGTCTAGGTTAAAAAATACTGGAGTTTAACTCAATTAAGGGTGCTAAAACAGCAACAGTGCTGACTTAGCTAACATTGTTATTCATTGCTGTATGAGCACAGTGCAGAGCAGTGGTTAGCTGACCAGTGGGATACACACACAGGAACTCATATGCACTAACATGCCACTGTCTACCACAACACTGGACAGAGAAGCTCAGATTACCACACACACACACACACACACACACACACACACACACACACACACAGGTAGTGTGACTAAATTCTCTGCTTAGGACTCCATCACTCAAATGGAGTGAATGCAAATAGGCCTGGTTTTTTGATGCTATATTAATGCTCTGAATGTAGCACACAGCTCCTTTAACTATGTGTATTTACATAACATGGTTGTACCACGTGGTTGGGTTTAGGCAATAACAGCACATGGTTGGGTTTGGGAAAAAAGAACAGGGTTTGGCTTTACAATCTTACGGGAAGTGACGACCGGCCTCCCAGGTGAAAGTCAGTGGTTGTTGGACTCATCCACCACCATTCCGCCTGCCTACTCTAACTTCTGCCCCCTTAACTTTTGCTCTTTTCCCGCTGCGTTTTCCTCTAATGCCGCTGGGCGCCGTTAAACAATAATGGTGGCCAGCTGCGTATCATGCTAACGTGAAAGCATGGCTTTTTACATCGGTGTCTAACATCAGCAGTCACTGACCAAGCGGTGGTTTCTGACTACTACAGCGTAGGGGTGGGAATCTCCAGGCGACTCATGATTGGATTCGATTACAATTCAGAGAGTAATGATTTGATAATGAAACGATTATTGATTCATCACAATGCATCAAAATGTTTGGTTTCAACACAATTTATTTCTCTCTTCCTTTTAAAATATAGCTTACTGTATTTCTGATGATCTATAATTAAATAAACAGTTTATTTTGCTTGCATGCAGTGTGGCTCTTGTCCAGGTCCCTTTCGCCTTCAAGCTACCTCACCTTTGAACCAGGGGGTGCTAGTTGGATTGTATCCATCTGCAGATGCGCACGCTTGTCCATTGTGGGGTATACATATGGGATATACACATGCCTGCATAGGGTCCAGTGTTTGCACAGCCTATTGTAATATTCCCCTGAAACGGTATGCAGTTCACATACTATTCAATAATATTTCGCCCGTATCCTTTTTATTTTAAAAAGTTAACTGCATGGATGAATGCATGAATTCATCTGAAACCTGCACCTTATAGTCTTCTGTATGTATAAGAATAACATGAGGGGGAGGTGGAGTGCTCCGCCGCAGCCACTGTGTTGTTATTTACGTTATGCCAGCAGAGGAGCTGCAAGCAGCCTCTCTCTTGGTTAGTTCGGTTGAAAGCCACGACACAGGGCAGGCCAGGCACGGAGGTTTTTTTTAAGGTAAAATAGACTGAGCAAAGAGTTATTTTGTTCTCCATGAAGGTGTTATAATTTGGTTAATGCTGAAGCGTGTGTTGGTTGCTGCTCGCTGTTCCTCTCAATAATGTTAGTCACTGGGTGCTGGCTTAAGTAAGTATTTACAATATACTTCATGTTCGCCTCACAAATGAAATTATTTAGATGTTAAATTAAAACAAGCTTGCAACTGCTGTCTTTTGCAAAGATAAAGTGAAGTTTAGCTCGTCCGCACTAGAGACTGTCCGGGTGCTACATTGACGCTGTTGAGTTCCGCCTCTTTTGTTCCACCAACATCATATCATGAACAAACATTTTCATAATCGGTTATTGACATTTGTGAATCGATGCTGGATCATTCCATCGGGCATCGCGATGCATCTAAGAATAGATTTTCCCCCATCCCTACTTCAGAGTGACACTGGGTTAGTTTTTCCAGCAAAGAAAGTGCCATGAAAAGAGACTGTTTATTACAGAGACATCACTGCTTTTCCAGCAAAGATTGTGCCCGCAAAACCTGATGTTTTAAGCCAAAACATGATCCTTTCCTTACCATAACCAAATGTTGTTTTTTTGTTGTTGTTGTTGTTGTTGTTGTTGTTGTTTTGCTTAAAACCAATCTCCTGTTAACCACAGCATCATTGAAACATAAAGGTTTAACATATCCGCTACACAATAACGTGCAAATGTAATGTATCCATGGCTTGCAGAAACAGACAAAGCCATATTCAGCTGATGATACTGATCTGTGTCCCTTTGGTAATAATATTGGTTATGATTTATTTCACACTGATTTTAAGTGACAATAAATGTTTAAATTTATTCTGAAATTTAATAGAAAGTGTAGTCTCATGTAGTCCTAAACAATCACGTCATACACAAACACATTATTTAAACAGACAGAACCAAACACACTGAAGGGAATAAAAACATCTAATACGACAAAAGAGGTATTAAATAAAGTTCTAATTTTGGGGTTAACCATCACTAATTGCTACATTATTACACTTCACATATATCATTAAGAATAAAGAGGGGAAAAGGACAAAACAACAGAGCAGTTATTGCGGTCTCTTGCCTTTTTTTTTTTTTTTTTTTTTTTTNCAGAGCAGTTATTGCGGTCTCTTGCCTTTTTTTTTTTTTTTTTTTAACAAGATTTACATAATCATCTTTTCTCCTGAGAGATTGGCCAACATAGCTAAGTGCATGCAGTCTGTGTTTACCTAAGGCACATAAAACGGCAGAGATATCTGCACTAGAACAAACATTATGAATATTTAATGACTGCCTTTTATTAGGTAATGTTTCTCAACACAGGCATTTACAGTTTAATGAGACAGTCTGCCAACGCTGTGAAAATTAAGTAAGATAGTATCATCTGTACCGTCGCAATGTTTAAAAGCCACTGTGGCAATGCAGCTTTTCAACATGTCATTATGTGACACAGTTCCTGTTTGGAGAAACCGTGCCAGAGAATCTCAATGACAAACAGCTACCAGGAAAAAATCTTATCTGCACACTTTGACTAGTTTTACCCTTAGACTGAAAAAAACAAGCTGATATGTACCTTCATAGAGCCAGTCAGCGATCCCATTGAAGATGATCCCTTCTTTCCCTGAGGATGTTAGCCTAAGGGAGTTACTCTTGACATCTGATTGGTAGTAGATGTTATTCTCAAATATGTAGATCTGTAGAGAGTAAGCACACAGTCACCACTTAAATGTTGCATTGTATGGTAAGGAATAGAGGTATGTTGCAAGACAGGAAGAATAGTGCATGGCTGCAACATTTTCAAGTATGTGCCAGATTTCAGGCTTCACAACTTCAGCACACATCCACTGGATTAACAATTGTTCTATCTAATTTACACAGTATCTGCTCAAGCATCCAAACTATTATTTTAGGATTACAGATGCAAGGCAGTGTTGTTAAGGCATCAAGTGATTAACTCTAATGTACTGTAACATGTATTTGTGAAAGTAAACCTGTTACTCCTCATCCCAGTCACCGGGAGAAAATTTTGTCTCTTCAAACCATTAATACATTACATTTGCATGTTTCATATGTATCATATCAATGTTTAAAAACTGGCATAGTATATGAGCTGACTTTGTCCTTAGTAGGTGGAGGGGTTGGTAGATGATGTGACATCTAGGCAAGATGCCTGCTGAGCTACAGACCACTGTTTGAGACCAACAGTCATTACTGTATTTCCAATAACTTTATATGCAGAGAATGTGGATGGTTTTTAGCGACCCTGTTGATGTGTTTTCACCAGGGACAGTGCCACAAAAAGTGGTTGATTTTTTAATGAGACATCATTGCATTTCCTGGATAGGGGAAGAGTGGAACCAAAAATGGGTATTTTAAGCCAAAACATGATATTTTCCTAACCGTAACCAAGTGATTTTTGTGCCTAACTTAACCCCATGCAGGCTGTTCTTGTGCACTCTTTGTACGTTTTCCTATTAAGTAATACAGCAAAATCTGTACATATCCCATTTAATGATGAGCCAGTAATAATTGCATAGCCTATGTATTTTGAAAAGCTGTAATCATGTGGTCCATGCACTGATGGGAGTAAAGAAGGAAGTGGGCCCAAGCAGTCCAGTGAGGTGGTAGGTTAGGGTGGTGGATGGGTCACAGAACATAGGACTTTTCCCAAGAGACCAGTGTTCAGAACTGTGTGAACTATGAGTCATTTTAAGGTACATCCTCACTTTGTTTCTTCTGCTAATCCTAACCACAGTCACTTTACCTGCCCAAACCTATTTAGGCAGGTACCTGTTAGGTAAGGTCTCTCTCTATTGCATAACTGGCATAAAAGGACGTAACGTCAGTCATGGGGCGCTAATTTGTAGTATATCATACAAAATGTTGTTGTATTTTTGTAGGATATTGTACTAACTGTTGTATGAGGATACACTGTGTATAGCTCCAACAAATGTGTTAAACTTAACTGTTTGTTATTTCATATAGAAAGAGAATGCTTTATTCTTTTGACCAACAGGGCTCTCATTTATTTTACTGGATTTAAGAACATGTGCATGCTTCCAGGGGCTGTCTGTCTCAACAGAAGGACTTTATTTACTCTGTAAGTAAATTAAAGGACCACAAAGTTATCAGCTTATACTGTTATTTGTTTATTATCTGTATTATTAAGCCTATAAAAAAAGAGATGAAATTTAAATAAATAAATAAATAAATATGAAATATAATAATAATAATAGTAATAATAATATTGCTGAACTTAGCTGACAAATGTCACAAAATACAAATCCAACTTGTCAAACAAACATCTGTCAACATACACAGACCAAAGTCTGTCTAAGAAACATAATCTTTCATTTCCCTTCCCAAAAAAGTAGAAGTCTGTGGCCTTATGTGATCTTATGGCCGGTATACACTGTGCGATTTTGGGCTGTCCCAAATGAAAGATGGCCATCGTGGGAGAAACGTGGTGATATCTTTGGTCGAAGATTGCTAAAATCGCACAGTGTATAGAGGGCATGGCATTAAAATTCATGAGCAAAGGCTCTCTCCACGCACTGACACACCTCACAGTAAGCAGTGTCTTCTGCTGTCTGGCTGCAAGGCATCCAGATATCAGTCCAGAAGGCAGTGTTTGCATGTGCTAAAAGGTTCAGAGAAATGATTATCTATCAGCAGACTGCAGGAACAAAGTTCTGTTCTAAAATGGGAGGGCTCATTACTACAACTGTGGGGTGAGTATAATCAGCCATTTGAGGTTTTATTGCTGTGGGTTTGATTGAATTATAGAAGTGTTTTAGAGATCTGGGCCTGGGAAATGGGAAATTCAGATACTTTTTTTTTTCATGTTTCCACCACAGAGACAGCTATTGAGATTTATTTCATTCCCTCTAGATGACATTGCTTTAAGTCAAAACAAACCAGATAACTTCAGAAAAAAAATGTAAATGGAAAGAGGTTCCTTTCCCGCTAAATACATAGTGTTCAAATATTAGAAGCCCTCTCATCACTCCAAATGTAGCATGATCTCAAAGCCCTGACCTTTACCTGCAAGGATAAAGCTGGCAAAGTGAGATTTTCAGCTTTTACTGGTTAACCGGTTAAATTTTAAGGAAAAAAAAAAAAAAAAGACGTGAAATACAAGAGGCCCTTCCTTTTAGGACAGCGCTCCTTTGACTTTGTGAGCATTAGTGCTGCATTTCGAAGCACTATCTAATTAGAGGTGGTGAAATTTAATATTTTGTGACTTAAATGTTTCACCTATTATTTTATTTTTTGTTGGCTTTGCTGACAAGACAGCTGGCAAGCTGCTTTAACATGTGGAAACATGCCTACTGCCCAGCTTCTAGTCTCCACTGGTTTCTTGGTTGCTCTGCAGTTTGCAACACCTGGTTTCGGGTGGGAACTAACATCAGCTAGCTAGCAACGCTGCTCATTCAGCGATTACAGCTGTTAATGGCGTTCTGGTGGCAGAACCCGTTGTTGCAGAAGCATTTTGCCCACCCTCTGGTTTCTCCCTAGGTCACCCCCGTGAGTAAGCAACTTCATTTTGAACAGTAAAAGCCTTTTAGCATTGTTCACAATGTTGGCAACGCTAGCTGTGCTGACACCGCTAACAGTGCTAACAGAGCCAACAGTGATAATGATGTTATGACTCAAAAATGAGCTGCTTACTCACCAGGGATAGCTAGGGGGAGACTGGAGTGTGGGTGCAATGTTTCCACAGCAACGCTGTTGGGTCAGGACTGCATTACAAGCAGTGATGGCCAAATGGCTCACCAGACCGTGGTGGTGCACAGTGCAGTAAACTGAAGAGTGGCAAAATGAACCTACAGACCGATGGGTGTAACAGTTAATTATTTTGGTGGTTAACCGACAATTAACCCTAGCAGCTACAAAACACCCACATTTGGAGCCTAAAAAGCCACTGGAAACACAGCAGTGACTCACTAAATCAACACTGGTTTTGTTGTTTGTTTGTCTGCAGTGATCTGCAGCTTGGCAACTGTCTCATCTAGGTGTCACACCATTCACCATCCTTTGCCACCTCCCGATGTCAAAGTCAGCTCACGTACAACATCACTTCAGAAATGATGATGTGATACATGAAATGTACAAATGTAAAGTGTTGCAGTAATGGTTTGCAGAAACATAAAATGCCAACATTTGCTCCTGGAGACTGGGCTGCATATTAGCTCCAACTGATCTGGCATATTTTCACAGAATGAGGACTGTGGATTTTGTGTCTCATCTCTCACACTGGAGTAACTCTAAGAATGGATCACTTCACTGTCAGTATGAAATTATCACAGCAATCAACTTATGTACTTTTAAAGCCCATTATAGTATTGTTTAAAGCTACATACATTTATATTTTTTTTAGATGAAAATGGATCAAATGATTTTGTACAATGTGAAAGGGGTCACTCATAGATGAACCCTTATCATGGGCACTGCAGCTCCCTACAGCTTAGTAGGGAGTTAGTGTCTTAGCATCATTGAACTCATTGGCTTTACCATCTGATTCTGTTTCCATACAGTGTCAACACACTCATCAACCTTGTTTCCAGGAGCAGCAGGCAGCTTTTTTCAGTGAAAGAGCTGTGACACACTGACTGACACACTACCTGCCCAGCACCAAACAGCACATAGCCAAAGTCAGTGACTACCTGGTGAACACAGTGGAGCATTGTGGAGCCAGCTATTTTCTTCAGGAGTTGGTGGAGACCAAAAAAGAACTAAAAATGAATACTGGATCTACATTTGTTGAATGGACAGAAACATGATGCCAAGTGAAAGCTAATGTTGCCCATCTGTTGGATGTGTAAATTAAGACTGTCCTTTACAGTCATATCCTGGATACCTCTAATGAAGTTATATTGTTAAAAGTGTAAATAGGAGTTGCCAATTCCAAAATATTGATACTGTAGAACATCTGTATAATACTGCTGCATTCACATGCTCCTTGGATATTCCCATTTCCAGAGTTGGGGAAGTCATTCTTCCAGCGTTAGTGTGTTCATGAGCTTTTAAATCATAATGTGGAGGCAACATGGACAAAGAAGGTGTGTTGTATTTTATTGCTCAGAGCATCAAACTACCCAGTGAAGATTGATGTTGCTATACAAGTATAGCTTTATATTACAAATTAATTTTGTCCTAAACTTGATGCTGCACTAGTACATCTCCTAAAACCACTTCTAAAATATTGCTTTAAATATTGCTTTACCTTTTTTATCAGTATTAATGCTTATGCATAACTTTTCTAACTAATCTAGGATGCTTGACATGGACAGTTACATGGACGGTTAAAACCTAACACCATATTACAAATTACATGTCAAAAAAGTAATATGCAATATGTAAATTAATAAAAACTTCTGCAACATCAACCGGACATTTGGGCTACTTTTGTCAGCCATGTTTTGCAGAATACATCAACTTGTGTAACAACAGTTTTGCAAACTTTCTGATTTGTTGTTCCTACATGAGGGGCCTTCCATGTGTATTTCCTGGTGGGGAACTAATTTTTCTGACTATTCTGGGACCACATGAACGCAGGGTACCTCTAACTACATGTTACTGTAAATATAGGTGCATTAAAAAGATAAGAGTAGTTACTCATGACTGAAATTTTAATTTACATTAGAGCTTTATAATTTACATTAGACCAATAAATGTTTTTAAAATTCTTAGCTTCTGATTCCTGCACTTTGTGTGAAAAATGGTGCTCCTGCTCAGAGTCATAAATCAGTCAAGTTTGAGAATACAAACATAAAACACATATTTTTCATTTCAGTGTGATTTACACTCTTCAATATCTCTGACACCATTACCCCCATCACAATTAAACATCCATATATTTACTTAGAAGTCACAGAAAAGGCTTGAAAATCATTATGTTTTTAAGTTTTCAAAGTAATGCAGTGACAGTGGTCTGTCTGTACATCCATGAGGTATTGCAAACAGGAACCGCTATTACCTAATTTGACATACTTTTAATGTGAAAAAAATTGCCAGTCTGAACAAATATGGGCTATAGAAATGGGGCTCAGGTTGTAGCCTACAGCACTATTCACTAAATCCATGGCAACATTACTGGGGGGTGCATTTGTCTCTATCTTATCTGGGACCCTCAGTGTCAGACTATGAAAACCCCTGATATGCATTCACAAAAGACATTCAAATAGCATCTAATTAGAAAACGCGCGACTTGTTGCTATGTGTGTACAATGCATTGCTGAAGACTTGATGAACGGATGCCCCTAATTCATAATTATCCAAATGAGAACACACAAATTCCCAAAGAATTTCTATGAGGCTCACTTACAGACTTTCACAAAACACAAACATTATGTCATTGTTTCCGAAGATGCACTTCTGTCTAATGATGCTGCATGCCACTCGAGAGCTAGAAAGCCTTCACATCTGTCTAGCTCTCACCTCCTTATCATCATAATGACTTCCTAATGGAGTTGTGTTTGATTTATGCTCAAATATTACACGCTGACATTTGCAAATATGGACAAAGCAGCTGTACTATGCTTTAGCCTTTTAGCTGTCAACGAAAAGCCTTCCCATCTGTCCGCTGTAGATAAATAAAAAAAGGTATGATGGGGAGAAAATTTGCATCTAATTAGGTTCCCTCGTAAATTGAACCTGAGTACATTATGAGCAGAGTGGGGAATTCTGAATTAGAAAACTAAAAGCACATTTCTCTGTGTGTCCTTGCTGTTCAAATACACAAGTGGTAAAAGCAGAAACGCTCACATCTCAGCCAGGCCTGGAGCTGAAGATAAAGTCTTATATACGCTATATACTCCACAATCATGGAGCCTTCAAAATACTGCGTTTCATTTTTCTGTAAAAATTCTGACGTCTGATGAAGACTGTTGGACTCAGCAGGAAATATGCTGGAGTTGTAGGCTAAATTATAAACTCATGATTTTCTTTGCTAGCTAATTTAATTACATAATGAAAAGAAAGCAACCTTACGTGTGCTTACTGCTGATTTGATGTGTTGTCATTACTTGGTTAGTAACTGCAGTCAAATGTCAATGAAAATGTGGTGACAATAACTCTTATGTATAAATGAAAATACACATGCTTTTGTCTTAAATACTGTAAGCTTCAGCATGTTTGAGACACAAATAAGTAAATGTATAGAAAACAAAGTATGTGAGTTTAATCTAAACTAACTCTGAAATGCATTAAATCTAATGCAGGCAGCGGAAGGCGGTGCTGAAAGGCAGGGTGAGGCTGTGAATTGTTTTTGTTTGTGTTCTCACCAGTTGTTGGCCTTGCACTCCCCAGGCAGCGTACTGCAGGACTGAGTTCACCACCTCAGGGGGGTCCAGCTCCCAAACCTCCCTGAAAAACAGACAACAACCAATGTCATCACAAACATCTAGTGGTGCTCATGAGTGCAGGTAGGTGTGTTGTATCTTTATTTCATTGATACAGTAATGCATGTGATATTTATAGTTCATTAATGCAGTAATTCATATAGTTAAAAACGTACAGTTAAAAAAGGGGTTAAAATATTACAAAGAAGTCATTAATTTAATTTGGTGTTTTGAGTTAAAGATTATGAACAGTGACTCATACAGACCACAAGGTGGCAGTAGTGTTCTACACTAGAGTTACAAGTAGGAAAAAAGGGAAGTAAACAGAAGAGAAGAAGTTGTTAGCAGGCACATCAGACACGTTATAGGAAACAATGAATGTCGAGCATGTTTCCCTGTTATGCTGCAGTTTGTTCAGTAAAATGTTGAACGAAGAACATGGGCGTCCGGTCATCTTTATGTAGAAGTTACAGCTAAGTGTCCACAAGGTGCTGATGGTGCAGCAGCACCACCTATTGACAAGGGGTATAACAATACAGTCTTTAAAGCCACAGTGTGTAGGAATTTCTCCCATCTAACGTTGATCATATATTGCATTCAAATGGATAGCGCACTCTAGCGCCTCACTGTTTCAAATGCGTATTGCAACAAGGGTAGCTGCTGTGTACCAAAAAGCTATGATAACATTGATGAAACCATGTCATCCGATACTTCATGGAGTATTCATTCAGGCTCCTACACAGACACACGGGACGCAAGTTGACAAACCCCCTCCTCACCATGCTGGCTGTTTTTACAACGTGGGACTGTTGGGGCGGGTGTAAATTGAAACAAACCAATCACGTATTGTCTTTTGACAACTGACAAGCGGCTCAACCTCACACACCTCATCCCTCTCCTCGCAACACTGTGATTGCATTACCTTTCTCCTTCAGCAGCTCTCTCCACCTGGGAAAGGCTACCCTGATGTTGACCCTCGTTTTTTGAATTCGCCGGTCACCTTGCCTTTTTGATTCCCATTTGTGCTTTCTTGGCACCGAGGATTCCGTCTCCCGTGATGCTGCATATGCATGATCCTACATTATGCTCAAAGAGTGGGACTTTGTTATGCTGCAGTAGTGCTGGGGTAGTAGCAAAGCGCCTCTTGCTCCTCTCCTTCGGCTTTTCAGTCACGCAGCGCTGGCCTGGCTCTCAACGAAAACGCCAAAGGCAGGGCTATTCCCTGGTAGTGTGCTGTATGTCCCTTGCTGGGGGATGTATTTTCAAGATGGCGAAACGTTATGGAACCCTCCAAACGACTTACCCGCCCAATGTACAAACATATCCGAAATTCTCCTTTTATGAGAATAAGTCAGAATATTGGAGGAGGTAATAATACACCAATGGTGACATATTTATGAATGCAGACATCGATTTTTGCCAATAAATTACTGAAAATGCTACACACTGTCCCTTTAAGAAGTCAGCTATTTTTTTAACTAATGGGCTATCCGAACATTTGTTTTGCATTTTAACAGCAAGTGATAAGGTGCCTGTCAGAAAATACATAAAAAAAGACAATTAAAATGTGTAAATTTAAGTAATTCCACCAATCTGATCTGACAACATCATCATGTTAGGTCAAAGTGCAAAGGTTGGCACAAAAAAAAACTGGTTTTGGTTAGGAACAGATCATTTTTTGGCTTAAAACACTCAGTTTTGGTGGCACAATCCCCGCTGGAAATGCCACCAATGTCTCACTAAAAAACAACCAGTTTTGTTGTTTGTTGGTCTCAAACAGTGGTCTGAGGCTGTCAGCCATCTTGACTAAGCACATGCACATACATAGTCATTTATACTGCACAGCACTCCTCAGTAAAAGTTAAAGAGTCATGGGCTGCTACCCTGAAAGGCAACAAAATAATTTTGACAATGTCATTATAACTCTTTTTTTAAGCTGAAATGGAAGAATGGTCCCAGGTTCTAAAATGAAATAATTCCTTGGTCTTATATTATAGTAAATTGAATGGACTGTCACACACATTTAATTGGGCTCTAGGACATTGTGATGGGCTTTAAAAAAAAAAAAAAATCACAGTTTTATCAGAATTTCTATAAAACAGTATATAGTAATAATTAGTTGCAGTAGTTACGTGTCAATTTTTCTTGGTGCAACAAGACAGTGAGGCGCAAATTGAAATGAGCACTAGTGGGCAACCGAGCCTCCGTCTAAAATCAGCACAGAGTTGATCAAGACAAAAAGAAAAGTGTGTGAGTGGTGCCTCAAAATGGCACAATATCTGAAAAATGTATCACAAAGCTTCCTAAAATAACACTCATTTTTAAAAAGGCAAATCCCATCAGCCATATAAAGTGTTAATTCTCTCTGATCAGTAGTGGGAACTGACAGTCATCATGACTGATGGGGCTGGCAGGATGTCTGCATCCCAGCACGTCTGGGATCAGCTCTTTGGACAGTGATTGTGACACTTTGTGCAGGATGCTCTGGAGTTCCACCTGTAAAAAAAGAATGTTGCTCCAGACTTTAGACTGATCTCCTAGAGAGTCTTCCAACTTAATCATCACTGTCCATAAATTTGTTTTACATGGCTAGGGTAAAGGGTTTCAGGGTTGCAGATAAAAAAAAAATGGTTTCAGCCACCATGACATTGGTTCATGGACTCGAGTTTTTTGAAGCCTCAAGTTTGGCATTCTAACCATCGGCATGTTGGATTTTTTGAGCCAAAAGCGACTCAAGGTGAACACATTTGGATGAGAGGGTGGAGCTAACCCTTAACACTAGCTTCTAGCTTCTTTAGCAATGTGCATTTACAGTCTGTGGTTTTACTGTGATAATGCTAACGCTAAATCTAATTTTTGCTAGCATAAAATAGGCTTAAAACCATTAAAACAAAATGTATTTACTGGGAAAAATGAGCACATGACTCCCTAGAGAGTTTTTTAGTGCAGCCAAACACTGAACAAGACCCTTTTAGGCAGCGGCTGCAACTACACCTACATTCTATGAATCTGAGGTTATGCCATAGTTACATTACCTAACCAACGTTGTCACTGCGGTTGCAACTTGTCAACAGATGGCACCCACCTGTCAATCAGAGCAGCCACACTCTTACTGTATGCATAAACAGGTGAGTATGAAAATTCCACCCTTTATTTTTCAGCCCTGGAGGTTGCCACTTGGGTTGGACCCACAGTGACTGACTTTAAAAAACCCTGCACTATGGGACATTACCATTCTGCGCAAATTCATCCACTGAATGTGCACTTTAAAAAACTACCCAATGCACAGCCCTTATACCTGTGGCTGCAGTCTGCTGGAGCAAGGAGACAAACTGAGAAACACCCATCTTTTCTTCATGCATATCGCATCATGTTTACAGGTGATCACAACACTTTCATGGCACTAAGCGTTTATTGATATCTGTGTTGTTTATTTTTGCAAAACAACGTGGCCCACAGCTACGTTTTCTCCCTGGTGACATGTGTTTTTTACCACACACGTTGCCTCACAGCAACAGCTGAGGACAAAAACACTTACCGCGTGTGAATATTGTAGATACTGTAGGAGGCCATGTAGGAGTGGCGGTAAACCTGCAGCAAAATAGAGAGAGAGAGAGAGAGAGAGAGAGAGAGAGAGAGAGCGAGAGAGAGAGAGATTAAAAACAGTCTTCTGAAACATTAACGAGAGAAGCAGCAGCGCCACAGATAATGACATCATGACAAAAAATGAAAAGGAAGAAGGCATCAAACAAAAAAGACTGCTGGCTGTTTTCAGTGATAGAATCTGTAGACAATGCAATTTGCATGGGTGACAGCTGTGGGACGAGACATTTTAATTCCATCTGAGAAACCCATCATCACCGAGTGCCTCTGTGCTGAAAGCCCGGGAGAGACAGACAGGGAGAGGGAGAGAGAGAGAGGCATTCAAAGTGACAGAGGGGTGCATGTAAAGCTGTCTGAAACCCCCACTGGAGAAGCTGCGGCTGACATGATAATAGACCTCTGACCGTGGCTAGTGATCGGGCACAGAAACAGGCCATATTTTTGCCTTTCCATCATGAAGATGACACTCATGTATTCAGTTCTAATGCAAAGCAGGGGTATTTTATTACAAGAGAAGATTCTGTACTGCTAATGTAAAAACTCTGAGATACACTTGACTAACAATGGGGTGTAAGCTGGTGCATAATTATATTTCTATCATCAGAAATTGAATTGTATCATGAAGGGCAATTTTCTATTTATATCTGCCTTAAATCAAGGTTAAATGAATCCACTATCATTATTCTGTATGTGCAGAGATAAAGACAGGATAGATAGATAGATAGATAGATAGATAGATAGATAGATAGATAATAGATAGATAGATAGATAGATAGATAGATAGATAGATAGATAGATAGATAGATAGATAGATATTTATACTGCAAAATACAGCAGAAAATGTAAGACAGAAAACTATCATATACTGTAGGTGGTTTTACCGAAGTGAGCCCAAAATAAGATTCCCATTTTGAGCCCATACCCACTTGCCACCCCGGTAGCCGTAGCATAACCCATGTGGGGCCCACCTATGTGGGCTATTGGCATGTGGCCATTATGGAACTCATGGACAGTACCGAATTGGGCCCATTTTTCAACTAATTTACAAAGCACATGGGGCCCAAATACAAATGTTGACTGGGTCATCACTTCATTATTGTAACTTATTAAACATCTGTGTGAAACTTGTCATAATTAGCATACAAATTCTTGAGTTACTTCCAAACCAAACTTAGGAAACCTTTTCCTTTTGTACAGGTGCCTGAAGTGCTTCAAATTTGGAAACACAATAGTAACATTGTATGCTTTTGCACCAAGGCGCCTTGTCCATGAAAAAAGGCTTGTTTCAATCAGGTAGGGCACACTTAAATGCTGTGAAATATGCATGAAGATTATGGATTGCACAGGATTTGAAAGGGGTTGTAGACATAAACAGTGACAGGGGCACAGATTGATGAATGTCTGGCACTCTAAAATAAAATAAAATAAAATAGCAATGACAAGCCAACATCAGTGATCTCCCAAGCTGGGACAGATCTCTGATTACTTTGAAGAAGAAGAAGCATTATTGTCTACTAGTTTTGTTGAAATCGTATCCATGCCAGAGAACAAGTGTTGATAGCTGACAACTTTGAAGCCATTTAACAAGAAAGGTCATACAGCAAGGAAGAAAAGAGTTCTTAATATTAATAATGCAGATATATAAGGATCTCAGAGATGAAAATGCAAGCGGTCAAAGCAAAAGTGTGAGCTACATACTAATGAATTATGGACCTGTGCATTCACAGAGATATAAAACCTCTAAGCAGGCTGTCAGATACAAATGACCCTGGTGAGGCAGGAGCAGTCTACCAAACAGGGACAGAGAACAGCCCAGAGAAAGCGCTATCAGCACCTTTTCATTTTACTGAGGCTGTTACGGCAAGAAGTATTGCGCACCCCCATGGCACAAATGAGAGCTTTAAGTGCTCCCTGGTACACCTTGAGGGGTCAGCCAGAGGCTACAAATGCTCTGCATCATCTTGGCAAGTGTTGTCCAAGACTTCATTTTGGACATTCCTCCAGGCTGTCCAGCCCAATAGAAGCTATGCCTTTTTTTGGTATTTTTTTCCCTTTTCTTTTTTACAGGTGTGTTATGCCTGCTGGCAGCTTGATGCTGCCTCTACAGCACACACCAGCAAGAACATGACTTGACTTCCTCAATAACCTGTAGGACTTGCTCACTGCACTCCATTTTACAGACAGAGCTTATCTTTATCAAACTTGTTTTCCACTTTCCCCGACATGTTGTGTGAGTAAAAAGCTCAAACCCAGAGACATTTCAGCATATCCCTTTTGATATATATCAGTGAGATTTATGGATACCTGCAAGTAAGAGCATCATGGTAGAGATTAAAACTGCAAGGAACGGGCCATTGTCGTGGTTAAACTTGGAGTTGCCAGTTCACAAGGCTTTGTATTAACCATGTTATTAATAACCATTTCCATATTCTAGCTGTAAACACTGTTTGAGAAACTGCATTTACATTTGTTAAAGCAGGCTACTCCTGAAGTTACTATCATAACTTTAGTTCATATATGAGCACCTTTGACCAATGTCTTTAATCCATTTCATTTTCATATAAACCCAGCAGCATTTGTCCCATTAGCTTATAAAGACACAGACAGCCCTCACTGTGCAGGACAAACCTTAACCCCGATGCATATGAGAGGCAAAAACATTTTTTTTATATTCAGGTATCATCAGATAGCTATATCCAGTTGTTGAGCTGCAAAAGTGCTGCATGTCGATGCACTATATTATTTTTAGGCATGTAAACAACTCGGCAGGGATAGTAAAGGTGCCTTATACCTGTATTGGCCTCACTGCACCACTGTTTGTGGGACAAGTGGTCAGATGATGGAAATGAGCCCAATTTACTATTACTACTATTGCTAGGAAGCCAAGGCTACATTATTTATTTAAAACTAGAAAGCAAATAGCAAATAGTATTGTTGGCTATGGACACCTGGATGTTTGCCTTTGCCATGATGCTTAATACACCTGGGTGTAAACAGCCACATGGGCTATTCCATCCCCGGTGCAAATAGCATTGTTTGCTATAGACACCTGAGTGCAAATAGCATCTACTGAGATTTTTAGCATCTTTCAGCTCAGTGTTTTGGTTTTCTGGCCTGATGCTTTACTGTGTTGGTTGACTCTCAATAACAGGCAGCTGTTTTCAAGAAAAAAGCTCTAAAAACCCACTGTACGCTACCAGCTCAGCACCAAACAGCAAGCAAATGTAGCAACTAGCCGATGAACACAGTGGAGCATTTAGAAGCTAAAGAAGTAGATATTTCTGTGAGGAGCTGGTAAAACAGAAGTAACCACAGTATGCTGCACCTCCCTTAAAAGTGAAATATTATGTACAACACTTAGTTTATGTTCCAGTGTAAATGGTATCTAACCCCTATAGAGAGCGAAGTATATTATTATCTTTTTCTCCGAAGTACTAGTCTGGGAAACTAAACAGATGTTAATGAGGCTTATGGCAGTTATAAAGACATTATACAAAGACTACAATAAGGCTTTGGATTCCAGCCTAAGCACCCATGAACGGCCCATAACAATAAGCTGGAACATCAATAATACAGACTCTTGTTCATAGTGAAAGTAAATTACTGTTTAGAGAGAAGAGGATTCACCGAGCTCCTAGTGACTCATATCGACTTTATGCAGAGTGTAACTTCTCAGTGCATACTGAATGTACTGCGGTTGACACAGGGGTTGAGTGTGTTCAATATAAATCTGCAGGCGTTATTACAAATATCTCTCTGTGTTGCAGAGAACTGTGCCTGGGAGTAAAAAGTGATTCTGCAATGTGCTCAGACTCATTTCTCAAACCCTGACATGCTGAAACTTCCTAATTTTCTGTCATGAGATTGAAACACCCTCAACAGGCCCCAAAAGGAGCCCTCAAATGAACTTTTCAGCAAAACTCCATTAAATGAGGCGTAGGGCTCACATGGTGACTGTGACCTTTGTTGCCGGCTTAATGATATAACAAAAAAGGTTGTGACATTTTCAACACTCAAATACAACGGTGGCTGTGAAGATGAATA
This sequence comes from Epinephelus moara, assembly GCF_006386435.1. Taxonomy (NCBI): domain Eukaryota; kingdom Metazoa; phylum Chordata; class Actinopteri; order Perciformes; family Serranidae; genus Epinephelus; species Epinephelus moara. The sequence goes on from NC_065512.1 coordinate 36,475,760, forward strand.
TAACGTCCAAAACCAAAAGCATTGGCACCAATAAACAAAATGTTATTCATATGACGAATTGATATTTGAAAGAACATATTGACCACCTCTGACAATATGACAACCAGGCTTGGAGTTTGATATCATTTCATCAAATCTGAATACTTTAAATCCCTGGTAGGATTTTATTATGTATATTTTATAGTATAGTCAGCCTGTTCTCATCCCCAGGGTGTAAAATACAGCAGCACTGTCAGTGACCATTGGCAACAGATCTAATGTACAAGGCACCCTTTTAGCGTCTGTATGAGACGTACTGGGCTTTAAACTAACTCCCATGTAAACCCATCTGTGGGCCGTGGCAATGGCATAGTATGACGTTACCTTACAAACCTACTTATTTTAACCCAAACCTAGTTATGGTGACAAAACCTATGTTTCCGTTTATTTTGAAAGACACTACTTATGTAAGAAGCAAAAATTGACATGCCTTGCTGGGAGTGATAATGTGTTGGAAATAGCATGGATTGTTGATTTTAAATTTAATGTAGTATTTGTTTTTATAGCTCTGCGTGGATCTGCACCAGCATACATCAGTCCATACTCTCCTTCGAGACCCCTCAGATCCTCTGATCAGTTACTCTTCATCATTCATGTTCCTAGTCAAAATCCAAAGGTGATAGAGCTTTCTTCATAGAGCTCCCAGACCGTGGGACAATTTTGCCCATTGCCGCCAGATTGTCCCATGTATGGCTACTTTAAAATCCCAGCTTAAGACTGACCTTTTATGCAATTACATCTGAATCCCCTTACACCTTTATGGTTGTAGTAAGTAAATCATAGTCACAAGTCCAGTCTCTCAGTTTTGTAGAATTTTGACACGTACTTGATATCTGAGGTCTTTGGTTCAAAGTTGTCTAGCTACAGAGCTAGCTTGCCAGCTAGCGTATTTATAATGTTCTACACTGGCTGGATAATTGACCCTTCACTAGGCCCCACCCCTTTGTGATGGTCCATCGAGCTGTTGGAAACTAGGGTGGAGCCCTCACCATAACTAACTGCACTCCCTAAAGAAATATTATCAAATTTTTGGAAAAATGAAAAAATATTTCAAAGAGAAACAGCAGAAGGGTCTGCAATATGCATTTAAAGGATATATCCAGGATGTCAGACTCACTCAGCAGCAAAAACAGGTTGAAAAGATAAAGATAGTCAGAGGCTAATGCCTAACTAGCTTATAAGTTACAGATGACAGTGTAAAAGTGACAATCGAGACAATAGACAATAAATATAAACGAATACCTTGCTGATTTTCATCCGGCTGTGTGTCACCACAGTGTGTGCAGATGAATGTGTCAGGTTTCCCCTACGACGCCAGCACCGGGACCGCCACTGGTGGATGGGGGAAGCTAAACACCATTCATCTGCACACACTGCAATGACACAAAGCTGGTTGAATATTGGCAAAGTTTCTCTGCTTCCCTTCACTGGTTCCTGTTAAGTGCAATGTGTCAGCAATCAAAAAACTATTAAAAAAAACTAATTTTCAGTTAATGATGAATTTTGGGCTCTCGAATGTGATATGAGATGTCAGCCCTCTTGAGTTATCCAAAACTTCCATTTCTTATGTCTCACTCTTTCAACATAATACGAACATAGCATATGCATATTGACTTTGAAGCCAAAAATGAAGTAAAGAACAATAAGACATCATTTTGAAATAAATAAATAAATAGTTCTATGTTAGAAAAATGTCAGAACCCAAAGCTCTAGATTCACTTCAGCTCACTATAGTGTAGAGGAACAACCTTTCTGGACTTCCTTTGAACCAATATTATCAATGAACAAGACCCATTGGGGACTTGTTCATTGGACAAGGGTTTAGGACTCAACCCCTGTATTACCCCAGACTGGACAAACGCTTCTTTCAGCCATCTTTAGGCCAAAAGGAGGTAAAAAGTCACTTGGGATTGGGGCAAAACGTGGTGATGAACGACCCACTAGTTGTTGTGAGACAATGCTTCTTTTCTCAACCACATCCTGTCCATTCGCATTGCTCAGGGGAAATCATGCCCTCCTATCCCTTACCAAATGTTTCTGTGTGACAAAATTGAAATCAGTTAGAAGTGAAATTATACATTTTATCCATGTTATAACATTGTAAATGTGCATGTTAGTTGAATGATGTTTTTCTCATTTCCATAGGGCAAAAATGAAGGGAATTATGAAAATAAGATTTTAATTCCTCATTTAACATGAAACCATACTGCCACCATGTGACGGTAGTTAAAGTGGGTTCCCATAAGGAGCCCCATATTATATTTAGAGTTATCATATAGCTGGGTTTATTAATCAACTTGTTTTCATGAATATGTGCTTCCTCATTTTGTTTTCATTATTTTCATTATATGTTGCAACTATAGGTTTGTCTAGAGTGTATATATTTGAAGCAGTTTAGGCTATACATGTACTTTGCTGATACACGTGGTATAATAATTGTATTCATTTTAATTGGATGTTAAGAACCGATTGTGACCATAATGGGAAGAGAATGTGTTTATGGCGCGTAACATGTTAAAGTATATGATCTCATATAATAGGAGCATGAAGTTTCCTTTAAAATAAATAGTAAGTAATAAGTCTATTTTACAACTAAGAAGGCCGCCTTAGCAAACCCACGATTCGAGATTGCTGGACAGTGGCACGCTGGAGACTGATTTGTTTGCCCATGGGCGGCTGCCGTGGCAGGGCCACGTCGCCGCGTCCTTGATCCGGTTTTCCAGCGGACCGTTTGAGCGAGTCCGGCTTCTCTGCTGCTAATGCTGCTGCCGGGATACAGCTGAGGAGGAGCCGGCTGCTAATGCTATGTACCGGGACACTGCTAATGCTGCTGCCGGAATACAGCTGAGAAGGAACCAGCTGCTAATGCTATGTACCGGGACACTGCTAATGCTGCTGCCGGGATACAGCTGAGGAGGAGCCAGCTGCTAATGCTATGTACTGGGACACTGCTAATGCTGCTGCCGGGATACAGCTGAGGAGGAACCGGCCTGCTAATGCTATGTACCGGGACACTGCTACTGCTGCTTGCTGTGCTGCTGTAGCTCAGTCGTAACTGTAACTGATGCTGAGACTCTACTGACTGCGTGACTGGTAGATGGCGGTGGGTGGCCCAACAGGCCAAAACACAAATTCAAAACATAAACATGATTTGCGGACTGTAAAAAAATGTTTTAAATGCGAATATTCTGGCTGTACTATTGTTGTCGGTGAGATCAGTATGTTATATGAACATTATTCCTTAGTCTCTGTGACATATTAGGATGATTTTACAACTATTTGCTTTAGATTTCTTACATATAGCTCCTATAATTTAGGATTCCTTAGATAAATATTTTGCGCATCCCTGCATTCTCAATTTATCTTCACATACTCTCTCACTATCGCCAAATTAAATAATTCACATGAGTGTTACTTCTTGTTTAATCCATTTATACATACTGTTGATTTTGTGTTGCTTCATACTATCCTCATTCATTTATTCAGTTGTTACCCATTTAGCTTAAATGAAATTTAATTTATTGCCAAGTCGTTGTCTGTGGATATTTCTTTTGAGCAGGAATTAAGATCACTGTATGGAGAATTCATAACCCAGATATTGAGATTGATTCATTATTGATAAGCCTGCTGAAGAATTAATAATTGGTTTACAGAGTTATTAATTTGATTAGTCGCTTCCCTCATTAGGAGGGTGGGGCCCCAAACTTTATTATGAGTGCAAACATTCTCAAAAAGGTATTTCTCCTACAATAGACAAGGCTTTACAGTTTGCCCATTCCCAAGGGATATTATTGTATGACATGAAACTCCAACATTTGAGTAACACATAGAGAAAAAAACAGCACAGACACTTAAAGAGTATCTTGGGAGTGTCACCACAGAGGAAGTGTAACTAAGTCTCCCCTCCTCTGCTTGGTATCAGCCAACTTACTATAAGCAAAGAGAAAATCAATAGCGTAGTGGGAGTAGCTCCCTGGATAGACAGTGGAAAACATGTCAGGCCAAATGACTAACAAAGAATAACAACACTTTGGACCAAGGATATGTGCAGCTGACACTGTATAGCACACTGAAATTGACTGGTTGCCATGGCAACATCACCTCTGGGTACATTTACAGCAAAGAAGCTCTGGGCTTTGAACTTTTGCACCTTCGTGTTTGTGACACTGCACTTGCGTCCCATTATATCAGGCCCATTTAGAGACTTTGCACAAAAAGACACCATTAGTCTGGTTCTAAGATAACTTGAAGAACTATTTCATCTTCACATCATGGTCCAGGCTTGTACTCAAAGATCAAAATTTCCAACTTCAAAAGACTGAAACTGCTTCACCCTTGGCTTTGATTTGGTCAAAACTTGAACAAAGGAGAAAAATACAAACAAAAAAATCTCCAAAGATTGCTCTCTAAGTGTAATTAAATAGAAGATCTCAGACACTTTTTGCCAAGTTTTGACAAGACTTGCATTTTGACATGGAAAAATCTCACACTAATTGGCTACAGCAATCTTAAAGGAAAACTACTACTATTACAACTGGGTTTTATTTGTGAAACTCTGGCCAGTGTATTTAGATCAACAGATACTGTGGAAACAAACCCGGTTCGCCCAATTAGGAAGAGAAAACAAAGGCAAACTATAAAATTATTACTCAAACTTTCTGTTTATTTATTTATTTTAGTGATTAATGTAATTGATTTTTTTAAAGAAAAAATTAAAATAAGCAAGAGCAGCAAAGTGGCTGTGTTGTAATTGGAACCTAGTAAGCAACTGCATAGGAGTGTGTGCATGTGTGTATACATGGAAAAAAGATACCCGTTCATATAGCGCCATCCCAGCAAGCACATCATGCCAGTCTGTTTCATGATGCCGGGGCTGACTTGCTCTATTGAACGAGTCACTCTCCTACCCAACATAATGATGGTCTGGACCAATTTGGTACAGACAGAGGGCATTGTGTTTTCCAGGGTGGATGGGGCCCCAAGAGCAGCCCAGTCCCCAGACGAAAATGTTGGCATTCTGCATTTCTGCAGCACTATGGATACGTTATATTTGGATGTTCCATATTTATCATATCTAAGTCTCTAAAGTGATGCAGAATATGAACTATGTCATTGGAACTTGGAGGAGATGGTGGATGGTGTGATATCTAGGTGGGATGCCTGCTAAGCTAAAGACCACTGCAGACCACTTTTCCAGACCAACAATCAACAAAACCAGTTGCCTTTTAGCGAGTCATCTCTATGTTTTCCACAGGGATCATGCCACTAAAACCAGATATTTTAAACCCAAACATGATCTGTGACCAAGTGGTTTTTGTGCCTAAACCTAACCACACATTAACCCCAGCATTGTTTAAAGTCCCCCCTCTAGCCAGTGTTACTTCCTATTTAACGGTTAACATTCTTTCTTAAACACAGAATGGGGGTGTGTTTAATAGTCGGATGTAATCCATTACCATAGCAATGAGACTGAAGCAACATTAGTTTGGAAAACAGCAATATGGCATTTAATTTGATGCATTTACTGTTCATCAGAGCACAAATGACACAAAAATCTCTCTCTCTCTCTCTCTCTCTCTCTCTCTCTCTCTCTCTCTCTCTCTCTCTCTCATGCTCCCTTATTTACCATCTCCTCCTGCTGCAGCTGTCGGTTGTTGTAGTGATGAGACGACACATTCTCAGTCCGACCTTGTCACATATTGGCATTTGGTCATGAACTTTCCACATCGACAGAAGACATGCAAGGTACCCTGGATGAGTTTGTTGTTGACGTTCTGGGACACTGCATCAAATCAGCCAGTTACATGCATTGTTTCTTTTCAAAATACACTTCTCTTTTTACAGGAAATGTATAGTTTGCATACAGTCTATTTCAAAATAAACATACTACATCGGTACAACACCACAAATTGATGTACATGATTATGTTTATCCAACACAGACACGTGGTTGGCTTTACAATCATAGGGGAAGCTAACACCAGCCTCCCAGGTGAAAGTCGGTGTTGTTGGGTTATATAAGAGTTAGGATTGGGCCAAATGGACAGTCCGACTGACAGACAGATAAACAGACGCCCTTACACAGAAAGATAAAAATAAGGCTATTATGCTACAATTATGATAAACAAGATAAGTTGGCTGGCTAGCTCACAAAGATGTTTGATATTTATGACAATGCACTTGTGCAAGCTTACAAGATGATATCTGACTAGCAGATTCTACTACAGTCATACATCATCTTCCCGTTTTAGCAACAACTTCATATTCTTAACTTTGAGCACAATATTAAGTTATTTGTCAAAAATATTTGGTGAACAGCGTGTCTAATCAACACTGTCAGGATATGACTCAGAACAATATGAAATATCATAAAAATGCCAAAATACACTGGGTGAGGACTTGAAACATAAAATTTCACATCAGTATGATACGTGGCTTGTCACCATTATTGACAGTGCCCGGTGGCGTCGGGGGGGGCGTACTGGGACAACAATGAAAGTTAAAGGTGGCGGAAGTCTGAGTAGGGCGGAGAAGAGGGGTAGAAGTTGGCTCCAACATCCATCGGCTTTCACCCTTGAGGGCGGTGTTCGCTTCCTGTGTGATTGTAAAGCCAAACCCTGTTCTTTTTCCCTAAACCCAACCACCTGTTTGTGTTTGCCACGTGCATTTGTTGTTGAAAGAAAAAAACATCAATTCGCAGTGTTGTACCAACATAGCACTTACTTTGAAAGAGACTGTGCACAAACTGTACATTTCCTGTGAAAATCTAAGTGTATTTTGAAAAAAACAGACAATGCATGTAACAAGCTGAAGTTAACACGGCATCCCAGGACATCAGCAATCAACGTACCTCGGGTACCTTGCACATCATATCTCAACATGGAAATCCATGACCAAACGATGATATGTGACGAGGTCGGAGTGAGAATCTGTTGCAACAATGGCACATTTTAAGACAAAACCTGATCTTTTCATAGCCCTAACCAAGTGTTTTTGTATCCAAACAAAACATGATGTTTCAACATATTTGCTACATATGAATGTACAAATGTAACATATCCATTTTCTGAAATGTACATTGCTAGCAGTTATTCTGGCGATTAGGTTCGGCACTACATCGCATTTTCTTGCAAATTGTGTCACTGTAGCTGGCATTTTATCACTTGATCACTTTATAACCCCCAACTCTAACAATGGGAAAGGTTTGTTTTAAATACCAGATACTTCATTGCAGGCTGCTGAATCAAACTGATACAAAATCCTCTAAATCTCATTCAAATAAGGCTATCTTGCTCATTGAGTTACAACATTGCCCACAGTAGCCCATTACAGCTACATGTAGAGATATTAAGGGGATAGATACCTCTGTGTGAACAATCTCTGACAGATATGTCTCTATCATCTCACAGTATATTTCATCATATTGCCCAGGTATACCTGGCTCACTGTATGTTTTATATTTGTGTGATTTTCTACTGTTGTGTTGACTTTAGTATAGTTGCTTACTCCCTTTGTTTATGTTTCATAATATTGTGCATGAACTTATGGTCAGAATACATTAGACATGCCCACCAGCATCCAGGAGCCTTCAGGGACAGCATGAGGAACGCAGGTGTTGTACTTAAGAACAAAATCACAAAAGCATGCTGTTTGTATTTTTGTTGCTTGAGCTGAGAAATGTTGATATATTATAGTCGGTATCAATATTTACTGCAGCAGCCACCATTCAGATAGACTCATTTAAATGTACTTTCAAACAGAATACAGGGACTCAGGTGCTGTTTCTCTACCATTAAGTTACATCAGTGGGATATTTGATATTTTACTGTCAAGTGTGTCTCCTTTTTTTTCCCTTTGTTCTCAGCAGAGGTGTGGACTCGAGTCACAGGACTTGGACTAGAGTTAGACTTGGGGCTAGCACAATATCTGGTTTTCATTATCATGGCCAAAACAGTTCATGACAATATTATGTTTGAAAAAACAAATAATAATGTTATCAGTGAAATTCAACTAAAACATTATTTACTTTGCATTTTGTCATGTTGACACTTAATACCCTACACCCACTTTATTTGAACCAACCCAACAGCATCCAATCAAGTTGCGGGCGAGTGACATGAAGAACTAATGTTACGTAACTGAACATAGGTTATTCTAGCAATAATTTTGTTTGTGTACAAAAAATACAGGTGGTCAAGAAAAAATGAATTGCAGGATGCAAAAAAGCCATCTGAAAAAGAAACGGAGATGAAACAACTTCCTACAAACTTGTTTTCACAAAATAAATACACGTTTAAAGGTATTACTGTATTTTCGTTTTTTATATATTTAACAGATTATTAATCTGACGTTAAAATAGCTTTTAGGACTTGAAACTAAAAGTTTCGGATGCAGTTCTTGCCTGTCTTGACTTAGGACTTGAGTGCAAAGACTTGAGACCTACTTGTGCCTTACAAAACAATGACCTCTCACCTCTGGATTTCAGCATTACATCTTTAGCCCTTTTTACACAGAGATCAGGCTATGGGGCTGCTACAAAGTCCCCTCTTTATGCCGTGTTTGCAGCTTTACCCAGGACCAAACAATGGTGGCATCTTTCCACATGTGAAACCCATACAAGAATTGCAAAATAAAAGAGGCATGTCAAGCATGGCATCCAACACAACAGTGTCGGCCTCTAGTGTGAAATATAACATATGCATCAGCAGCACTTAACAAACACAACAACGACATAATGTGGCAATAACAATTATTTACCATCTCTGTTAAATGGCGGTTGATCTTGTCATCTGCTCGGAGAGTAAGGAGCTCCCCAACCTCATTGTTTCCCAGTTTACAGACACTTTCTACAGCCATTCTTCTTCTTTGAGTTAGCTGCTAACGGCTTCCAGCTACTTTTTAAATCTCCTGTGGTGGGTTGAATGCATAACGTGATCAAAAAGTCACACCTGCACCACCCATGATCCCGTCCTGCCGGCTGTCCCATTTATACAGATGTTGCTTTCGGCGCAGTTACTACCTCCATTGCCACCCTACAGGTGAGGCAACTCTGTCCCCCTATTTCCGTAATTGTACCTTTTATATAAAATGGTGAGGTAGCATGATAGCATGAAATTCCCATCTAGAAAAGGCTGTGTAAAAGGGGCTTGTAACTCCATGATTACATTCACCACTTAGCTATTTTTTTCTTTAATCAGCATTCTAGGCTTGAGGTACGACACTGGAATATAAACTAATCTAATAAAATAAATTATTTTCAAGATGACTCCATCAGCATTGTTCAGAAAACACTCAAGATGAAGTTGTAGGGAAATGGCTTTTAACTTTTGTCTTGACAGCAGAAAGAAGCAGAAATCTTGTATCTTGTAAAATACAGAACAAATAAAAGCATACAATCCATTTATGCCCTGACATACAAACAATGGAGGCCGTCACTCTGAATCACTGAGAAATCAGTCAACGTCAAACCCACACACTTCTGTGCCTTTATAGCTTAAAGCTAAGATGCTTTTGTCTTTTCTTTTTAAATGTTGTTTTAGTTTCAGTTGAAAGGAGCAGAAACTATGAATATTAAGGTAGTAAGGTAGGTAGTGCATGTAACCAAAGTCCCCCACCAGATTCAAATATGATTGATACCACTGGACCACAAAGATGGCATAAGATGACATATAAAGACTGAAAAAGTCACCAGGCTGCGAGGATTTGCACTGACAAGAGAATTACAAGATGTCTACAAGGCTAAAAAACACAAGCCTGTTGTCAGCAATGACAAACAGGAATCCCAGAGCTTATGAGCTTTTTTCAAGCTTAATCACTGCCAGATACAGATGCAGTCAGATAACAGTATGTAATCCTACAGATAGGTGATGCCAAAAGAGCTTTCTCCAACACCTTGTAACGAAGACTCCCTCACTCACATCAGAGCAGATCCATATAACCAGCTAGAGTAGCGTCTGAACCCCAGGCACAGAGATGTGGTATATAGAACAATTTATCAGTTCAAAGCCTGCATGGGATCAAAGTGTGATTAGCAGGAGACTTGTTTAATCATTTTAGAGCAGAGCCAGGTTCCTTTGTTATTCTTTTCATCATTCATTACAGGTTACAATTAACTGCAAGCACAGACATCATGGTAGAATTCATAGATCAAAGGCTGGGATTACAACAGACCCACATTAAAGCCCTGTGCCACATCTGAAAAAAGGAAAACATTTTAAAGAGCAATCATAGCAAAAAAAAAAAAAAAAAAAAAATGCAGATAATACTAAACTACTTTGGTAGGCATATTAAATAAAGCATTACACACTGCAGTCAGATGCTGCACAAAATCCTTTAATGATTGGACATGACCTCATATGTAGACGCTGCATTATTGTGCAGTGTGAATAGGTTTTGGCACCTTACTGACAAAAGGTTTCACATTTATATGTTAAACCTTTAGCTGATCTCATATCCATTACAGCACATGCACAAGCAAAATACACAATGGCAAAGACATTGTGGGGATTACATCAAACAACAGGAGTGTGTTGTAATGGCTCATCTAAATGCTCAGTGTTAGATATGTATACTGACACGGACATGGATGGATCATTCTGTCCATATTCTGCATTCATTTTGTCCATATTTGTGCATGTTTTATGAGAGCTTACAGACGCGAATGAAATGGAGAAGTGCCACCGGAGATTGTGGAGGCAGTGTAACATACTGAAAGTGAGATACTTCTGTAGGACATGATGAAGACATTACAAAAATGGCAGAATTGGTAATGTAGTAGAGAGAATCCTCTGCCCATACAGTATGTCATGATGTATTAATGCCCTCACAGACCACTGCTATCTACAATGGTGTCTCCTTTAAAAGGAACGTCATTATGACGTCCTCCACTGTTGCTATGTTGCTGGTGTCAAAAACTTTTGATTCTGCCCTCTAGTGCCATCTAGTGGATGTTTCTAGAGAGAAACGTGGAGAGTCACAACTTTTAAAAACAACCTGGGCTGTCAAATGATTAAAAAAAAAAATCTAATTAATTACATGCTCTGTGATTAATTGACCTAAATTAATTGCAAACATCAAGTGTTGCTGTGAAAATATTCAAAAAAAAAAAAAAAAATCAATTCGAATGAATTTTGGCAGACGTGTTGCAGTAAAGCTGCTGTATTTTGGGCACAATTGTCCCCCCTGTCCTGGACCACCAAACCTGGTCTGCAGTCAATTGCAATCCATTTTGCAAGGGAGTTAGTTTGACTTACTTAGGTTGTGTCTGAACACCCGGTTCAATGTGGCTTGACAAGGCTAACTGTTAGTGCTTGCATCAGAGGGTGTGCTAGCTCGGACCTCCCTTGGCTGCTAAATGCTTAAGTACTCAGATGGTTTGGAAATTCCTAACTGAAGAAATTGCATAGGACGGTGCTCCTGTCAACGGTTCCATCTAGCCCTTTTTTTACAGGGCAAAGCAATGTCATCTCATCTGCTTCCATCATATGACAAAGCCTTCAATGACGCTCCGGGTCAAGGGGCATTTAAGTTTTTTTTCTGTGATTAATTAATCAAAATTAACATGTTATTTTGACAGCTCTAAAAAGTATCTATTTTTGTATGTAAAGGGAGTATAAATGAGCCTTAATGGGGACAGTAGTCTTGCATAGCCAATGCATTCTTATCCCAACAATGGATGGATGGACTTTCACATATACATACAGTATGATGCACTAAGTACCCTCCTACATCTGCTGTTGATGTTCGGGGATTTACACTTGTTACATGCATTCTGTCTTTTCAAAAGTACACTTCCATTTTCACAGGAAATATACAATTTCTGCTCATTACATGGAAACAGTCTTTTCAAAATAAACTTAAGTAAAATGGGTAAAACATCTCTTATTTCGATTTATTTCCTTGCTCAACAAAAGTATGTGGTTATGGTTTAGAAAAAAAATCATGGTTTGGCTCAGTATTCACATGGGAAACAAGCAGCAGGCTCCATGGTGAAAGTTCTGTGTTTGTTGGACCCATCCTCCACTCCCACCCACCCTGTAGGGACTTCTCAGCCCTTTATATTGTGACATTACAAACTGCCACGGGCTGGTGCATTTCATAACGCTGCGAAAAGTGCCTATGTGCGTTGGTATTTTATGTGGACGTCCACTGACATAGTGCTGGTACTTGAAGACTGAGGTCAGTGGCAACTGTGTCAACAACGGTGCCTTTCTGCATTAGTATCGTATGACCAGATCACTGACAAGTTCTAGATGAGAACAGGCTTGCATAGCCAGATCTATCTCACACTGTGCCAGCGCTGGAGAAAGGTCTGGCTGAACCCATTATAATTACACACTAAGGGAAAAACAACAACAACAACAACAACAACAACAACAACAACAAATGCTCTGGGTTGTTTGTATTTCTTTCACAATTGTCTTGTGCAGCGCTAAGCCCAGGATGCAGCGATGGTGCCCTTGCAAAATAGATTCTGGACTAAAACTTGTTTTGGTTTTAGTTGGATTGTCTCTACCAATTAAATGACAGCATCAAGGCTATGAGTGTACACTTGCTGTCTTTGCATCTCTGCCAGTTTTCACCAAATGTTTGACAGCCAGGAGGCTTCTGTCCGTCTCTTGTGTTACTCAGGAGGGATTAAACGTTCGGCACATTCTGCCTTCATTTGTATCTCTGGCTAAGCCTTTTGTCATAAATAAGATACACACTGTTTTCACTGCTGTCAGCAACAGCGTCCACACAGGCTGCAATGAAACTTCATCAATTATACAGACAACATGAACATCTCACTACTCACAGGCGTCATCAGAAAAGTCTGTATATTCATAGCTACTCTCATTTAATAAAGATCAAACTGTACAAAGTGAGACTGGCTTGATTACGGACACTATTCTAATGATAATATTTCATCAGTACTGGTTAGAATCCATAATTAAACTTGCAAACACAACAACTTTACATTATGCAGGTATTTTAAAATCTTCATTCATTGATGTTCATTATCCTTTAGTATGTAATGCAGCAAAGCAGAGAAAGATGCTCAACAGGTGAGTCAGCAGGCTGACACATTGAAAGCTATGGGCTGTGGTGGTGTTTAGTTCTTTAGTAATTAAAATATACTTCTTGAAAGACAAACAATCATGAATTGATCATAATAAGTGTCTATTCACCCAAAGCCTGATATATCTTCCAATGTTATCCCAAAATAAAATATAATAATAAAATACAAATAAAAACACATAAATGAGCCACAGTGTCCATTGTGCATGAACACACACAACTCATTTTATTTGATTCAGTGCCCCAGTTCCAGTGCTCTCCACATACACACTCACAGACTTGAGTCATAAAATCAGCAGGGGCTCAGAGCTGTCCATGAATGTAATAAAGGTACTGGATACTGGACTCAAAGATGGCGGCATTTCACTTAAATGAAAAATGGTCACAGAGCACATAGGCCAAAAAATGGTCTCTGGCTTCAAGGTTTGCTTCCACATTGTGTGGCCTACTGCAAATGCACATTAATGTTTCTCCCTCTGGCTCGTCCTCCTTAGCCCATAAACTTTACATTGGGACTTCACACACTTAACAAATGCTTCTCTGGTCTCTGGAAAAAGTCTAGAAATATATATTCTTCATTGATCAGAATTTGCAAAGTGCAATAAGTGACTTTGCAGGTCAGATTGTCCTATCTGTTTTACAGATGTGTCTTTTTTTTAATGGTGGTCTATGGGAAAAATGTTTTTTTTGGGCCACAGGGAAATTTTTGTTGCAGTTCTTGAATATATCTTCTGATGCACCTGAACACATCATCAGTGATGTAACCTGGGGTCATTTGTCTTATGACAAGATGGTGACTTCCAAATATGTTGATTAAGTTCAACCTACCTGTTTTACTTATACACAGAACATAAACAACAAACACTCACTGAAATATTAGCCATACACATCTGTCCACAGACTTAGTCCAAGTAATGTGGTTTTACAGTGCTGTCCCATCCCTCGTACAGTATTTGAAGCTGCCGCCTTTGCATTTTAACACAGAACCACCACACACCACACAGTGTTTGATTTTAGACAGCATGCTGGCATCGCAGAATCAAGAGGCGTGACAGGCATGACATGTAACACAACAGCGTCAGCCTCTAGTGTGACATATAATATATGCATCAGCTGCACTTTAAAAACAATAACAATGACATTAACATGGCAATAACAATCATTTACTATCTCTGTCATATGGCAGTTGATCTCGTCCTCTGCTCGGAAGGAGCCCGCTCATCTCATTGTTTTCCCATTTTTGGACATTGTCAGCCGTTGTTCTTCTTCATTGTTCTTCTTCTTTAAGTTAGCTGGTAGCTACTAACAGCTACTTTTTAAATCTCCCAAAGTAGCTTACAAGTTTAACATGTTATCAAAACATCACACGTGTGCCGCCCATGATCCCGTCCTGCCAGCTGGCCTGTTCATACAGACACAGTTTAGGCACTGTCACTACCTCAGATGTTGCCTTAAAGGCGAGCCAACTCTATCCCCCCTTTTCAGTGATCGTACCTTATATACAGCTGGGCAAGGAGGCATAACATGGCGATATTACTGCCTTGAACAGGGTTTTTAAAACTGGGCTATTGCTTTGCATGTCACAAGTAAGTCTCAAGTCTTTGCACTCAAGTCCCAAGTCCTGAACTTTGAGTGTTGAGTCCTTAAATGAGTCATAATGCACTCTTCACCAAATGCAATGTCATTTTAAGATCAGAGCAATAATATATGAAATTTACAAAAATCATTACTGTTTTTTTTAATCTGTCATTATTTTTCAAAACAAGTTGGTTAAAACAAGTGTGACCTAACTTAATCATAAAAACGTACATTACACTTTCATAGCATATAGGACTATTAACCAGTATCACAATAGAATGAATTTTGTATGTTTCTGTCTTGTCTTGCAAATTTAATGAAGGGAATCAATTGATTAGTGGCACACTTTTTAAAACCCCACAGGTTTGAGACACTGTAACACTGTAATACACAGTTATGTTATATGTGTCTAATATGTGCTATGTATGCTGCAGTGACATCACATGGAGGTATAAATAGTCATATGACTATGAATACAGGAGAAAAGGAAAAACAGAAATTTTATCTCACAGATATTGACTTAAATCACACATAGCACAATAGCGAACAAGACTTTTGGCTTTTGAAATGTGTTCTTCTCAGCCTCGGAGATCAGCGAGAAAGAAACAAACACTGTAGCCAGCACAGATCAAAAACTATTATATTTCTTTCAGACAAGTTCCTATTGATTTTTTGTCTAAAAAGTTAGTTGTGCCATTCCTGGAAGCAGTTTCTGTCTGCAGTGACACAGAGGGCCACATATCACACTCCCTGCAGATCTGCCTGGCCAAAAGGCTCCTTTTCTTCTGATGGCACTTCCTGTCCATTCCCGTGTCAAGATGCCAGATTCTGTAAAAACTGAACAACAACTATATGTCCATGGATTGCTCAGTATGCTTTGGGAGCATGACTTACGATACTGTCCAAGTGTGCAGAGAATAATCTACACATTATTTATTACACTCACAATATTCTACTCATTATTTTGGATGTTGCCACAACAGCACAGATCTACTGATACTAGGATGGGGTGAATGTCATGTTATTTCATTGCACATGGCTTCTGGGAGAAGCTCTGTTACGCACACAGCAACACAGCCTCTGATTTGTCAGACTAAACCCAATGCATCATGGGATACATCTTGTCCTTAGTAGGCTTCAGCTAATGGCTAACGGCAACAGCAACTCCCTTCAACACAGAGAAATGGATAAATAATCAAAGACGACATTCATTGTTGGATTTATAAGTTTTATAAAGTCTCTAAAAAAACCCTGTTGTTCCTTGCTGGACTGCAAAGCTTTTGAAAGGTACACAAGATATATATAGCAAGCAAAAAGGCTCAAGTCCAAGTGAAGCCATGAGTCATTGGTGTTAAAGTTTAAATCCGTATTCACATGGGACTAGTATTACCTGAGTGGTAATGAGTTATAATGGTAATGTGTAATAACTGTAGAGGTCATTTGTGATCTTTATCCCATGTGACTCTGACATGTCAAGTAAAAATTCCACAGCAAATTACCAACCATATTTCCTCAAACACAGAGGTCATGTGATAATATCAGTCCTGTGCAAAGGGGCATGTCTGTGATTTAGGGTCCTATTCAGGTTTTTCTTTTCTCTTTGCTTCTGCCTCTTTCCTGGTTGAGAATTACGGAGCCTGGGTTGGCAATTATAAATGAAAGTTTTGTCAGTATTTTGGATGCAGGAGGCTCATCTTGCTACACAGCATGGATATCTTTCACAGAAAAAGCAAGCTCAAATCGATCAGAAGAGTGAAGTCTCCAAAGATGATGGGATGAGATGATGTGGGTTTGTTCAACCCACACTCAAAGTGTACAGTGTAAATCACTGCTATACTAGCAGTGCTAGTGTTGTGCGGTCCTTCTGTATTGTGTAGAGTTACAAACAACTGAGTGTGTCATATTCGGGGGATAATGTTGGTAAATTCAGGTAAAACATGTGCAGACTTCACTTGTCCCGTGCAAATGCACCACACAGAACACAGACACTGGGGTTTCATTTCTAAATCACACAAGGTCCCCAGGTAATACTAGTCTTATACTAGTCTAGTCTCAGTGGTTAGTTTTGTCGCCTCACAGAGGTCACAGGTCAGGTTAATTGGTAACTCTAAATTGGCTGTAGGTGTAAATGTGAGCATGAATGAATGTCTGCCTCTATGTGTCAGCCCCGTGATACTCTGGTGACCTGTCCATGGTGTACCCCACCTCTCACCCAATAACAGCAAGCATCCTCCCCGCAACCAGCTACGGAAAATGAATGAAGTCTAATGTCATCAAATTTATGACTCAAGTCGGACTCAAGTCCAAGTCATGTGACTCAAGTCTACAACTCTGGGCCAATCCCACAGACATATAACTGCTGCTGTAAATAGATTCAAGATTCAATGCTTTATTGCCATATCAACATGACTGACTTGACTTTGTCTTCGTGAGCTCAATTAAACAAAGAAAGACAAAAATAATAAAACCACTCACTCAAAAAGCACATAATACATTAACCAAAGGAAAAATAGATACGTAGCATCCATACCCATGAAGTAAACATAAAAGAATACAACAAATGGGTTCTCACAAAAGACTGAGACACATTTAGACCACAACATCCAAGTTCAAGAACAGTACATTTCCTACTGTAAACAGAGCACCAAATGTGTTTTCACCTGCGGCTGAAATAGTCCCAAGTGAATGCATTATTTACTCCTGTTTGAGTGCTATTTTCTAAAAATGACAGGGCCCAGCCAACGTTTCCAAAGATAAACTATGTATTTATGTTAAGTTTTTGAAAAGATTTATTTTTTGTTTAGGAACTGACAGGGTGAACCTGAATGGCACAGTCAGGCAGGGTAGTTAAAAGGTATTGAGAGAAAACACATGGTCATGTTTTTTTTAAATTTTATTTATTGTATTTAATTTTTCTCAACAAAACTAAAAAATATAAACTAAATGCCTGCTTTATTTTTTCAACATCTCTTCCATCTGATCTGCACTCCTCTGAAATGTCATTAAAAATTCTATTAACAGGCAACTGATGTAATTTCTTTTTTGGGCCTATATTCGTGGTTTATGGTAGACAAAAACAGATGAAGAATCACAAGATAAGCTGTCTGCCTCTGTCTCCTCCTGACTGAGGACTGGGTGTGTCTCTTTATCCCAGACAGGCACCATGACTGTATCTGTTCCAATCCTCTGTTTCTGCCCAGCCAGGGTCAAGCCTTTTCTACACTGTATTGTAATGTCATACATACACTGTGGATTTGGCTGCACACCAGAATAATTAAACTATATGGATTTGCAAAACAGGGTTTGTATCTTTGTTTTGCTGGCGGTTGAAGCACAAGGTAATGACATTATTTTATCGCTGCTGACAGTAAACAATTTTGTGATGACAAATCTACAACATTATCACCTGTTATTTCATCATAACTTGTTCCAAATGTAACAAAACATATTGAAATATCTGAACCAAAACAATTAAATGTAAGAATCAGGAAGCAAAAAACAAGAGTCAAACTCTGTGACACTGTCACATCTCTGAACGTTAATGAATGTTTTATTTCATTCAGTGCACCGAAGATGAACCTATTACAAAAGTAATTTATTTTTCCTAGAGGAGCTGCTGTTATTACTCTTCATCACACAGGTGTCAAGCTCAAGGTTGGTGGATTGTTTCACACACTGTGCTTCCAGGTGGACAACAAAGAAAGTAACATAGATACATACACATAATAACACTTAAGTTTAAATTTTAATGATGCCCCATGATGGGTTTCTGTCTGTTAAAGTCAAGTGAAGAACATTGTCATTTTTGGCATATGTCCATGCTCCTGAGTTTTTATCTAAACTCATTTCTAATTGGTCTGTCAAAATTATTTATTTTTTTTAATAACTTACACGGAGGCTTGTTATGTGTTGTATTAAAATGTATCTTTCCTCTGACTTCTCTTAAACCAATTATGTCATGAAGAGTGGAGTAGGTGGACCAATCACAGGAGACTACAGGCAACAGGAGGTTAAAGAAATGGCTTCTTATTTAAGACTCGCACAGGCAAAACTAGGACATGTTCATTGTCAAAACACTGTGCACCATTTTGACATGGTTTCAACGCTGATCAACATAGTTCTTGTTTTGGTGTAAAATGGTTTTAAATGGTGTGAAATGATGTGAAACAATGTGCAACGGGCTTTGAGGTACGTTTCCTCTCATTTGGCGGGTGTGTCAAAGCCGCAACATGTATATAAATGAATGTCCAGTAGCTCTTTACTTATTTAAGTATATATTTTGTTTATATTTCAAACTTTCTTTGGCAATGTAATGTGGGTTTCCATGCCAATAAAGCCAAAGCAAAAAGTTAAATTTAACTGAATTTAATCCCACAGTATTAACAGGCAGTACTCATGTGAAACACAACAGGGTGTTCACTGCACCAACATTTCTGTTTAAATTAATGTTTTGCTACTTTTTGCTGGGGCTGAATGAAGCCCTGAGGCCTGTCCTATGAAGCCAGTTCAACTGATCCAGGATATCTTCTCGCTATCTGGTTTGACTAACTCTAACACTGGCTGTCTGGATAACTGGTACTAAAAAGCTGGTTAGCAACCAGTTCAGTCAACTCTGGATTTTCCTATCCAGCCACGAGCGTGTTCATGTAAAAGGGGCGGGGTTGTTAATTATGAGAGACATCACCAGAATCATGACTGAAGTAGGCTGCCTCATATGATATGAGATGAAACAGTAGCAAAAATGTCTGCGAATAATAGACAGTAAAATGTTAGTGGCGTGGGATGTAAATGACATTCTCTAGTCTTAAAACGGAAAGTCTAGAAACACTGAAAACACTATCCAAAAATTCACCGTCATCAGAGACTTAAATTACGTGCAGGTATCACTGAGCTATGGGCCTATGTGACATTGGTATAGAGTATTTTTGCTGTTTAGTTGGATGATGATGAAACTACTCTGAACATGTCACATAAACACTTTAAAGTGATGCCAGATGGTTTCTGCTAGTGATGGTGAGATGAAGCTTCATGAGGCATTGAAGCTTTCCAGCAAATTGATTCAGAAAAGGGTTCATTTCTCAAGGTTCATGTGCACATGAAACCACCTGATGGCCAAAGTGTGTAAAACAGGCAGCTGTGATCTTAACCATGTAATCTGTGATACATGGTATGTTGTGTTAGTAACGGCTGTTGGGAATGACTATAAATAATAAAATATAATAATAACAATAACAATAATAATAATAATAATAATAATAATAATAATGATATAATAATAATAATAATATGAAATAACAATAAAAAATGTATGACCATATAACTTCTTTATATCAATATAGTGTATTTTCTAGTGAGTATATTATGACTATACTGCATCAAATACATGTATAATAAACTGTAAATGTTTTGTGAATGCATCCTATGTGTATAAACCAATTGTGGTATAGTGTCATATAATATAATAATGGCAGGAGGGGTAATATTCATGTTCTGTGTCACTTCTGTCAAAAACCTCGCGCAAAGATCTGAGCCACTTCCCGAACCAGTCACGTGGTACAGCCGGGCAGCGAGGCTTCGGACGTCATCAATGACGTCACTTGTCTGAAACGATACGAGCCTCGGTACACGCATTGTGGAAACACTTCCTGGATTACTCCACGCACGCTTGGAAGCATCGGCACAGCACGTATCACTAGTTTCTGCTACTGAAGTAAAGGGTGGAAAAGAAGTTGATCACTAATGAGGTCTATCTGACCGAAATGTGGCATTTATACTAACAGGAGCCAATTAACAGCGTGTGGATTATTTTACTAATAAAATATTATCTGTTTTATCCTAGTTCTCATCACACAGGTGTCTCATGTTATTCTGAGCTGCAGTGATGGAATCAGAGTGTAAAAGTAGCAGCACTGTCATTGCAGACTAAAATAAACTTCAAATAGTGCTAAAAATCAAGGGTTTAGTGTTGTAAACAATCTCTCCATTTGTAGAAGCTCTGTTTTAAAACCAGTGAAAATAGAGCCCTGGAACAATGAAATGATTCTACTGAACTATAACAGCATATAGGCTTTTTTTTTTTTTTTAGTTTATTCTATTTTTGTTTATGGATCATTTTTCTCTTCAGTTATCTGATTGGTCAGAGGTCGGGATGTTGACAGCCTGTGTTCCGATACCCCGCTGCCGATACAGTTAACCTGCTCCGGGGCAGCATAAGTTGCCACGGTATTTATCCCGGCAAAAAGAGAACCAGCTTCATAGTACTGAAACCCAAAGTTAACCCCAAAGTTACCTTGCTAACTTTAAATCCTGATTCGTAGTACAGGCCTCCCATCTTAACAGAACATAACAACATGTTCTCAGCACAAGTTGTCACATATCACCACTTTGTCAGTGGCTTTTCATGTCTACATATTATGCACCAGGTATCCTCCTGCGTCTGCTGTTGATGTTCCAGGACATCACAACCAATGTCAGGACATCAACAAAAGCACATGATTAAGTTTAGAAAAACACATCATGGTTTGGCTCTACATTTATACGGGAAGCGAACAGCTGGCTCCTGGATGAAAGCCTGGGTTTGTCGTGACCCATCCATTACTCATCCCACCCAGCCTATAGGGACTTTCCAGCTCCATACATTACATTGTTACTGCCAGGGTTTCAACCTGACGCTGTCCAGCTACGTATCATCGACAGGTGCTGATGGCTGCGTTATGAACTGGCCCCTCTCAGCCACATATTATACTGCAGTGACAGGTACTGTCTGGCTGACTGGTAGCATATCATAACACTGCGAAAGGTTCAGTCCGGCTGCATTACAAACATGTAGCTTACCGCAGCAAAAGGTGGCTCACTGACAAAGCGATGGTATTCAACAACTTCGGAATGAGAACAGGCTGAACAAAACCAAGGATCCAACAAAAACTGAACTGAAAATCAGAACTTAAATACAAACTAATCTGATGAGGGGTGGTGCAGGTGGAGAGAAGGGCAGAGAAGCTCAGGTGAATGAAATGTGGTGATTAGGCAGGAGAACAGGCAGGGAGCTGATTGGCAGGGGAAATTTCTGAGAACAAGAAAGGAGCTGATTGGCTAGAAACACTCTGAGAGCAGGGAAGGACGAACAAGGATGATTCAGAGCTGGTGTGTAGATGGGCAGAGGAGGGAAATGCAGCACAGGAACACAGGAGAAAAAAAACAAACAGAAAATCTAAAACCCAGATAACACAATCCTCCTAACAGACCGACAAACATCAAACCGTCTAAGAATATACCTGATTCTCAATGTAGGGACACAGCACTACAACCTGCTACCTCTTTTACCCGTAGCAAACTTAATTTCTGAGGTTTATTTATTTATTACAGTTCAATTGAGNCCCCCCGCCCCCCCAAAAAAAAAGAAAGAAAACAAAATCGTCTTAATCATAATTCAGCAAAAGCAGTTATTATTAGGCACTATACATAAAATTGATTTAGAAGTGGAAAAAAATAGTAAAACAAATAAAGCCTATCTGTCAACTCTTGTCAATTTAACTCAAACTGAACTTAATTTCTGAGGTTTATTTATTTATTACAGTTCAATTGAGTTCCATCTCTATGTTTTACATTAAGACACCTAATGAGAAAACTTAGGAAACTACTGAAGCAGCCTGGTCAACTCATATTCTTATGTGAAAACAAGATTTTTTTTTTTTTTACAGTGTACTGTACAGTGCTGTCCACAATAACAGTGCTTCTGAATACAAAGAAATAAACCAATGACCTGAACACTGCGTTTCATTAGTAGTTCCATTTCCCCTCATTCCCCTCACCCCTTGGTGTTATGAATGGATTGTGAAAAAAGATGGATGACATGATGGCTCCTCAAAAGTGAAGACAGAACATCTCAATCACTCCCTGGACTGCTGGCTGCAGTACAGGTCATAAAGCCAGTCCCCTCTATGTTTGCAGATGGGCAGGCTGTTCTCATAAACGGTTCATATGTTTTTCTATGACCAGTAATGCACTAAAAGTTGTACATATCCCATGTAATCATGAGCCAGTTATACGTGCATAACCCACGTATTTTGGAAGGCTAATCATCAGGGCTGAAAATGAACACCCGCCAAGCGCCAAATGCGGGTAGATTTTCCATTTGGCGACTAAATCTCGGAAGGCTATCCGCCACATTGGCAGGTAAATGTTTGTATCAAATGTAATAAATTATACATATAATAGCTATTTGATGGTGGCTAATAGCAGACTGGCGCTCTGTTTGTTGTGTGTCGCACTTAAATTGCTCCCCGCTGCATCAAGGAACCTGTGGGCCTACTCGGAGGAAGCATGCGCACGTAGGCATATCGCACACCTAGATCCATGATCTGCTGTTAGTAGCAAGCAAGCTATCACCACGTGCGTCATGTGGCGACATTTACCAGGTGTAGGTAAACCAGCGACAAAATGAAAAAAACACAGATGAGGACGAAGCTGAAGCTGTAACGTTACAGAAAAAAATAAAGTTTTGTGAGAAATGAAGGTTCAGCGATAACGGCGTTTCAAGAGGCTGGCTACACTACAATGCTGAGGGTGCAGTAATGAGCTGTAATGTATGTCGGCAATGAGGGTGCAGTAATGAGCTGTAATGTATGTCGGCAATATGCTAAAGAAAAAAAAACGTAACAACTCGTTTGTCATCGGTAACAAAACGATGAAGCTGGAGAACATCCGTGACCATGAACGCAGCAAGTGTCACATAGCCTGCTTGGCTGCGTCCCGCCTCTCCTCTCGACACCCGCCGTGACGGCACTCACAGCACTCATGGCCTCTCCTTTAAGCTTGTATTCAACGTAATATTGTATTATCTCAATGAAAAGCACTGAAACAAATGTATATGTGACAGAAAAAGGCAATTAATTATTTTGGCTGGTAAAAAATATGCTTGGCCGGTGGATTTTTTCATCTACCAGTCCCCTTGGCCGGTGAGCCAAAAAGTTAATTTTCAGCCCTGCTAATCATGACCAACACACTGACAAGAGTAAACAAGGAAGCAGTCCCGAGCTNTAAAAAATATGCTTGGCCGGTGGATTTTTTCATCTACCAGTCCCCTTGGCCGGTGAGCCAAAAAGTTAAATTTTCAGCCCTGCTAATCATGACCAACACACTGACAAGAGTAAACAAGGAAGCAGTCCCGAGCTCTCTGTCAGGAGGCGAGTTTGGGTGGTGGATGAGTCTAAAAACACAAAACTTTCCACCAAGGACATTCCTTGGGAGTCAGATGTCTGGAACTGTGTGAACTTCGAGTCATTTTAAGATACTTAATCACCATGTTTCTTTTCCCAAACATAATCACAGTGACTTGACTTTACTTACCTAGACCTAACCTCTGTAACTTAACGTTAATTGTGTAACTTTACATTGAGGACGTAGCATCATTTGTGGGGTACTAATTCGTAGGATATCACACAAATTGTTCTAGACACTCTATATGTCCCATCCCAATGTATACGATACACTGGGATGGGACATTGGCCAAACTAAAAAATCTAAATCATTTTTTCAATACTATAAAAAGGGGGTTTGAGGTCATGATTGACATCTATGTGTGCCAATTGGTGTGCTCTTGATAAATGGTGTTTCTTGCAATTGGTCGAATGAGTGTTGGGAACTTGACAGCGTGGATATCGCTACTTTGCACACTCTGGCTCCAAATGATGTCACTAGCACAAAATGGCAGAATTTTTGTACAGTGGGGGTAAGTGGAGTCACGTCATTAATACTCATTCACAGTCTACATAACAGCATACGTCACATGGAGGCCATTTGGAGGATAGAGGGAGGAGCAGGGGCTTGAAATGGAATGCATATGCACTTGGTGACAACTGGTGGATCCATCACCAGTCGTAGGCTCAGCGCTACACTGCTTTTTACAAATCAGCAGAAATACCTGCAAACTCATTTCAGCGAGGCAAAGGCGTCTTCTGCAGATAATTGCAATACATCAGCAGCCATTTGGTAATCAGATGCATCAGTTACTGATGATTATTGATTGCTACAGACTTAAGATTATCTTGAAAAACAGCAATGTTTCTATGTGTTAACATAAGTTTGAAAATGAAGACATCACACAAGCTGAATAGAACAACAGTCCAAGTAAATATTAACTGCAATGAGTTATATGACATTTTCAATAAAATATCAAGCTGTTAATGAAATCTCTAAAGAAACTGTCCACTAATAAGCAAGTGAACCTATACAGACAATACATTTATACCAAAAACTGAAACTGAAGAGCATGTCAGGTAGTGACTTTGTTGAAATTTTACCAAATGCCAACTGCTTAACTGCAATATACTGTGGGTCATATACACCTCTGGGGTGACCACTGTTGTTGATTTACTCCCTCAGCCCTCCGAGGGGCGATTTTCACTGACTTCAGTTCAGTTTTTATGGCAAATGGAAGGACATTTATGATGGTGGCAGGGATTCCCTCAAGGGCAAATGCTGAGGGGAAGCCAACTGGGGCATGTTAGACTACTGAACTGCAGCCATTGCTTCAGTTTTAAATGCAAGAAGTGACTTCTTCTAAGGGATACATAATAATCTTCAGTATTTTACAAGAAATAGCAGAATTAGCACATATCTGTGTGTCAGAATTATTTGGAAAATAGTCTATGCTGGATATGAAAGTAGTGCACTGGTAAACCACTTGTGTGTATAGGGTAATTCATCTTAAAATGAAAGGCTAAATTCTAAATTTAATGAGGTTTTCTCGATTTTATTCTGGCATCAGTAGCCTCAGCTGTCGGCGTGTATTTGGCATCCCCAGTATGATATACATTTTTTTTTACGGCGGTTTGGCTGCACAGCACAGCTTTTAAGCAATGCTACTGGCATTGCCCTGGAGATGGCAATGTTGGTCTGTTGGTTGGTTGGTCCATAGTCCAGAGTGAAACTTCTTTATACTTCTGAATGGATTGTCATGATATTTTGTACAGACCTTCATGGTGCCCAGAGGATAAATGCTGATGATTTTTCCAACACCACCAGATGCTAAACTTTTCTTATTCCAAAACAATTTCTAAATATCTACTGGATGAATTGGCACACCATTTAGTAAGGTCATTATTATTTTATTTTTTACTAATATTTTAACTTTTGTAATTCATGTGTTTACCTTTTTAGTCTTGGATTTGTGTTTTTTATTATATGTGGTTATGATATGTGGTTTTTAATGTGTGTGTCTAGCCCATGTTGATATTTATTGCCAGTGAGGCAAAGTTATTGACCCACAGTAACAAATAAAGGTCTTGAGTTTTGAAAATTTTAAGTCTCAAATTTCTTTCTCTACTTTATGCTCACTATTTTCTTCTTACAGCTTACAGGGGTAGTTTGGATTTTTAGAACTGGGGCTGTATTAGGCACTATAGTCAGTATATTATGGTTTGGAGAAGCAGGCTGGAGTCCAACATGGAAGCTAAGCAATTTACTACTGCGGGGTCAGCAACAAAATGTATTTTATCCTCATAAAAAAGACCCTGCTGAAAAAAAGTCAGAAGCACTTCAGATGTACACTATATTCAGAATGTTTTCACTGCTTTATCTTACTGTCAGGAAGAGATTTCCAGTTGGGAATTGAAGCCATTATTTTGGATTCACCAAAGTCACACCATACCAAAAACAAACAAACAGATCAAGGCAGCAGTAGACCAACAGCTACTTTGTTCAGTAAGCCAAAATTAATGTTTTAGTCCATGGAGTCTGGTGGCTTTGTGTGACATTCCACATCCTCTACACAGAACTGAAGCTGTTAACAACTTCCCTGTCAGAATGGGGTGTCTGACTGAAAGGTAAAGTGGTGAAAATACTCTCACTATAGTATATACTTAATCTGTTATAGGTTCTTTAGGTGGAACTTTTTAAGGTGGCTAAATACATTTTGCTGACCCCTCCAAGGCTGTACATCATACAATCCCCCCTAAAAAAATCTTAACAGTCCCTTTGACTCTTTCATCCTAAAACTATCTTCTGCAAGATATATTACAAATTATCAAGCCTATAATGTCATTTACACGCTTAAATCTTTTATTGGAGCCTACAAAACAGAAAGATCTTTACAACCTAGATTAGAAAAAGACCGACAGCACATTTCTACTATATTCTTCCTTCAACATAACCTTGTGCTAAAAATAAACTGAGCTTGCGGCTATTGGCTGTATTGTTCCAAATTGTAAATCTAACCCTTCATGCAAATTATGCAAATCAGTTCTGATTAATCACCCTGTCACTAATCCTCACAGTTGATCCCTTCCAGAATGGAGGGTCCAATTTGCATATCTCATTTTGCATCTACTCTTTTCTGATGGAAAGCTAGTAATTATGGTTCAAGATTGCCCCGCTGCTCTATTAGTGAATGAATCTGACCTGCCAGTGGCACACAGGCCACAATAGAATTTTTAAGCATTCCCTGACCCGTGCCCTCATCAAAATGTATCAAGCTCTGCTGGACTGTAGAGGTTTATTCAACCCTGAAAAATGTATTTCAGCATGGGTTCGTCTTTATAACCCTGGCATGTCATTTCTTACAACCGGGTAAAATACAAGATGTGAGTGATAGGAGGGATGGAGAGTCAGCTGGGCTGCTTTTGATATCATCTCTTTACATCTCTTCGTCTCAAATACCCTGCTAAAAAAATTAAGGGAACACTTAAATCACATATTAGATTTTGATGAACGTGAAAAACCTTACTGCTGTACATTGTATAATTTGTTGAGAACAAAACAATGTAACACCATTCACTGGAAACCAAAATCATCATCCCATTGAGGGCTGGATTTAAAATCATACCAAAAATCAAAGTAAAAATTTGAAATCACAGGCCGATCCAACGTGTGTAAATTTTATCACGGCAACTCATAATGTGACAGCGGGACACAGCTGAGACAAGACAGAGGAACGGGGCACACATTCATTTCAGACAGCTCACTTTTAATGGTAAAGGACAGAGAGGGAGGACAGCTCTGCTCCTTCATGCAGCTGTTGTGCCAAATGAAAGACAGCCGGACAGATAACTCCAGTGGAGATAGGCAAAGGAATTGGAAACATTGGAATCAGTGTGCAAGGTTTCTGTGCATAACAATTTATTTCGGATGACCAATTTAAAAAAAAATGTATCCAAAAAAAAACAACAGACTCAGTGTGCAAAGGCCTTCAAAGCAGTCAGGGTACCGTTGGCTATGACATGGACGTCTGTGTGGTCCTCCAAGAATATGCCTCTCCAGACCATCACTGACCCACCCCCAAACCGGTCATGCTGGATGATGTTACAGGCAGCATAACGTTCACCACTGCATCTCCAGACTCTCCAGTCACATGTGCTTAGTGTGAACCTGCTCTCATGTGTGAAGAGAATGAGGCGCCAATGGCAGACCTGCAAAGTCTGGTGTTCTCTGGCAAATCTCAACCGAGTTGCATGGTGCTGGCCTGCGAGCACAACAGAGGTTGTTGCAACCTCATGGCTTCTGTTTCTGACAGTTTGGTCAGAAAAATGCACACCAGTAGCCTGCTGAAGGTCATTTTGTAGGGCTCTGGCAGTGCTCCTCCTGTTCCTCCTCACAAAGGAGCAGACACCGGTCCTGCTGCTGAGTTGATGCCCTTCTACGGCCCTGTCCAGCTCTCCTCATGTAATGGCCGGTCTCCTGGTATCTCCCCCATACTCTTGAGACTGTGCTGGGAGACACAGCAAACCTTTTAGTGAGCACATGTATGGATGTGCCATCCTGGAGGAGCTGGACTACCTGTGTAATCTGATTGGCCTCCAGGTACTGCCTCATGTTACTAGTAGTGACAAGGACACTAGCAGAACACAAAACTAGAGAGGAATCAGTCAGGAAGGATAAGGAGAGAGCAACTGTCTGTGGCCACCACATGTAAAACCATTCCCTTTTGGGGATTGTCTTGCTTTTGCCTCTCCATTGCACCTGTTGTCAGTTTCATTTGCACCAAAGCAGGTGCAATTGATTCACAGTCACTTGTGCTTCCGAAATGGGAAGATTGATATCCCTGAAGTTAAACTGACTAGGTGTTATACTGTGATTAAGTGTTCCCTTAATTTTTTGAGCAGTGTATTAACCTTCCTTGTACTGTAAGTGGCTGTGAACAGTAATTTTAAAATGGTTAAGTAGAGTAGAGGGCTGACACAAAGTGGACTTCATACTTTGACAGGTAAGACTTTTTTAAAGGCAACATGAATCCCTGTCGACCCCAGCTAGTGACAGAATTTAGTATGGAATTTTCAAAATAAGAGCATACTTCTATGCTTTATATTTAATTCCCTGACTAAAATGAATGACTGAGATTGTGCAAATAAATGTATTTAGTCTGACATCATATTAAGGTGTGCCATCTAACAAAAATGACTGACATATCCATCCTGTCATCGACATCTTCAGTCAACACTAACGCAGAAGAGGTTGCTACACTAGGAGCATGTTTTGACAGTGTTGACATTTCTACAGGTTAACCTTCATGATACTGTATAGGTGCATCTTTCGCATGATGTCCCCACTGTCTTGCTCTGACTGGATCGGCTGATTTTCCAAAAGGGTAACAGCCAACAGTGAGCACAACACCATATCTATTTAAATCCAGAGATGAGAGTGGTATTCAGAGGTTTGAAACCAGGCTACTGACAGATTTCTGTGTGTGTAAGAGTATATATTTTTTGAATAATTTATTCCAAATTTGGCGTATTGACAACAATTCAATTAATGCAGAGCCGGTCTAAAATAGCTGTCAATCACCTCAATCTCTGCTTGTGAACTGCGGTCAAACTGTCAAACCAGGCAGTGCTGATCAAATATGAATCAAGATTCTATTACTGCATTATCTATTTCTCAACTCAGATGTTTTCAGAAACATAATTTAGTGTACTGTTTAGCTGTACAAACTCCAACCTGGACCATATTTTTCTATGTTTTTGTGTCCAAGTGACTAATGGGACCAACAATTTTTTAAATTGGTCCAGTGTTGAGAGAAAGCGCTGTTGCAAAACAGGCAGTAATATAACCACTTTGGGCATGTGCATTCACTGAAAGTGTTTGCTTTTGCCACTGACAGGCTCGGATTGTTATTCTAAGTGTCTGACAACTCGTGGGAGGATCCCTACAGAGACAGACCTTTTTGATAAAGAGTATGATCCTTTTGTTTATTTTTATTTTTATTTAATTTTCTCATTGTCAAATACACATCAATCAAAATCAACAGAAATGAAAGGAACCAAACAAAAACCACCTTGGTTAATCTTTTCGCTGTTCCAACAGTCATTGACTCTGGTTCTATTGAAATAAACCTTTAATTTACACGGTTAGATGTGAAAATATGTTGGCTGTACACACTATTTTCCCCCGCTGCTTCTCTGATGTCTGACATCCCTCTTGCTCCTCTCCCAATTTTTCATATCTAAGCAGCTCAATACTGGACCATTTCCAAAAATTGTTGTCTCCATTAGTCATTTAAACACAAAAACAGGGGGAAAAAGGTCCAAGTTAAAAAAACACAGAAGTTACTCTTTAAAGCTACAGAGATGGTTTTAGACTACCAGCAGGTGAAGCATTATGATAGAAATGTCAAGCAGCCCTCTCCTGCAGGATTAATGTAATGGGAAGTGGGCCTATTTCTATAATTAGTATTTTAATCATTGATAAATACACAGTCTGTGTGTTCCACTCCCCATACTATCATACTGTATAGAGGCCTGTGCCAGAAAAAGATTTAATATGTCCCAATACATAGTATGTCAAATGCAGAATGCCAAAAATACCAGGATGTTCTACTACATCAGGTCACATTTTGCAGTAAGCCAGCATGTTCTTCTGGCTGTTCTGACCCACAACCCTCTTCACAGCTTAAGATATGTCACATCAACTGTCAAAAGTTGCAATGATAGATGACAGCGCATTCAGGTGACTGATGACCAACTGATTAGTAATAATAGGAATCTTAATTGTTTCATTAAATAGGATGTAAGTATTAAAACACAATAACATAGAAACATACAAAAATGTATAGCCTCTGTAATTTTACTGTTGTGAATATGTCAAAATTATTATATTTCACTGAATACACTGTATGCAGTTATTACTTACTGCAAACTGAAAACATCAGAGCTGTCTCGGCTCTGTGAATGGCACTTGATTTTATCTCGACATATCCATCCTGACTTTATATCTGGTAACAGATATAAAGGTAAGAGATTCAAGGTTCAGGACATTATGTTATGTAACGTTATGATCAGGTAGTATGTCCCAATTGTGTACATACTGTATGCAACAGTACGTACATTTTAAGGTCAGCTTCAGTACCAACTAACAGTAAAAAGAAAAGTTTGTGATTAGGAACGCACCTAGTATATTATATCTGTGCATAGTACTGTAAATAACTTTAAACTTTAACATAATGTTTAAGTGTCTGTAGTGGGATGATCCCAAAAGCCCCAGATTAGTAAATTCTGGAAAGCCTGTTTATCAAGTAAAATAATTCTAATAGCTACAGTGAAATATGGGATGGTAAGTTTATATCAAACTCCTCCCTTTCCACAAAAGAAAATATTTCGGAATCATCTTGAACTCAGAGGCATTTGCTTTAATATATCAAATCAAATGTGATTTGGAGCAACAAGATAACCCCTTCTATCATATAAACCGCAGATGACTGTTACTGTGTAGGTCATATAGCAGAGCAGTATCATAGAAAGCGGTGTGTTGGATATCAATTGGCAGAAACTTTATTTACATTTCCAAGAATGCAATTAAGGGCCAAATGATCAATTTCTCTCTTCAATCTCCTCAACACAAATAAGGGAGGTGTAGGTGGAAGCTAAATGTTCTCAGCAGATTCATATCTCTTTATGGCTCAATATTGCATTGTATTCATTATGCCACAGTGGCTTTGAGTGAATAAAAGAAAGTTGTCACTGTGTCCTCCTTCGCTTCCATAATCAATGGTAGCTTAATAGACATTTGCAATATTGAGAAATAAAGCAAAAGCCAAAATACTGTCTAAATGTAAATTGTCCGAAACTTTAAAACTTCCAGTGAGAAGCTAGCAGCTAGTCGCAATGATAATGCTAACACAGACTACACCAGTGGTTCTCAATCTCTTTTGGGCCAGTGCCCCACTATCCATTATCCATTGTCCCTTACCACCTTACAGTTAAAATGCAGGCAAACTGTCATTTAATCCCAAATAACACACTGGGTTAAACTGGACAGTTTGAATGTTACAGAGAAAAAAAAAGCCATGTGAAAAGAAATTATAAAATAGGTGTTCAACATATGCAATGCATTGAAATTTGACATTTAAACTTTAATTTAATTAGGACGGTACTCCTCCGAGAACTGTCACCTTATCGTGATGGAGGAGTTTGAGTGCCCTAATGACCCTAGGAGCTATACTGTTGGGGGCATTTTGCCCCTGGTAGGGTTTCCCATGGCAGATTGGTTCTGGGCGAAGGGTCAGACAAATAACGGTTCAAATGACCCTTCATGATGGATATGAACAAGGACTCGTGTACCCGGCCCGGAGGGTTACTGGGGCCCTGCCCTGGAGCCAGGCCTGGGGTTGGGGCCCGTGGGCGAGCGCCTAGTGGCCAGGCCTTTGCCCATGGGGCCCGGCCGGGCCCAGCCCGAACCGGCTACATGGGCTCATCCCCCTGCAGGCCCACCACCAGCAGAGGGATCCAGAAGGGATTGGTGCAGTGTGGATCGGGTAGCAGACCAAGGCGGGGGCCTTGGCGGTCCGATCCTCGGCTACGGAAGTTGGCTCTTGGGACACGGAATGTCACCTCTCTGGTGGGGAAGGAGCCGGAGCTTGTGGAAGAGGTTGAGTGTTACCGGCCAGATATAGTCGGCCTCACCTCGACACATAGTTCCGGCTCTGGAACCCAAGTCCTTGAGAGGGGTTGGACTCTCTCCTTTGCTGGAGTTGCTCCGGGTGAGAGGCGGAGGGCCAGGGTGGGCTTTCTGATAGCCCCCAGACTCTCTGCCTGTACATTGGAGTTCACCCCAGTAGACGAAAGGGTTGCTTTCCTGCGCCTTCTGGTTGGGGAACGGGTCCTGACTGTTGTCTGCGCTTATGCGCCGAACAGCAGTTCAGAGTACCCACCCTTTTTGGAGTCCCTGGGACGGGTGCTGGATAGTCCCCCAACCGGGGACTCCATTGTTCTGCTGGAGGACTTCAAAGCTCACGTGGGCAATGACAGAAGGACCTGGAAGGGCGTGATTGGGAGAGACGGCCTGCCCGATCTGAATCCGAGTGGTATTCAGTTATTGTACTTCTGTGCGGGTCGCAGTTTGGCCATAACGAACACCATGTTCGAACATAAGGATGTCCATCGGTGCACGTGGCACCAGGACAGCCTAGGGCGCAGGTCAATGATTGACTTTGTAGTCGTATCATTTGTCCTGCGGCCGTATGTTCTGGACACTCGGGTGAAGAGAGGAGCAGAGCTGTCAACTGGTCACCACCTGGTGGTGAGTTGGATCAGATGGCAGGGGAGGATGCCGTGAAGACCTAGCAGGCCTAAACGAGCAGTGAGGGTCTGCTGGGAATGCCTGGCGGAAGAACCGGTCAAGATGATCTTCAACTCCCACCTCCGGGAGAGCTTTGACCGCATCCTGAGGGCGGAGGGGGACATTGAGTCCGAATGGGCCTTGTTCCGCTCTGCCATTGTTGAGGTGGCTGTTGTGAGCTGTGGCCGCAAGATCGCTGGGGCCAGTCGCGGCTGAAGAAGGAGGCCTACAGGGCATGGTTGGTCTGTCTCAGGTGGAGGAGTTTAAGTATCTCGGGGTCTTGTTCACGAGTGGGGGTAGGATGGAGCGGGAGATTGACAGATGGATTGGGGCAGCATCAGCAGTGATGCAGGCGCTTAACCGGTCCGTTGTGGTGAAAAGGGCTCTCGATTTACCGGTCAATCTATGTTCCAACCCTCACCTATGGTCACGAGCTGGTAGTGACCTGGTAGTGAACTGGTAGTGACCGAAAGAACGAGATCGCGAGTACAAGCGGCCAAAATGAGTTTCCTCCGCAGGGTGGCTGGGCTCAGCCTTAGGGATAGGGTGAGGAGCTCGGACATCCGGGAGGGACTCGGAGTAGAGCCGCTGCTCCTCCACATCGAGAGGAGCCAGTTGAGGTGGTTCGGGCATCTGGTAAGGATGCCTTCCAGACGCCTCCCTTGGGAGGTATTCCAGGCATGTCCAACTGGGAGGAGACCTCGGGGCTGCCCCAGGACACGCTGGAGGGATTACATCGCCCGGCTGGCCAGGGAACGCCTCGCGGTTCCCTCGGAAGAGCTGACGGAAGTGGCTGGGGAGAGGACTGTCTGGGCTTCTCTGCTGAGGCTGCTGCCCCCGTGACCCGGACCCGGATAAGCGGAGGACGATGAGTACGAGTAGGTCTCATTATTGATCACAAACAGCAGCCAGCGGTAAATTGGCGCTGCTGCCAAACAGGAAGTGTTTTTATTGATTGCTCCAATGGAAAACAAGAGCAGCCCAACAAGGAAAAAGTCTGAGACCACTGGAAGAAAAGCAGAAGGATACATACAGTAGGCTATCCTACACATATGAAGCAGTTGGTCTGGGGGTCCTCCCTCAGGAAACTTGGAACCTCAAACACTTAATTTCCTTCATTCTGGTGAAAATGTATGCACCAATTTATGGTGGAAATGTCTTTATTTATGTAAAAGAAAATATGAAATTCAGGCACCAAGTGACCATTCAAAATAAAAAATTGAAATGAGATATAATGCAGTAAGGCTCTCACACTTTCTATGTTGCTTTTAAATATTTATTCACCTGCAGATCAACTTTTTCATTTGATGTTAGTCAGCACACCAGGGGCATGATTTATTCTTCAGTCCTAATTTGTGTCTTTTGTTTGGAGAAGTAACCTCTTTGAAAGTGCCCGTGGCACCTATTCACATCATGATAAATTAATTCACTATGATTCATTTATAAACCCTTGGACTTACATAACTCATATGTGTTCCAGCAAGATTTCTGCTCACATTCAAAACTTTCTGCACATTCAGAACATATCCCACATACATGTGTTCACTGAGAAGTCGAGAATAAAGTCATAACATTTTGAGAAAAAAAAACAAAAAACAGTCCTGCCATATAGTCTGCTGTGCATTATGTTATTGCTCTGCACTCCAGTATACCCCTCAGACTATCTGACAGACACAGGGCCCCGTCTGGGAATCTCTCTGGATGAGACAAAGTTTAGGGAAGCAGGTGTGCACTGCTCTTCATTGGAGTTGGAAAACCGAAACTATATCTAACAAAGAGCAAAGAAAGCTGACAGCACAGTCAGCATCTTGCCACATAAAGTAAGCAAGGCAGACACAGTCACAATTCTTCGGCCGAGTCTCCTTTTCTTTCTCTGTCTATAAAGCATTGTTGCTTGTGGTTTTCAAACAAGCTACGTATGCTCAAAGGTAAGATAGCTTCTCACTTTGATGCATGTTAAAAGAATGGATGGAGGAGCATGCTGTTCCATAGAAAACAATGAAAAGCTATGCACAAGCTTCATCTTTAGTAGAAAGAGCCTTGTCAAAAAAGGCCTCAGATGGTGATAAAAGCGAGTCTAATCATAAAATTGTGAAAATGTGCGTGTAAGACTAAACTGGCATGAAAAAGAAGACACACATAACTTACCCCCAAGAACATCGCAGTGCCTCTCTTTAAAAAATATTGCTTCTAGTTCTCTGAACACCCACTGGAGCCCAGTACTGCCCCCGTTGAGAAATGCTAGCCTACACAGAGTTAGCAGCACGATGTAAAAGCACAGAATACAAGTAACCTTTGCATAATAAGAAACGTCAAGTTAGCATGATATTTCTGAGCACCTATCTCATCATAGTTAATAAATTAATGTTAGCTTGTATGGAAACTCTGCTGTTTCTTCAAAATCAGACAAAAGCAGACACTGGATGTGCCAGATGTGTTATATCAGTGCAGAAACTCATATTAGAGATGACTGCAGTGTAATCAAGAAAAGCATCACACATAAACTGTTTCGAAACACAGATTGGATTTGAACAGCTAAACAGGATCATGAAAAGAGACTCAGCACACTTTTTTTCTCTGGAAAAAGCATAACAACATGATACAGATGCCACCTATCACCAAATCCCTGACTGAGCCTCAACACACATCAAACTGATCACCAAATGTTGATCACAGAGACAAACAAAACTTTGCACTCTTCATTAAACAGCCTTAAACACACAGTAACAGTGTGAACTGTCAAATGTAAAACAAGTGGTTCTTCCTCACCAGGTTCTGTGCAAAATACTCATTAATGTCCAGCATCCATAGCTCTGACGGGGTCACTGGAGCTAATACTGTAACTAATTCTGCTCAGTGAGCTAACCTGGGGGTCTCCTTGGGATAATGTACAGAGGCAGAGCAGGGGGTGGGTGGGCCCCCCAGCCCTGCAAGTTTCCCCCAACAGCCAAAACCTTAAAAAACTTTTAGGTTTTTAAACTACCTTCAACTTTGTGTCATTCAGATAATAATATGTGCCCATGCTGTTTATCTTACCATGCTATTCCCTAAAAAAAAGCTAATATAGACATTATGAGTAAGTTTTCTGTGGGCCTAATATTTTATTCAGAAAAGATCACATTTACTCAAGTTGTTGGGAATCCTTGGCTATTACACTGGATTTCCACTGGTTGCGTGTCCGTTGCGGAACGGCAGCGCTGGTTATCCGCTGCGTGCTCCGCTGTCCGTCAATACCCACCGGCTGCGTTTGCTGTGCGGAGCGGTGCAGCTCCGCCGGAAGACATCTCGGTGCACTGCCATGATTAATATCTCCTCGTCCATGGTGTTAACGGGGTGAAATGACGTCTGAAACCCTCTGACCTGCTGACTTCAGGCCTGCCTCTGCCCATTATGTAGTTTTTCAAGGTGTAGTGCAGGGAAATATGATCCGCGTGAACACTGTGTATTTTGTTTTGAAAATTAACCGGATGTTTTATTGTGTTTCTGTGCACGACTTCCTGCCCCGCACGATCTGCTCTGTGCTGAATTGAAGTAGAAGTCTTGCGTATCTGTTGCGGAGGGCTCCGGACTGCCGGAGCTGTGACGGAGCCGGAACGCAGCACAGCCGCAGCAGGTGGAAACACACACATTGACTAGAACTGAATCCTATCTGCTCCGCTGCCGTGCCGGAGCGGAGACGCAACCAACACGCATCTGGTGGAAATAGGCCGTTAGAGCAGCCCAGATTATTATGGCATGGATTCATGTGTAGCCGATTTGTCAGCTTAACATTCATTCTGTGAACTCTACTCCAGCATTGTATTAGAAAAACAGGTTTCAAGATTAGTAATGCTGTATCACCAAATTCCGACTCTATGTTATGCAACTTAAAAATAACCACATAAGACATTTTCTGCGTCTTTTTAGGTGGTAGGAGTGAAATTAATCATCCACAACATTTGTTGTGTTCTGGTTTCATAATTATGAAGACAGTTGGAGAACAATTAGATACAAAATAGGCTGTAGGCTGCACAGGAGGATTTTTGTACTTGGCAACTACCATGTTTTCCCCAAATGATGAACAGACTTTAAAGCATTCTATTATCTCAAATGGCTTGAAACAATAGTGCATGTAGCTGCTGTAAATGGGGAAAAATGGCTCCCCATGGAAGCATGGACCTGGACCTCCTGAATATGGGCTGGGCTCAGAATGTTTACAGCTTCTGGCTCTGCCCCTGATAATGAACTTTAGCACTCATTACTATTGTGATTTATGTAAATTAGGGCACAGAAATAACTCCTCATGTTGAACTTCTAAGTCAGTCCCCCCGAACATTAATGCACATCAAACTGAAACCCATCTATAAATAAAAGCATGTAAAAAAATAGCTCAGCCTCTAACAGCTACAATAAAACCTTGTATTGTAATCCAACAATATTATATCATATAATATAGGCCTTTATAGTAAGCCACACAAATGGGGTATTCTGCATGTTGAGTACTTTGTTGCTTTAAGTACATTTACCTAATAATATTTCTGTACTCTTACTTAACATCTTGAATCATATCTTGAATGAATGACTGCAGTATAGTATTTTTTACCACTGAGTTCACTGTGCATAAAAGAATAGTAGTCTGCTCACACTATAATACTCCATAACAACAGTGTGTTACAGTGCACTTGAATAAACAGAATGAAACCACAATAAAACAAACTGAACAGATTCTCTGTGAATCGTCTGGTTACATTCAATCAATAGTGCCCCCATAAATTTTTTATAGGGGTGGCCAGATAGGGCTGCTGAAAATGTTGGGGTAGCATAACAAAACCAAAAGACATAACTGATCTTCAGGAATCTCCCTATGCTGTCAAGTATACAGGCTACTTAAACATTATGGCAATAGTAGAGTTAAAGAATCCTCTACTGGTATAATCTGATTTCTGATTAATACTGTTACAGTTAGCATTTGGAGTTCCACAGGAGTCCTGTGTATATGCATTATATATCTGTGTATACATGTGTTTGTGGCTATATTGTTCTTCAAATAGGCTGGTAATAGACAAATATATAGCTTTAGTTTATATGGCAGGGATAAAACATTTACTGGGAATATCTTGATAAGATCTTGGAGGTAAGAGTTCAAGAACTCCTTTGAAAATGGCAATGTCAGCTGTTCCCTCATCAGAATGTAGCCTGACTTTTAAGTGTTGTTTAGACCCCTTCCAATCAAGCTGTAAGTACTACAGACTGTATATTAAGATGGACAACATGACAGCTCCCCAAAAGTGAGACCAAAACATCTTGAACACCTCCTGGTGACTGGCTGCATCATAGATCATAAACAACAAAATCAAAGTAGACATCAAATTAATTTTTCCCAAAGGTGGTCTCTTTCATTTACGCCTTATCATGCTGATATATGTTTAGGTGTTCGTTTTTTACTGATAAGTTTGGTTTAAATTAGTTATTTGATGCTATGATAGCTATGTGTGCCAATCTGTGTGCTCGCAAAAAGTGGCACTGTTTGCAATTGTTTGGATGGGTGTAGGAGTGGGACCTCCACATTCCATAGTTCACTACTACACAGACTCTCCAAATGACATCATATGCACGAGATGCCAACGGCCGTATCACAGATATTTTGGCTTCATTTCTGTACAGTGGGGGTAAGTGGAGACATGTTGTCCATCTTTATATACAGTCTGTGGTTGGCAGCAATGGATGCTTTACATTGTCTAGTCTCACAAGGTACCACTACCTTCGCCATCTTAAAAAAGAGAGCACCAAAGCCTCTTAAAAACAGTAATGTCAGCCTCCAATTGCCACCAGGAGGGGCCAGTGGGGAGCAAGCAATTGTATACACAGGACTGAGTTGATGTAAAAAATAAATGATGTCTGTCTTTCCTTACAGCAAAAACCTTTATGGTTACATACCTGTTTCACATCATAAGCGAAGAGCACATATTTCAGATCAGGGGAGACAGAATACTTGGCCACGTAGAAATTTATCTGGTGGAAATATGAGAGAAAGAAAGACACAGACACAGATATAGATTTACTATTTGCAATGCCAATCATTATGATAGCATTAACATCACGATAAATCCTCCAACTTAAATGTACAATAGGACACTCACAAATGTTGTGTTTGTCAGGACAATCTCTGTTTCGTTTGTAAGAATGTTGAACTTGATGACGTGGCCATCACTGTTTCTGTAGATGACTTCAGAGTCTGTGAATAGAAACAGAAAGAACAAATAAAAAAACATCAGTTTGAAGGAAATTGAATTTTGAAAGCTGTTCTGCAAAAAAAGACATTACAGAGAAAAACTTCAAAGTAGGAACCAGGCAAAGCATGCCATTGAAAACAAATGCTTTCTAAGCCCCATCATTCCTTCAAATTAAAGAACAGTAACAATGCAGCAGACAGCCAAACAGGCTTTAGCTTATGCAAGTCTAATGTAACGTGATTAACTGTGGGGATCAAAAGCGAGATTTCACTGCCTGACAATCACAAAGGGAAGGACTACATTTTTCATTTTCAACATGTTGTGTGTTGATGGGAAGAGCACTGTGTGGCATCGCCAGGGAAAAATCTTTCATTCCGAGCTGGATTGATTGGACAAGACTGGATTGATTGTTTTGTGTCGCAGACATACAGAAGACATACAGAAACATAGCCCACCTCAAATATCATCAGGGACTGTCATGTCACACCTTTGTTTTAACACAATGGCATGCACAAATACTCGTAATCATAAATGTATGCATGCACAGGTACGCATACAATACATGTGCACACAGGTTGCAATACAGTAACTGCTAAGCATGGCCATGGCAAATGTGTCTCTCTCATACTGATCCAGTTTTAATGCTAGTTGTGCTGACTGAAAACAGATACAAAAACAATCAATATTTCTCTTCTCTCAGGTTATTTGACAGTTAAATGATTTATCTGTCAATAGTCTGGCTATTGATGGAAATGTTTCCATAACCATCAACTGACAATATTCCCTTGAGCACCAGGTACTTAATCCAAAAACTCTTCAGTATAGCAAGTCCAGTAATTAACACAGGCTCAAGCTGAAAATACACAATAATTAAGTGTCCCCTTATTTGTGTTTTACCTGTTAGCATTATTCATCAGGTTGGCACATTTGCATGTGCATATGGAACTACTTTTCCTTCAAGAATGTTCAAGGTGAGTAAATAAAGCATTTGTTTTGGCATGAAAGAAACCAAATAAAATGTGGGCACCATGCCATCAGCAGTAAAAATCAAATGCCAACCACACATGAATCACTGCTTTAACAAACAATGGGAAAAATGGAGAGGCACTGTTTGGTGATAGAGCATGAGTAACCACGTTATCTTCAAAAAGACCTGCTTTTGTTTTTTAACACTTGTAAACAAGTACGTCAGTGCAGTTATATACAGTGCTAAATATAATAAAGTAAGCCTTCAAATCAGAAACACATCCAAGAGCTCAGCCTTCCCTCACCTCACTATTATGTTGGCAATGTCTGTCAATCCATCACTTTAGTCCAGATTAAAATACCTCTTTGAAATATCTGTTACACCCTATAGGTGTACCAATACACATATTCATATTGAGCAGTTTGGTATGAAGCTTTCGGTTCAGTACTCATTATAGACCAAATGATTCGTTGAACTAATTCTGTTACATCTGGAAATTGAAAAAAGTGGGAAAAAAATGGTAAATGGACCTGCATTTGTATAGCGGCTTTCTAGTCATTCGACCACTCAAAGCGCTTTTTACACTACGAGTCATATTCACCCATTCACACACACATTCATACACTGGTGTCCGAGGCTACCATACAAGGTGCCACCCGCTACTCAGTTTTTAACACACTGATGGAAGCATCATCGGGAGCAATTTGGGGTTCAGTATCTTTCTTCAACATGCAGACTGGAGGAGCTGGGGATCGAACCGCTGATCTTCCAATTGGTGGATGACCCGCTCTACCTCTGAGCCACAGCCGCCCACACGATGGAACAGGCAACATGCTGTCTGCTCCTCCCACCCCAAACCAGAACATTCTACTCCAGTGAGTGCTACACTGAGGCAGCTCGTTGCAAAATGGTTAGTAGCGCCATTACCAGACCAGAAATAGCAACCCCAAATGGTACACTACAAGAGTGTACATTACATAGCCTACACTGCTACATGTAGCTACATTCTAACGTCAGGGGAGCATATCATCTTGTTTGAAGATGATGTTGCTGGAACATGTCCGATGTCAAGACTTTGGTTTAGAAGCTTTTAGGTGATTTTTCGCGATGAACAGTATAGCTATTCTCTCTTACAATCATTCACTGGCTACAATGATGGGGCAGACATGTCAAGATACATAAGGCCTGGAAACCCTGACCAATCAGAGTCCCTGAGCTTTTTCAGGAGGGGGGCTTAAAGAGACATGCACTAAAATGAAATACCTCAGACAGAGAGTGAATGCAGGTGTTCCACTACAGGCATTATGAGGAAAATACAGTGTTTTGTTAACAATTAAAGCATATAAACATGTTCTCAAACCTGAAAAGAGCATTATATGTCCCCTTTAAGGTTTCCGAGACAACAAATCCTGAAGGTCTTTTTCTTTTATGCATTAATTAGTTTATGACCAAATAGATGTTTTTTCCAAAGCAACCCAGCTTGATTGTTATTTTTCTGACCTTGCATGCCCATCACAGTAACAGATAACAGCACATCAGACAGGCAGTGTGTTTAATCAATTATCGAGGGACCGCAGGCCAAAAATTGCTCCACATGAGGATTCTCACATACCGTGCAAAATGAAAATTACTTGTCACATTCATCTTAACAGCAGCTCAAACACTATACACTATGTGTTGCGGAAAAGGCTTTGTTGTTTGAGGGAACTCTCGAAGAATCCGAGGACCAACAGACATTCTGCAGAGAGAGCTAATCCCCCTTAATAAACATCAACATTCAATCTTAGTGAAGTCAACAACACCAAATGCTTAGCACAAAAGCAGTACTGTAAGTTGAAGTGGTGAAGCTTTAGCTACAAACTTATCAGCAGAGCAATAGAAAGAAGTTCTGTCATCTATCCATCCATTATCTATACCCACTTATCCCCAAGGGCCTCAGATAAGTGGAGGGTCACATCCAATTCCAGCTGACATTGGGCAAGAGGCGGGGTACGGTCTGAACAGGTCACCAGTCAATCACAGGGCTGACACAAAGAGACATACAGCAATTCACACTCACATTCACATCTTAAGGCAATTTAGAGTCCCGGATTACCCTTATAATAGCCGTGCTGTACACCTGCATTAGCGAGACGGGACGTTACTGATTGGTCGTCCAAGTTTTTTGCAAATTTCCAGAAATTGATTGAAAATAAAATGTGAAAATATTAGAGAGGACAAGGTATTTTTTATGTATTGAGTAGTGAAAGGGATTATAGTTTAATTAGAACATGTTCATTTTATGAATTAATTTGTCTCTCCTGATTCTCATGTACCCGTAGGTGTATTTATCAACCATGCAGTGAATCAGGGAAAGACCCCAACACCTATTCTTTTTCTGCTGGAGTGAATGCATTTAAGGAAGTATTTCACAGCTGGAAGGATGGTCGTTTCATAAATCTGGGCTGTCTATACAGTAGAAAGATGGCCAGCTCTTCGGAAAACAATATGGCAGCAGGGTGGTAACAAATAATCTCATGTTACAGTTAGAGTGTATATTGACACGCTGTGACTGAGCATCCAAAACTGATGCAGGACACGTACTTAGCACGTGATATTTTAACCTGAAGGGCCACTGACCAAGCATCAGTATTTGACAAGTTGGGAGTGAGAATGTATTGTTTTTTCAGACTCTGTTTTCCTAATGAGAGAAATAGGATGGTATCCTCTTCCTGTTCAATAACTCTAGACAGTGCACTAAAATATGTTTCTGAAAGAAATTTAGGCGAGAAATAGGCCATACGTTAAGAATCTTGATTTGCATTTAATCAACACTGCCTACCTTTGCCATTTGATTTGAGTCTGGCCTGCATTTGAGAGAGAGAGAGGGGTGGCTTTCTCTTTCTCTCAATCCGTGTTTATATTCTTTGTGTAGGTGATGGTGACAGGGATATCTAGCAAGATGGAGGGAAGTTTAACATAGTTCTTTTACAGTACACACACATTACTATGATACAGAACTGATTGAACATTGTTTAAGTATCCCTTTAACAATAAGTGGCAGTGAGACATGAATGTTTTGTTTATATAGCAGAAACAGAAAAAGGATAAATCATAAAGGAGTTTATGTGTTTCTATCGGTCTTTATCATATCTTCTGAAAAATGTTCATAGTTGGATAAAAATGTACTGTATCTCTGTCCGTAAATGTCTATTGGTCTGGCTGACAGTGTAAACAGAGAACTCTGTGTGTGTGTGTGTGTGTGTGTGTGTGTGTGTGTGTGTGTGTGTGTGTGTTTTGGTGTGAGGGTCATGTCTGGGTCTCTGGGGTTATCCAGTGCCACTGGGACTCCCATAGTAATGAATAGCTTTGCTCGTAAGCACAGCTGTCTTTACTGAACTCCTCTGGCTAATCCCAAACAGCTGTCGAGGCTGTGTTTGGATGGCACTCTCTACCCTGAGGAATATGTTTCCCCTGCTCCAAAATGATCCACAAAGTTGTTTCTGCTGTTCTCAAATGTGGCTGCTGTATTGTCACCTTCACTGTCACATAAAATAAAATGGTAAACCAGTATGAGAACAATAGTCTGGGATGCTGCAGGCTTAATGAACCACTGCTTGTTTTGAATGGCCTGATCTCAACAAAATTTGATGTACCTTTGAGCGTTAAACGATTCTCATATGTGCTGTGTTGGGATTGCTTGAAATAGCCCACTTACCACAAAAGATAACATGGAAAGGTACCAGTGACAAAAAAATATCCTTAAAATATATGTCTCCCCGATGAGGTCATTTTTAAAGTTTCAAAATAATTTTAATTTGATGCCCAGTGGAGTTAAACCTCAAATCACTGCATGCCTAGGAGAGAGAAATTAATATTTAGAGCTGATAAAAAGGAACTCATTCCTGTGATCTTTAAAACATTACCATAGGTCTCTGCACTGCTTTGCACTTGTCTCCTTAAATAATGAAATGTTCGTAGCTGAAAAAGAACAAGCTAAGACTCTAATGTATAAGTAATGTCCTACGTCTGTAGCCCGATGAATAATGAAATGCCTTGGCTTTTTTCTGCCAGGTCTAACTCTGCAGCTTAGGTGGATTAAGTAATGGTCACTGTACACGCAACATGCTTCCACTGCATCTTTTGTGTGTGTTGTGTTGAGGCAAGTAAATATGATGTTTTCCTGGTGTAAGGCTCATTAAAGTTTAAGGTAAGATTATAACATCAAAATATGTTATTACAATGAAAAACGTTTTCAGAAACATAATGAACATATAATTTCGTGGTCAAAACTGTGTTTTAGTTAGAAACAGGATTTAATTAGAAATAACAGTCAGTGTTTTTAATAGCCTTGGCCTCTCCTCTTTTAAACCACTCAATACTCAGCTTTGTGTTGAAATGAATAAGAGCTGCACAATCATTTATTGTACTTTAAACA
This sequence comes from Epinephelus moara, assembly GCF_006386435.1. Taxonomy (NCBI): domain Eukaryota; kingdom Metazoa; phylum Chordata; class Actinopteri; order Perciformes; family Serranidae; genus Epinephelus; species Epinephelus moara. Next base: position 36,520,577 of record NC_065512.1, read on the forward strand.
GATTTCTTATGTGTCACACAGGAGTCATTTAAGAGTCTGCAGTGGTGCCAGGCATGGCTCCCTAGGCAAGGTTCCCCTGGGTTCTCTAGGGCATTGGTGTGCGTGTTTGTACCACCCCCCTGTAACCCCCACCCCCACCAAACTGAGGTTGGTGCCGATCACTTAATGTTTGAGGAATTTATTACAAAAAGTGGTTAACTGGCAAAGGGAGTGGTGCATTGCACCAAGTTTGGGGCAATTGGACCACTTTACAGGAAGTTACTGAAAAAGTGTATTACTTGCTACGGAGTGGTGCGTTCTCTTAAAACTTGAAGGGCGCATTCCCCCCTGGACCTCTTTGCACCACTTAAAATTTTGGCGTCACAATTTGACATGATGTGGTCTCAATCAACAGATCTCAGGCTGCTGAGTCGCCAGCAGCAAGTCCCAGGCATGTAGCAGCTTTCCTATGAAGTTATGGCCAAATAACGTTTGAGATGGAAGCTGGAAGCCAAATTCAGCAGCCAAATGTGTATGGGTTAGGTGTTAGGGTTAAAGTCAGAGATAAGGTGGCACCAGGGGCGGACTGGCCATCTGGAGGTTCTGGAGAATCACAGAACGGCCGGTACTCCAGGACGGCCACGCCACGCAGTCATCACCGTTTTTTTTTGTTTTTGTTTTTTCCTTTTTCTCCCTGATAATCTTCTGTTCCACGTCCAGTCGGCTAGGTGGCAGCCTTTAAATTGGATGCCAGCCAGCCCATAGATATCTATGAGCCGGCTGGCCGCCAATCAAATTGAAGAAGAAGGAAGCGCATACCGTATGCGCACCGGTTGTTGTGGGCTGGGCCGAGTCATAGTCCAGGGCTGTTTTTTAGTCCCAGTCCGCCCCTGGGTGGCACACTAGGTGGCTACCCATGTAGCACATAGGAAGGTCCACCACTGGTATGTGGCATTCACCAACTTCTCAAACTAATTTACTAGTTTTTAGACAGTCATCCTTTCTCTACAAAAAAATAAAAATAAAAAAAGTTTGATTTTACAGTAGTTGAACCCAAATCCACATAGGTTACTTCATTCTATTTAATCTGATGAAAACAGATCTTTTTTTTTTTTACGTGAAATTGCTCATTGTTATTGGTGTGGTTAAAAAAGCTATGATTGACATCCAATTAGTTCATATCATGACTAACATCACCTAATGAGAGATGAGAGGATATGTAGATCTCAGTAATGCCACCCCTATAATAACATTCAACACAAGCAAAAGCAAAGAAGTAAAATACAGGTGGAGTCAAGATCAAGCAACAGTCACCTAACTAATGGTTAATACTATAAACCAGCATAAAAATTAAAATAACTATTGTGTTCTGGACAGACACATAACAAACACTAATAAAAATGAACCTCTGCATTTTAAAATATCAAATAGCAAACTTATTAGCTACTCTAGTATTTAAGTGGTGCAAACCGGTGCAGCACAAAATCAGTGTGGATGGCCACAGGATGAAAATGCCCATTCTGTAAGCAACATAGGACTTTGATTTCACTCAGTAGTTTCATTGACTACACATTTTTGAAAAGTGATCACAATAGTCTGTAGTCACCCCCACACAGCAGGCAGCAAGCTGAGAGCTGACCATTGCCGGCTATCATTCTGGCATGGAGGAGGAGGAGGAGGCTTCATGTGCAGAAGTAGTGAGACAAAAGCCTGGTGTAGCAGATACATTTCTATCAGCCCCCCACAAATTATACATCAAAAATGAAGCTATGATGTGTATGATGACATGTAGCTTTAAACTGTATGTGTTAATTTCCTTAATTTAAAAAGTCCAGTTGAAATACTGAAAATAAACCACAATGTTTTACTTTGTACTTTAGACAATATCCATCCATTTATGGTATATTTTGACTTATAGTCCACCTACAACCTATTAAGTATTTTGTGGTTATTTAAATAGATGGAAATATAAAGAGTGGGGATACAAATGTGGTAGGAAATAAAAGTCCCCTGAAATAAATAAATCAAATGTTATTTTAATTAAAATAAAATTTTATTTATTTAAATATATTGACTCATTTATTTATATATTACAGATATTTGGTTTTTAAAGATGATACAGAACCTGACATTTTTTATATACATATAACTAAAGAAAACGTAACACACTACTAATATTCTGTCCATTATATTATCGTCATCATCATCAGTGAGAGGTCTTTTTGGGTGTTTTTTTTTTTTTTTTATGTCATCATAGCAACTTATGCAGTTCAGCAGGAAAGGTCTGGCAGTTGTCTTGGGGTCTGCAGCTTTCTGTCCAGTATCATCCTTTGATGCACTGACAGTGTAATCACCTACTGAAGCTTGCAATATTCCATCTTGACCACCTCTCATATGAGTCATGGTACACTTGGCTTTCGCACTTAACTTGATGTCAAAGTGATCTCTCTTTATGTGTATTACTGATGCATTACATCGCTGCTGTGATGACATGGCATCAGCAGCTGCACTATTAATAATTTTTTTATTGTTACTGACACTGCTCAACTTATCTTTTGGTCTGCTGATGTCTGATAGCAGAGGCTCTGTGGTGTGAAAGCTTTCTTTTTATTTATTAGGTAACATTTTTGTTAATCAAACAATTGCCAAAAAAATTGTGGCAATTTTAGGGGCCTTAATTATGATCAAATCTTATAAAGTTGCACCTCCTCATAAACAGGTGCAGCCCTGTCTCCTAGATATTACATCTGTATATTACTAAACTTTTTTTTAAAATAACGATGTGGTGACAACAAAATTGCTGCCTGGATAATGTTCACAGACAACGTTTATTGAGTTAATCAAACACAACATTATTGTACCATGCTAAATTCTTCCCCTATTACCAAAAAAAGTAATTTGCACTGTTTTTCTTTTAAAAAACATATTAGCTGTTTCAAATTTTTATATAGAGGTAATATCTAAAATGCAGGGCTACAGGAGGTATTCATCAGCCTGAAATGAGCAGTTTACCATAAAGAGTGCAATAACAGGGTGTGGTGAATCTGATTTGGAATAATGACACAGCCAAGCAACAACCTCTGGGGCTGAAAAAAAGAAGGCAACGCGCAAGTGAAAAAAAACTGCAGTTCCTCAAATGGCCACTTGAGGCTGGTTTTAGCAAGTCAATCCCCACAGACCCCCATGTTAAAATGCCACACTCTACAGAGGAAAATAAACATGTTTACAGCCAAGTACAATCATGATTTTGGTCTCTACAGCTAATTTCCATGTTCACTACAACTGCATGGGTGTGGGGATGTTTTTATATAACTCACCCATTTACATTTTATCAAAGCATAAATTTAGGCATAATTAAGGATGTGGCTGCTTTAAGTGACAGGTGGTTGCTGTCTATTAACAAGTTGCTATGGTGACAACGTTAATGAGGTAATGTAACCATGGGATAATCTCAGATTCACAGAGTCTAGGCATAGCCATAGCTGTTACTCTTTCAGTGTGTTTTCAGTTCATAGAAGTTAATTGTAATGCATTGGTCACCTTACTAAGTCTTGTTCAGCATATGGTTGAACTAAAAGACCATCTAAGCAGTTTAATAAAATGCAGTTTGTTTTTTTTCATAAGTAGACTGCATTTTGTGTGCAAAAGTCAGCATCAGCATTGGTATTATTACAATTAACCGCACTGTAAATGCACCCTGCCAGTGAAGCTACAAGCTCGTGTTTGGTTTATCTCCACCCTCTTTTCCAAATATGGTCACTTCTGGCTCCAAAAACCAAGATGGTGATGACCAAAATGCCAAACTCAAAAGCAAAAACAAACATCACATCATATCATTGTACAAACAAGTCCTGCAGAAAAAAGTAAAAGTAGTTCAGGAAAAGAATAGGCAAATAAGCTTGCATAAGGCCTATTGTATTTTCTTTTTGTGTTGCTCTTTTCAAAATGTTCAAATGGTGTGCCAAGCAAATTTTAGAGATGGCATGATTACATCTGAAGTCAAAAGAAAGACGCTCATAGATGAAAATTTACTTGGGGTGGTGCAAATTGATGCAAAGATGTCTTGGAAATGTTTCAGCTAGAGCAAATCTTCCGGTGTATCTCAGAGCTTTATGATTCTGCTTCCCAAACAAACAGAGACAAGTGGAAATAGAACAGAGATGGAGGGAAATGAAAGAAAGTTTCCAGGAGGGCAAATAATCATTAACAGTCAAATGTGTGCAAATGACACAAGATGAAAATTCCCATCAGTTTCTGTATGAACACACATTAAGAGAAGCAGTAGTGAGCTGCAGGAACATTTTTGCTGTTCATAACATCTGCAGAAGATGCAGCCGCCAACACATTCCCCCTGCTTACCACAAAGAGCACAGTGACAGCTTTCACTCAAAATTATTCACGACAGCCACATGTGGATATAGTGTACTTATAATGAAAAATGTTCTGTGTGTGTGTGTGTGTGTGTGTGTCTCTTGCTTGAGGCAGAAATGTCACCAAGTCCAGCTGGCTATCATATCCACAAAAAGAGGGTTGCTAAGCTTTCAACACAAAGATTTCACAGCATGATCACTACTGACACAGTAGCTCACGCAGTAGCACGTCACCAGTATACCAAAGGTGAGAACTGCACGTGTGCCTTAAAAAATAACACTTCACCCAGATTGTCAACCACAAATACTAATAATCCATGAAATTCTCTGACAGGTGAGGATTTATTCTCATACAATTGGTAAACAGCCATACACAGGACTCCTTGAAGAAATAAATGAGGCTTGGGTAATGATATCTCCCTTTCAGTGTTTGTACTCAGTGAGCCACGAGACACATTGTAATTTTCCTTTGAAAATGCCAGATTTATTTGGGTTGTAACTGTCCAGCTCCAGAGTCTGCTGCCCACATAACTGTCAGGAAATAAAAGATTCATTCTGCCCACTGCCTGGAGACAGCAATAAGGAAAAACAGCATTCACTACTAACTATAGCAGCCGGTAATTATATGTCACATTTCTTCATCTGGTGCCTATTTTTGATCATGTGAGGAAATGATTATGGCACAGTAGATATTAAATGTAGAATGTGGAGGCATAGATTTCATGGTACTGTTTGTGAAGTGTGTTTGCACCTTCTGTATTAGTATTCAGTGTTAATCTTTGCAAGTAAAAGAAACATATGGCCAAACGTATGTGGAAAACCCATTCCATCATGCACTCTTCATTTCCTTACTTCTAATTAAGGAAAATCTGATATTAGAAACACTAATGTGCTTCAGACTTTCTAGCTACAGTCTGGGGAAGACCCTTTCCTGTGTCCTTGTGCACAAAGCCTACTTGTTCCAAGCTTGTTTTACAACTTGCCTGGACTACACAGAGCCCTGACTTCACACCACCCAACACCTTTGGGATGAACTAGAACACTGAATGTGAGCTAGACCTTTTTGCCCAAACCCAATGTCCTGAAAACCCTTACTACCAAACTGGAAAACTTGCAGTTAAGGTATGGTAAAAGGTAAGATAATATTACCTAACACTTGATTAAGGTTAGGGAAATATGTAGTTACAGTTAATAAAGATGAGACACAAACTCCAATCTCCTGCATGACAACAGATGTGCTTCACACTCATAAACATCCTGACTGACCAACTAACTTTCTGCCTCACAGCATAAAGGACAAGCTACGTCCTGGCATTGGATGTAAAATGTAAAGTCTGGAATTGTCCAATATGGACATTCTCTCTCTGAAAACCGGACTGAATTGCAGCAAATCTGTGGTGCCAGGTTCTAAAATCAGTTGGAAAGCCCTCCCAGAAAAGTGGAAGCTGTTAATGCAGTATATAAATGGTCATGGTTTTGGGATGAGTTATTGAATAATCACATATGATGTGATTGTTTGAGTGTCCCCACACTTCTAGCTGTGTAAATAGCAAACAATAATATGTCTTAGCACAGGGCTTTGACCAATGTCATCAGGGGCCAGTTCCACAACTTTAAAGCCAGTCTTAATTTAGCTCTTAGATTAGTCTAATACAGGGACGTCAAACATATGGCCCATGGGTCAAAACTGGCCCTCCAAAGGGTCCAATCCAGCCCATTGGATGGCTTTGCACACCTAATATTGATGCACTTGTTTAGGCTGACAGCTCATTTCCACATATGCATGTGACTGGTGTCTAGAGCCATATATATATATATATATATATATATATATATATATATATGAATGATGCCTTCAGTGTCCAGTGTAAAAAAAGTACATTTCCTTACGGATGGATAGAAACCTGACAAAGACTACCTGAAGCCATGGGGGAGAGGCTAATTTTGTCCATTTTACATCATCCAGTAGTTTGGAATATAGGCTTGGAACACTGCCAGGACAAAACCAGGACCAATATTGCACGGCAACAAATAAATGAAGATGTTGGCCTACCAGGTACGTAGCATGATTTGTGAAATATTTCATTAAAAAAGACAGATAAACAGCTGAATGGGTCATAAATGACAATCTTACTGTATGTATAACTATAATTTAGCAGAATAACATTACTCAGATTCACAATGCGTTAAAACTAGATTCAAGTTCCTTTTAATCAAACAACCTCACTTGACTATCAACAGGCAACTGCATTGAAGAAAATACCCTGTTAGCTAGTTAGCAGCCTGTTACCTAAACTAGCACACTGTTATACGGTCTCTTCGAAATCCATCGCAAAGTTCCAATTTTTTGGACATACTCAAGGCAAATTCTGGACCGAAATATAACAGAGAGGAGGGGTTTCATAGGCACATCAGATTTCACAAAGAGTCCCATTAATAGAATTAATGGACTTCTGGTTTTACCAATGATTCTGCCAGTTAATAACCTATGAAAATGACAAGTCATAAACAAGGAGATGACGATCCTATTCTTCTCCCGTAATGACGGACAGAGCCATCATCTGTTTGAAGACCAAGGACAACAAATGCTCACATTTAGATAAAAAATATCAACATGTGTGTTTTTTGATGGTAGATGGATTTTTCAGTCATGGAACAACAAAGATATGATGGGTTATAGTGTGATTCATTACTGATGTCATGACCTTTCCTTCCTTTTTTTGTGTAGCTTGCTTGAATAGCTTCCACTTTATTTTGATGCAAAAATTAGAACCAATACCAACAAGTAAAGGAAAACACAGAAAAAGAGACTTGGGAAGACACATATAGGTGGGATAAATATAGGGTTTCTGTTTCGTAGGGGAATGGAAGTGGGGGGGATACAATGTTAGAAGCCGTACACATGCTGCATTTTTGCATCCCTAAATTTCATTGTTTTCAATGTAGATGCGTGGCAGGCGCACTCAAATGCCAGAGCAATGCCACCACAGCACACACATGCTCCTGAGTGCCTATTTTTTGCTTGCAATGGCTGTGCCCAGAGATAAACAGAGTTCAACTTCTGGAACACAGCAGCAGGCACTGCTTGTCATGTGACAAGGACAAACCAATCACAGCCGACAGACATCTTTCTCTGCATCTGTAAATATCAGTCTGTGATAAATACAGAGAAGTTATCATTTTAGTGCAGGGCTATCCAGAGTTTTACATCTATCTCACGGATAATATCTTAGGCCTACACACTTAAAAAAGCAATGCCTGGAAGAAGATCAGCTCTGCACACAGGACATCAGGTGAGTAGGCTATGATATGGTGCTTGTTAAGATTGTTTAGCAACCTCAGATGCAGCCTGCCTCCATGTTGGTAAAGAGTAGGCGCATGGGTTGCACTCAGCGGCTGACCTTGCGTTTGCCAGGCAGTTAAAGATGCGGCATGTGTACTGCCCCTTAGAGAGAATAAGCCTGTTTGAACAGGTGGGTTCTAAGATGGGATTTGAATGATGTAATGCTGTCAGACTGTTGAATATGTGGGGGTAGGGAGTTCAAGAGCCTGGGAGCCGTGCAGCTGAAAGCCCTGGCACCCGTAGTGCTGAGGCGTGAGGTGGGGATGGTCAGGAGACCAGCAGAGGAAGAGTGCGGGGAGTGAGAGGGCGTGTACTCCTGGAGAAGGTCATAGGGCCCATGATTTTAAATCAACGTGACACCCCTAGTCTAATGCAGGTTAGACAGTTTCACCAAAATAAAGACTGACTTATTTTAAGCTGAAAAAGTTAGCTACCCTACCCCAAGGCTAACTGAGAGCTAGGAGCAATGTTTCCATAGTAACAATCAGTAATACCTGCTGACCAGACGCACCAAATAACAGATGGCTAAAGATGGCTCACATTGTTTGGTGTGCTAACAATGTTGTAGAGCGAATAATGAGAAGGGAAGAGTTTCCAGAGAGCACAATGACAGGCTGGGAATATACAGCAATGAGGAAACCACTGTGGTGAACGAAGCTGAGCGGTATGACATGCTTTCTCGGTCAGCCATGTTTTAGGTTTGAAATATGTCTTGATTTACCCAGAATTCATAGAAAATTAGTCAAGATAGTCAATGGATGGATCTGACTTTTAGTTTTATCTCTAAGCCACAGTCAAAATTCTGTTCTAAGACCTGTTTATTTTACTTGCCAAGCAGTGGCTCAAATTTTATCTTGTACTATTACTCCTTCTTTGTCCTTTTAAAGCTGGAAAAATGAAAATAACACAAGTATGTACACTTTCAATCACATACCTCACATGCACAGCTGCAACTCAAACCACGTTTCCATTCCACTGCAATATTTCACGTATTATATGCACAGTCATTACTTAGGCCATTTTTTTGCAGGGGTTGCTACATAAGCCCCTTCTACTGGCAGATGAGGATGCACAGCCAATGAAGTGCAGAGACTGAGGGCCAAGTGGGAACTCTGGGCACAATGTAATATGCATAGCACACAGTGAATTATTTAGCGAAGGTTGCGTAATGCTCAAATGCTGTGTCTGCAGTCCCCATGGTTCCACCAAATGTCACAGCTGGTCAAGCTCAAAGCCAACTTGTTAAAGATAGAACACGAGTGCCTGGTTCTGCAGATGCTGACAGTAAATATGGTAGCATGTGCTGGAGTGCAAGGATTCCGTGCCAGCCACTGCTAGTGCTTAAGAGATTCATTGAAAATGGCATCTGTGGTTCACTGCTTAAGTCACTTTAGTTTTCTTGTTGATTAACACTTGCAACAAATGTGGGGATAGATTTATAGACAGCCCTGTGTTGAGCATATGCTGCACTACAGCACAGACAGACAGCAGTACAAACTAAACACTGAACTGTAACTTGAAATATCAGATTCCTCATTTGTACTTATAATTCACTTACACAAACCTCATAAAATCCATCAGAACAGCAATTAGCAAAGCCATAGATTTACTGTGGATTAAACCACTGTGGATGAAGATGAGTGCCAAAATACATGGAGCCTCATCACATCACTTGGTAGGAGTGTGGTTAATAATGTTGAAGATTTCCACTAATACTGCTGGAATAAATAAACCCCGTGGGTGAAAGACTCAAAAGCAGATTAATGACACAAGAGCTCATTTAGAGCTGCATGACAACACTATTATAAATACAACAACCACTCAGCGCAATAGCTGTTAATGAGTACCAATGAGTGGCACACACGCTCACACGAGGATGAGGGGGTGCTGGTGCTGTTGGCACATTCAAATGGGGCCCTGGTCAACTGTAGCCTTTATTGAGTATTGCTATGAACATTAGTTTGTAAAACACACTATGTGTACATGTACAAAATTTTCTGGGTTTTGGCAGTATTCCGAAAAAGAAAACATTCCCGCCACCGGTGGCAGACTTTTTGGACCGTGTGAACACAGCCTCTCTCTTTCATACCTTCAACCACCTTCTTGAAAAGGTTGAGGTTTGTACCAAATTTGAGGAAACTCACCCAAGGCCATTTAGATATTGTATTCATGAGAATGGGACTGACACAAGGTCACAGTGACCTGAACCTCTGACCACCAAATTCTGATCAGTTCATTGTTGAATCCAAGTGAAAGTTTGTTTCAAGGTGTTAAGATATCATGTTCACGAGAAAGGGACGGATGACGGACAACTTGAAAACATAATGTCTCAGGCCACGGCTATCGCCAGCGCAGAGGCATAAAAACCTTACATTATGAAAAAGTCTTTCATAATGTTTAAAAGGTGGTGTGTTGCTCAGACCAGAAATGCTGGCTTTTCTTTTGGGCATGCATTTCTACCCCAGCCTTAAACTGTTGGTTAGTTCGAGTAGGGCAGGCTGGAGGGGTGGTGGATTCGTCCAACAACCACCGACCTTCACCTGGGAGGTCCATGTTTGCTTCACTGTAAACCCAAACCTTATTTTTTTTCTAAACCCAACCACATGCTTTTGTTGCCTAAACCCAACCATGTGTGTGTTGTTGAAGAAAAAAAAAAGTCACTTCACGGTGTTGTACTGACGCAGAATGTTTATTTTGAAAGAGACTGTATGTAAACTGTACATTTCCCATGAAAATGGAAGTGTATTTTGAAAACAGTAAATACGTACATGTAACAGGCTGAAATTGACACGGCGTTCCAGAACATCAACAACAGACACACCCAGGGTACCTTGCATGTCATATCTTAATGTGGAAAGTCCATGACCAAATGTCGATATGTGACAAAGTCGGAATGAGAACGTGTTGTCTGGGTGCATCCAACTGGCAGGGAGATAAAACCAGAAGACACTGGAGAGATTATATATCTCATCTGGCCTGGGAACACCTTAGGATTCTCCAGGAGGAGCTGAAAAGCGTTGCTGAGGAGAAGGACGTCTAGAGTGCCTTGTTCAGTCCGCTGCCCTGGCGACATGGCCCAGGATAAGCGGATGGAAATGGAGGAATTAATAGAATATGGTGTTTACATGACCTGTATCAAATTCAGAATTTTGTCATATTTAGAACAGTGGAATATTAATGTACATGTAAATGTTCCAATGATGTGGCTGTGGGAAGTCTTTACACACTTCAAATCAGTTTTTTTAACTCGATATTTTGTAGACAGAGGGAGTAGTCAAATTAATAATGTATATTTTTTATATTTGTACACCTTTTAAAATGTAATGTGTTCTCTTGTGATGATAACAGACAGAAATATACTTCATAATCATTGTCCTGATTTAAAGAAATAGCCCATTTCTACCACAGGGACTCTTCAGGAATCCAGGGATTTTTCTAGGAACTCAGAAACTTTATTTGGGTTTCCCCTACAGAAATCAGTTTCTAAATTTAGTTCTTGACCTAAAAAAGTCCCTGCTCTGGACCAGTACTTTCAGATGGCCAAGGAACTATAAAGGTGGGGTTTGCAGTCAATCCCTGGTCAAACAGAAACCTCACAGCCGCCACAACTTCAGTACAACATGTATTAACACAAGGATGAAAGAACTGGCTGGTGCTAGAATCAATATTAGCATGAAGGATGGACGTTTCTCGGTTTATAGAAGGGGGGAAGCATGTATGAATGATACCTTGGGTATATTATAAGTTCAATCTCAAGGAAACAGCAGTGGGCAAAACAATCTCACCACAAGATCGAGTCAGTAGCTGTTCTGGAGCTTTCAATCACATCATCTTTTGAGTGATATGATAAAAAGATGCAGATCAACTACCTAATGACAAATGGCCCTTAAGAAATATGACTTAGCCTATTATCAGTTCCTTACACATAACTCTAGGAACACAAGATAAAAGACATCATATGTCAATAGTATTCTTGTCAATTAGGCATCAGAATAATCCATAAAGATACACTGTGTTTGTGTACAAACTTATGTATTTTGGACATTTTGGATTTTGCCACCTCTACGCACTACCAGCCTCCATTAGTTAGCTGCGCTATTTTATTGGGAGGAGACTGTGGGATTAGGAGTTGAACTGTTTGAAAAAATTAAGATTTTAATCACTTCACAACTCCATCAGTTTCTCCTAATTTTCCACAGCACAAGAGAACCAAGATTTGTTAACATTCTTGCTCCTCCCTGGAATCTGGTTTGGTGCTGGAGAGAGAACAGCTATTGGTTGTTGACAATGTTCAAGTCATTAACTTCAGTATTTGTGTGGGACCCCCAGTAATGTTAGGAGTAGTAGCGGACACTGGATACCCCCAGTCTCATGTAACATTGGTTCAGTTTATTACTTTGTTCATTACTTATCTGAGATATATTCATGTGCATGCAACTGTAATATTTTAGCAGGTTAATATATGGTTATAATGAGAAAATCTGAGTCCGCACACTAGACTATACGCCCGTAAATCACTGAGGTGGCCTTTTGAGCTTCACACTCATCGTCTTGGTCTGATTGAAGAGCATTTGAAACGTTACCACGATGGTAACTGAATATTTACAGGAGCATAGTCTAGTGTGCAGACTGTTTTTTCATTTCTTGCATGACCTTTCATCTAGCACCTATTTTTTTTTTTTTTGTCTGGATGTGCGTGCTTTTATGACTTTTAGTATAATGAGTAAAGCTCACACAGACCCTTTGGGCAGCTTAGGGGTCCTTTGGGTAAGACGCAGGAGGACACATGCATCATTCAGTAGACCTTCTGGCCCTATGTAGTTAAGTTATATTACTCAAGTCTCTGTATTTCCAGGTAAGCAAAAGGTGTTGAGATGATGTATAGAAGTAGCGACACAAGTTTACAAGGAATGTGTAAGAGTAATTGACCATCTGTAATGCCAATAAGAATACTCTGAATAAATTAATATTTGTATTGTAGTTTTGCAAGTTAAATGAAAGCATGTTGTGTGAGACAGTGCTTCACCTAGCCATTTACTAATAAGGAAATTAGTAGTGTAACCACCTGTAGCTTGGTAGGATATAAGTGTTTGCGTTAGGGCTGTACCCCACTCAGTATTATGTCAGTCTAATCAGGTTCAGCCATTTAATGCAAATATCCAACACTTTGTGTTTCTTTTTTTTTTTTTTTTTCCTATGAAGTTTTAAAGTTTGAACAGGCTCAGCAGTTCAGTGTGACAACGGCATTCATGTAATGTAGTTAACAAGATTACTGCTCTAGACAGATCAGAAATGTGCAACAACAATTTTTGCCAACACTAGATATCAAACAAAAGCCGGAGACTGTGCTTTATTAAGTATCAATGAGCTGTAAATTCATCTCTTTCAAGCAGTAGAGAGAAGATAATGTTATTTAGAGCCTTTTCTTGTCCTCTGTGCTGCTGCATCATGTCCACAGCTGTGTGTACCAAAGAGTAGCGTGAAACTCAAGAGTGCTCATTCTGCAACAAAATCTGGGGACCAAATTATCCCCAGAGGTAAACTGCACAGCACAAAAAAAACAAAAAAACAAAAAAAAACCCACAAAAGACAGACAAGACTGCTCATCTTGAAATAATCTCACTCTACTAAGGGGTCTCTGACTGATGATTTGAATCTCTGACTCTCGAGGAGCAGCCCTAGTGAGTGTGTGCAGAACACTGTCAGCATAAATGTGTTTTGAAGGTTACAGTGTAAGAGAACATTTCATAGTTTATGATACAGTTGTGCTCTATATTTCAAGAGAAAAAGATGGCAGCACAAAAAAAATATCTGAAACTTATGCACACCTGGAACTTCCTTTGTGTCCAAGTTTGCAACATTTGCATGAGCCAAGACTAAAAACCTGCGATAATATGAAACATGGATAATTTTTTTTTGGAATGTCAAGATGTTTTATAACCAGCTGATACCAAATGATCGAGGTCACAGGAGCATATGCCAGCTGAGGTCATGATTTTATTCCGACATTGGAAATTTGTCTACATCAGTGAAATCGCCTGTAAAGTCATTCAGCGTAAGGCCGGCACAAGCTAACATGGACAAGAAGTTTGTGGATATTGAAACAGCTACACTGCAAATTATCTCCAGTATGTTACAATATGTAACTGTAATATTTCACAATACACTATATACTCATCAGCTCACAGGCTTTTACTGAGATTTGTTAACCAAATTCAAGATTTTATTGTGAAATATAGTAATTTTACTGCTAAATCACAGTAATATATGGAGTTTAACTGGAAGATTACAGTGATATGCAGTAATTCGATGGGAGCATACTGCTAAATCACAGTAATTTGCAGGCATAACTACTGTAAGATCTATACTATGATCTTACAGTAGTTGTCATTTCACAACAAGTTACTGTAAAAAAAAAGCAGTAATTTACTGTGAAAGTAATGCAACTAGTAGTCAGTAATTTACTGTAAAAGTACATCCGGTTTCAAAATACATCACTAGGATGTGCTGGGATGCCTTATCAGTGATGTTCCTGGGGTCATAGAGAGTTTTGGGTCTCTCAACTTTAGACCCCCTCACCCAGATGAACCATCCAAGGTTGAGCAAGTCCCAGATTGCATCCCAGAAGCAGCAATCCACAGACTCACCCTCTTTGTCCAAAGCCATTAAGTGGCATTCTCTGCGGCTTCAGTAATGGTTCGTATGGCCCCCCTCATTGCAGCTCCGGCTACTCCTATCACTGCCAGAGCTTTACAGATTGAGCGCCCAGCAAACCCCTGACAGCCCACATCAATTGGCTAGCACAGAGCCTGCCAGCTTCGGCTTCTGCACTGCCCCACCAGTTCTTGGTATTTAGCAAGCTTCATCTCATGAGCCTTCTCCATGTGCTCATCCCAGGGCATGGACAGCTTCCATATGATCACCTGCTTGGTGGAGTATGAGAAGATGATCAAGTCTGGACAGAGTTTCGTGTGTGCAATGGGATCAGGGAACTTGAGTTGTTTTCCAAGATCCACTCTCATCTGCCAATTGGGGGCTAAGGACAGTCAGCAAGGTCTTGGCCGTGGTCAGGAACGGGGCCTCTCTTCAGCCTTGAGGAATAGGATGGTTTTCTTCCTGGGGTGGTGTTTACTGAACTTAATGGCTGTTGTGACTGTTTCCCCAACTGCCTGCACACCTGGTCGTGGCACAAATTGTAATGTCCATGGGCCAAGGCTTTGGGGCAGCTGCTTAGGAGATGTTAGAGGGATCCTCTCCCAGCACACAGCGGGCAGGACAGTGTCTCAGCCTTGCCCCAAGTCTGAAGGTTTGCTGGACTTGGGAAGGTGTCATAGACAGCTTGGACCAGAAATCTGATGCAAATTCAAATATTCAAATATTTTACAGTGTACATTTCCAGGACAATCTTTATGATCCCTCAAATGAAGTGGGGATGTTAACAAGATTGGGTGATAAATTAACTATTATGCCCTATAGTTAAAGTCTTTAGTTTCTGTGACTCCTTAGTATCTTGGACCATTTGGTTGAAAAGAGTAGATTCTCACTTGTACCCTCTGTACCTCAATTTATTGTCACTATTAACTTAAGAGCTTGAATTTACAAGTAAACTACTGCACGGGTGCTTTTATGATTCCATTGTGCTGTACGGTACAATGGAAATTCAATGCCATCACTCTGAATCATGTCTGTATCAGCTGAGATCACAGAAAGTGTCTCAGCACAAGCTACGTGCAATAATCTGCCACCCGTTGCTCTGAATCTACCAGTGCACTGTGATTGACAAAATCAAAGAAGACAAGTGCCTTAAATTAGAGCACACCCCTGCATTCCCTCTAGCCTCTGACTCGATTTTTTTGTCCACCAGAGAAATAAATGAGGAACATTCTCTGATTAGATTAGAAGATTAAGAGATAGATTAGCACAACACCTTCTCTGCAACATGAACCTTTTAGACATCATCAATAAAGAGATTTAATTAATTACAGAGCCTTATTTAACAAGCCATTCTGAATCGCTCTAATTGACTTGTTGGGGTTGTGTACACCATGTGCCAGTGGGTTTGAATTTTTCAGTATTAACACAGTTCAGTGCTGCTTCAGTGATACCTGTAGTGCATGTGAAATGTTCAAAACAAACAGGGAAATTACCACACCACTCCTGCCCTGCATGTATTAGTCTTGCCCATCACAGCTACTACGCCCATTTCATCTGGGCTCGTTTTAATTCCTCCGCCCACTCTGCGCACTAATGATGACATGCTTCATATTCATCAGAACTGCAGATAATTCATGGGTGCAAGAAGGCAGACGGCTTGTTTCAAGAGCCCCCTCTCCTGTGTGCCAAGCACCTACTCCAGTGCCATCAAGTTTCTGACTCTTACAACACCGGACATGCAAGCTAAGAATGAGGTGCAGAGGGAATTGATTTCCATTAAGCTACACACACATTCCTGCTCTGGGTACATATGCTTATGAAACATGAAGTTATTTGTGTGTGAGAGTGAAAGTCCCTGACTGGAATATATGCTTTTTTCCCCTTATCATCACCTGCTCCCCTTAAGCTATGCATCTCCCCCTGATCACATGGTTCTCCTCTTCCTCATCATCACCATCATCAAAAACAATGTCAGCAACAAAAGCAGGAGAACATCACACACGGTTCTCTTGAGAATAATGTTACTAAACCGGTCCCAGTCCTTCCCTTAAAGCGAGGGCTCCTCTACCTCAGGGAAGCAGCAGAGTCATCTTCAAAGAATGCCTGCACCTGGACGCTGCATTGTTCCGTGCAGTCAGCAGTTATGCCTCCAACCTGCACTTCCCCTGTGGCTCTAACAGGAACATTTCCATTATCTCAAGGTCCTTCATCACTAGGTCACCTCACTGGCACTCACTAAATACAGTAACATCATGTGAACTGCAAGAGGATTTGTGCTACATGAAAACAGCAGAGTATTTCAACATTATGAAATGCAAATTATGAGTTAAAGTTAAATCAACATAAATCATATCACTGAAAGTGACTTTTTTAAATCAAAGCAAACCATTTCAGCAGAGCTGGGAAAATTACTGATTTAAACTGCAATATTTTATATATTTATTTGTGTGGTGCAGTAATATATCTTTACATTGCCAATATTGATTTTGCAAGCTCAGACCTCTTAACCATAATACGAGGTCACTGGCAAATTATGAGACAATGGGCCCCTGGACATGAATATGCAAAAGACCCCACCAGCAAGACACACAGAATTTGTGGTTTTGCCCCCTTTTTTCATTATTGTGCTGCTCAGCTGGCGAGCATCTAGAGAATAGGAGGCTCACCCATTTTTTCTGCATGTTGCGCAAAGTTTTTAGCAAAACTAGACGGTGAAAATGGCCTTTTGATTAAAAAAAGTATTAAGATTATACCACCTGTCACTATAGTTTCTCTCTATATTTGTCACAGACATGAAAAAAATGTAAATATTCCTGTTTTACTCAACCTTTCCTGTTTCTGTTTTAAAATTAAAGTCCTTCGACAAGGTTTTTGTCAACAGAATGCCTTCATTTATTGACACATAGTGAGTATAGTGAAATATTTGCAGGGCTGTGTTGCTGTCAATGCAGTGACTGGCACAAATCCATAACTGAGTGGAGTGCTGGCTATATTTGTGGAAATACAGTAGTCATATATGACTACTGTATTTCTATAGCAGCAGGCCGCTCTGCAGCAACATCGCCAGCTGCGTGCAGGCTGCAGTAGTTAAACGAAGTAGCCATCAGGCACTGCTCACGCGGGCAGTGTGGTGCGGGCATCACAATTCGCAGGTGAAGGCCAGGGGGGCCCTTGACACTTTAGGCCACTGTAGGTCCATTCAGTAATCCGCCCATATACGAGGTTCAGCAACCTGACTGATGTTTACACTGACTTTTTACAAACGTACCAGGAAGAATATACACAGTTATACAGACTTAGAGGTAACTCATTGACTGGACAGTTTTGGCAGCTGTCATCCTGCATCATAGGGACTCACATGGGGAATCAAATTCAGGTGACTAACAGCAGGTCAGACTGCACTTTAAAGGACATGTGATGTGTGTGGGATTTAGTGGCATCTAGCAGTGTCTCTGTTTTCTCTGGTGTCACAGAGAGCTCACAAAGAATTATGAGCATTATTAGTATTATCAGACTGCAAATTGCTCAGATGTTATGAATAATGACAATCAAGAAGACACAGGATAAAAAAAAGAGGTTTCTTATACAGTGATATTACAGCGGGTATTATTGTGGGATGACTGTGCCACACACCTTTTAAATTGTACTGCCAAAGTACACAGAGCTGAATACAACACACACACACACACACACACACACAGTGTTCTAACTACCTCTGATTGTCTGATTGGTCTGACTTGTGTTCTGATACACATATATGTTACCATGGTTACTAAATGATTTAGTATTCATTGAAAGAATACAGATTGAATATGATATCGCTTCCTAACAGTTCACAATGAGCAGATGGGTTTGGTATGTAGTTTGGCTTCTGAAATTGTGCTAAAATCACATATCTGTGACTACTGCTTGGGTCAGTTGCTTTCCAACCAAACCACACCAGTGTTGGAAGAGGACCTAGACTCCAAACTGCACTAAGTGGGAAAACGAACCAAGGTTTGCTTTGACTTAGGTGTGAAAGCAATTGTCGCTTCATGCGACTTGGGCGGATCTCAAATAAGCAAAAGTGTGAATGCATCAAAGGGGCATTCAAGAACAGACTGAAATCATATTTAAGTATTCTGACACATTCTAGCCAGACGTTTAAAAGGTGTAAATGTGTCCACCTCATATGTGAGTTTTAATCCTCCTGTAATTCTGTCAGTAAGCGATCTGTGGAACTTCCAGGGCCTATCCCGCCTTTCCTCTGTGATACTGGCATCCAAAGTTACCCTGAAATGTTCTGTTTTCCCTGTCTTATTAAAGTGTCAGGGGGAAAAAACTGATCTGGTAATTTAAACAAAGAGGCTGATGATCAGAGGGCATATTGTGCTGTTGTCCAACCAGTACAACCACTGAATAATGTGTCTGAATGAGAGAGTGTACTTTAGAGTCTGTAAAGATGATAAGACTTTTGCTTGCTCTTGGTTCAAAAATACGATCCATTTATTTGTTTGTTTAAGCTCATGCATGGTTGTTAGCTTATGCTAACTATACTATTCTTGTTGTAACTAAATTTCTAAGGTGCAGAGGTTATTCTTCTTCTGGTGTTTTTGGTAGTTACCCAACAGTTTAAGGTGCAATACTTCCACCCTCTGCACTGATTAAGTGCTGCCTGGGAAAACTAAAAGCAGATATAAATCCGATGGAAGACGGATATTTGAGGCAAAGTGTAAATGAGAGTGTATTAAATCTCACTTAAAAGTATAATGAGGACTGACTGATGGCCAATCTACTAAGTCACTCCATCATATGCACCTATTGGCAACACTTCACCAGTCATGCACACATAACACTAGCAGTCTAACCACCACATTTACCCTGATTAACTGTATGACAACATTGGCATGTTTACAAAGGCAAAACATTGTAGAACACAATATAAAACACAATTACACCAGTGACTCATATTCATAAGGTTCAGAAAAACTCAACTCCAAATGAATGCTAATGTTGACTCTGTGTCTGCTGGATGTGTAAAAATGCAAGTGCTTGCTAAGATGCTCAACATAGCAATTTTATAAGATGACAATATTGTGTTTAAAACTTGCTAAAATTTGCAAAACAGCTGTCATTGCAGGTTTAAAGGATAATGCTAATGCTATTCTATATTTTTGTTATTGTCAGTAAATCCCAATAAGAGACCAAAACCAACAATTTGTTAGTCTATTTGTATCACTCAGCCTCATCTCCACTGATTCCTTCTGAAGACGTTAATTTTTAAATACTGCTCATAAATAGAGTGCTGTAGGGACATTTTTCTGTAGGCTGACGGGGAAGTTTGCATTTTACTGGTTACCTTGACAGAGAGTCTATGGGATTTTTCTACTGGATTTTGGATTATTGCAGAAAATAGGCTCTGTGGCAAACAACTGTTTATGATACTTAGGCGTTTTGTTCAGCAATATAATCTTCACAAATGAACACCACTGTTATGGTGCTTGAAGCCTAAATGTAATCACCAACAGAAAAAGCGTTATAAACAAACTACACAATGGTCGCCTGACTTAATGTCGCCATCACAGCGAGGCTGTAATTCTGCACGATGTCCTCCTATAGTCTCATTTAGCTACTTGTTGGCAACCACCTTTTTTAAGACACATAAAAACTTAAAATTTCTCGAATGGGGTATTTACTGAGGTTTTTTTTGTCATAGAAGAAAACGCAAAGGTTTTTAAGTTTGTCTCAACCACTGACCTTATTTCAGGCATCTTACCAAATCAAACCATTAAAAAAAAAAAAACATTGACTCTAAGCCGAGGGAACCAGGAGAACTAAAATGCAAACTCATTTCTGGGTTTTAGGACTCATTCTCGCACCACTATAAATAGTTTCAAAGTTGAAAAAGGCACAGTCTTTTTTTTTAAAGACTATTTTCAGTTTGGTGCACTGGTGGTATGGTCAGAAGCATGTGTGGGATTGAGTCAAAATAGACTACATTGTGTGTGCTCAACAATGCAAGAAAAAATATAAATGAGAATAACTGTATGTCCAAGAGTCTGTCGCCACTGGGAGTATTACCTTCATGCCAATCTTGTAGAAACTCACTGGAGTCAACATAAAATAAATAGCGTCAATGAAAATGTAATACTTGTCCTCTACTGCCAACTTAATTTCTTTCAAATTAGAAATAAACCCTAGAAAAATCCTAGTCTGCAATTGTAAATAAATCATTTTAGATTGTTGAATGAACAGCAGCACTGTTTTTCAGAGTACCTCATGTATGTTTAAAAAAAAAAAAAAAAACATGACTCAGATTTAAGTTAATTCAGACCCAGCTGTCTTTACTGTAGTCAACATATGGTATTTGTTTCATTATCAATATACCCCTTCATCCTGCCTAAGAGCAAAATAAGATGTACTACTGAGCTGTAGTATAAGTAAGAAAAGCTCAACATATGTAACCTGACATACCTCCTCTGCACATGGCTTTGCAGTTAGTTTGCTAGTTGAGTGCATTGGGGAAAGATTGTAGTGTAAAGTGGATGACTGGAGGCAGTAATGGGCTCTGGCTATGTGTATTTTTCTACTTCAATTCTACCCAAAGAATGTAACAGCCACTTTCTGGAGATGGACAGGTGGCACTGTCGCGCTTCACAGACTCACTTTAATTGGTATCCTCTGTATCTTGTAGCAAGAGCTACCTTTTATTTGCTTAAGTGGCTGAGAGGTGCTTAAAGGTTTCTGAGACATGCTGTATAGCAAATAATGACTCAGAGTGCTGTTGCTAACCTATGTGTTGTATATTCTGAAAGAGTGCGTTTCAGAGCTTTCTGCAAGATGGACCTGAGTAACTCCAGTTCATTGATTCCTCTATTAATTTCTCCTCACTAACTGCTCTACACTCAAGTCTGACATGATTCACATGTAATTTGCATTGCAAAGCAGATTTAACTGAGATGATGCACTTTATTGAATGTGCTAATTATGCATTTATTAAGGGCAGGAATCCCCCTGCATTTCCATCATTAGCACAACAGGACCTAAGCTATTGTGCAGTCCAGTATGAAAGTTAACTCTACAGTTGCCTCAGAAGACTAAAGACACCAATTATTGCTGCCAAATGGCTCCAACATAAATCACTGCAGCTGTCACATTTATTATCCCACATTTCAAAGCTGAGAAAAAAACAGCTTGAGCATTAACATTTTTTTACACATATAAAACTGCATAAAATCCAAAACACTGTGAACAATACAAAACTTTTCATTACCGGCTTTACAAGGGCCTTCCTCTCATTGGGGTCCTAGGGTATCAGCACACACACGATGTGCTAAGGCTTTTAGTGTCCAGTTGCAAAATTTAGGCTGCATTCACATGCAAATCTGGCCTAAACCTGATTTTTTCTGCTCTCATGTGACATAGATCTATTTTTTTCAAAGAGGTGTGAACACAAAAATCTGATTTTTTTCCAATCATAACTCAGCCACTTTCATAAGAGGTCCTAAATCATATCTAATTGCTGTCTCATGAGACTGCTCTGAGAACAGTCATATTGGAATTCATGTGTATCTCCTATACATCCATGATTTTTCCATGGCATACTTCATTGCCCAGGCACAAATCACTCACCATGCAGTGTTGGAGCGGTCCGTTGAAACTAAAGATGGCTGGCGTAGCAGTGCCTCTATAGTGGGGACTTCCCAGTGTTGTGATGGCCCATAATTACAAAGCCCCAATAGTTTGAAAAATGTCCCATTAGACCAAAAGCCCATTTTTACAACAGCCTGTTATCCCCAAAACAAATTCTCACAGTTGCAAAGGGCCATTTCTCCCATGGCAACCTCTCAAACTGGAGCACATGGCTCATTATTATGCAAAACGACTTTTTTGAATCGTCCAACTAATGAGTGAAAGTGAAAGCATGACCCGCCCTGCTCTGCCTCATCATCATCCTCAACATATGACCAACTGTCCACAGCAAATTATTCAGGAGATAAACCGTTACAGCAGCTGAAAAGCCATATATAGCCTGCTAAAATTAGTATGTGTTTGGTGCACTAATGATATTTACAGCAGCATGAGTAGGACTGAGTCAAAATAAACTATGGCATGTCTGTTTATGGCGAAAAAAAGAACATGTCAGCCAGTGCAACATCGTGGCTTACTGAAGTGTTTTTGGACATCAATGGAGCTCTATGGCACAGAGGAATAAACCGTCAGTCAGTCAGTCAGTCAGTCAGTCAGTCAGTCAGGCAATCAGGCAGGTGATGATGTCAGAGGACGTGATAAAGTTGGGGAATGAGACACTATACTGCCTCCTTTGTCCTGAGAAGTCTATATTTAAACCCGCTATGTTTAATTCATCATCAACCTTCCTCCCTTCACACTGGCCCTGTATCTGAGACGGAACATCAAATGTACTGAGGATTTAATGAAGTGAAATGTCACAGCCCTATGGCAGGTCGGTGCAGGTTATAGATGGGATATGAATGTCACTCCATAATGCATTGGCCCTTATGACCCAAGGGGACAGCAGACACCGAGGTTTGTGTGTCAAGTGGATCTTGACTAGAATCACTGCAACCAGGCACAACTGCTTCTACACGAAACCACAGTGGTACTACGTCCTGTCCAATGACATGTTGATGACAAGTGACAAGTGACAAGTTTTTTTAAGCCTGTTCAAATCAAAGGAATAGGACAAGTTCTCAATATCTGTCCTGCTAGTTGGGGATTTCACTACCTTTTCCCTTCAGATGAGGGCATTAGCTGCTGTTCATTTTTGTATGAACTTACCAAGACTTGAAAATTGGCTGAGCTGGATAATAAATCCATTAAGGTTTCATAAATGAATATGAGACCTTAATTAGGTTTTTCCAAAGTGCGTCTGTCTTGCAGTCGGAGATTGAATTGAGTGGGCTCATATTAGTGAACATAAACCATACACAGACCTTTGATAAGACAGAGGAAGACTTCACATTGCACAAGAGGGTGAGCCAGAGCACAGAGCATGCATGTTACTGTATGAACACTCTGTAGGATGTCTTGTTGTCGGCATTCTTTGAGGATTACATGAGGATTAGCTCACTGTCGATCACTTGACCACCCCGGTCAAAACCAGGACAAATGACTCAGAAACGTTATGTAAAAAATAAATGTCCCTTATTTAGCATATGTCTCTTAGATAGTAAGCCTACAGTTAGAAATTTCAATTTAGTTGGCTTGCTTTCCTAGATGACCCATTTGACCATTACAAAATGACTCAGATGAGCATGTTCTGATCTAGCATCTTCATGGTAAAAAAACCCAAATATATATATATATATATATATATATATATATATATATA
>NC_065512.1:36544268-36588662 GCF_006386435.1 Epinephelus moara
GTGTCAAAGTCAAGTGCTTTGTTGGCCAACCTATTTACACCATACTCCTCCCAAATTTTGCATTAACATAACATTGCAAAGCTATTTCTGCCTTTGCTACTTAAAGGCTAGTAATTCTCACCACTGGAAGAGTTGTAACATGAGTGTGAACATGAGTCATTTTATTTCAGAAGTAAAAGTTATTTCATGTGTTTGGACTAGTGTGTGGATACCCAACACGAGACTTTCCAGACTCGTTGGCATCCAACGGGCCAGGCCCCAACAAATACTTATAAGTCCAACAAGGTCTCACACCGAAGTTGTCAAAATCCAGCGCTTGGTCAGTGACTTTCGGCTTCAGACACAGATGAGAAAAGTTGTTCTTTTATGTGAGCACGATATGCAGCTGTTCAGTGTTATTGTTTAATGGTGCTGTGCAGCCTCAGGGGATAATAATTAAAGTCAA
Source organism: Epinephelus moara (assembly GCF_006386435.1). Lineage (NCBI taxonomy): Eukaryota > Metazoa > Chordata > Actinopteri > Perciformes > Serranidae > Epinephelus > Epinephelus moara. The sequence continues at coordinate 36,544,714 of NC_065512.1, forward strand.
GGTGGCGGAGGTAGGGCAGGCGGGAGGCAGTAGCGGATCCTGATATGGGCCGAATGGGTGTTTACCCAGGGCGGCACTTTGTCACGACGTGTGTGTGTGTGTGTGTGTGTGTGTGTGTGTGTGTGTGTGGGTGGTGGGCAGCGGGAGCGGGTTCGCCCCACTTGACATGCTGCTGTGTTGTGCTATGGCCTATTTAAGTGCTGGAATTTGTTATTTACGTAACAACGCCTGAATGCAACACCAGCTCCGCTTCACAGACTGTGTTCAGTGCTGCGCTGCGCTGCTGTGTGAACAGCGTGTTACACACTGTCCATGACAATAACTATGTCAGGTAAAAAACTGCGTCAGACTTGGGTTGGTTCGGTCAGGAAAATGCAGCCCAAGCCGCGCTCTAGTGTGCTCACCTTTAAGTGCGAGCATGTGTCTGAGTGTTTGTGTGTGTGTATGTGTGTGTGTGTGTGTGTGTGTGTGTGTGTGTGTGTGTGCGTGTCCATGCGCATTTGGGCGAAACTCTGCCGTGTGCGATACAGAGAGCAGAGGAGATTTGTAAAGGTGCGACCATGTAGAGACAGAAATGACACACTGTGGTGTAAATAAGATAAATAACATAAGACTATCGAGTTTGTTTAATATAGGGCAAGGTATAGACCTGTTCTATAGGAAAGGTAACCTTAAATGACATCTGGACCGGGACCAGCGGTTCTAGCCTAAATGGCAAGAACTAAACTGGCAGGAGGGGTGGTGGATTGGTAACAACAATCCACCACCGACTTTCACCTGGGAGGTTGGTGTTTGCTTCTCATAAGATTGATAAGCCAAACCCTTTTCTTTTTTTCTAAATGGGTCATGTGGTTGCATTACCATGTAACCACATTCGTTTGTTGTTGAAGGAAAAAAAAACATCAATTCGTGTCGAGTACCAACGTAGTGCATTTATTTTGAAAGAGACTTTATGTAAACCGGTCTTTTCTGTGAAAACGGAAGTGCATTTTGAAAACAGACAATGCATCTAACAGATGCATTTGACACTATGTCCCAGTACGTCTACAACCAACACCCCCAGGGTATAGTGCATGTCTCGTCATGGACTGTCCGTGACCGAACGTCATTATGTGATGAGGTCGAAGTTAGACTGTGTCCAAATAATGCTTCATGCTCTGCTTTCCAGGCTGCTTCCTGGCTATGTTGCCTTTTGAGTTGTTTCCAAAGTGACATGAGGAAGTGGATGGGGCAGCGTAAAGGATGGTCGCCTGCATGTTTTAGCAGCAGCACCAGAGCGGAGAGTTTTCCTTACATTAAATGCGTGGACCTGGTTGGGTTCAGACATAGACAACAGAATGTCAATATGTGGCCCGAGCCACACTCCAGTTTGAACAAGACCAGCATCCCTCAAAATTATGCCAATAATGGACGATTCAGCGACTCAGGATTTGTGTCTAGTGCCAAGTTTCAGTGCCAGTGAAAATAAAGAGTAATGCAGCATAGAAGTGGAAAGGTCAGGGTGGTGGAAAACTATTTTTTTCCTAAAACCTCATCTTTCCCCAAGTTACAGTCCTTAAGATTTGATTTCAGGAATAGCCTTTCAATCGATATACATTCTGCAATGCTAGGGGTTTTCCACTGTTGGTGGCGGAGTCCGCCATTCCTGCCCTGATGCTTGCCTTATGAGAGTTTGTTTGGCTGCACTGTGAACACATACACCAGTTGCTTTCTACAGAATTCTGGGAACTGTAGTCTTAAACTGCATTTGCAGATGACACCAATAACCACGAGTGATGTAAAATCAACCATGACTGAAATCTTAAGAATTTTAACTTTAACCATACTATATTTAGCAATGCCAAAATATTGTAGACAACAAGACAAAAATGAAATACCTTTCTGAATGTGCACTGATGTTTGCTTAAGCAGGCTGTATGAGCGTGTAAATGATGAATAAGGACTGCGAAAATAGTTCTGAAAAGGAGGATCATTTGGTGAATGAACAGGCATTAGCTTCTCCCTCAGGAAGCTTAAATATAACATAAGCTTATATGTAAGAAAATAACTTTTTTGTTTGTATCCTTGCAGGCTAAAACAAATTTTGCAGAAACACCACCTGAACCTCTCTTTTCAAACATGTTTCTGTCTATCAAAAATGACAGCTCAAAAGGTTATATTAATAGTCTCCATGGCGATGCAGTGGGACAGGAAGAAATAAAAGCACATTACAGACACATCAACAGTAAAACACATAGCCTGGTACAAGTGTGGATTGTGAAGTTTAACAACTGCCATCATTGAGATGACGGCCATTAAGGACTATTCCAGCCTCGGGTTGTCAGCTGCATTGTGAGAGAGTTAGTCAACAAAAGACGCTGAACATCAGTGACAGGCAGCGTACAGCTGGTGAGTCAGAACAGTACCTGCAGCTCCCAGCTTTATTCTGACACCTTGTCAAGGTTTAAACTTCGTCTTATTTTGTAGCTTTGGCCATCATTTCTACTGTTGTGAAAACATTGCACTCACCAGGTTAATTGCTGAGATCTGGGAACACGTTGACCCCCCATAACAAAGTCTGAAGGAGCAAGAAATTTGACCAGATGATGAAACGGGTTGAAACCAAGCCAACAGGGGTGTAGTAAAGCTAAAGTGGGTTTGTTTACAACCTGTCTGATCATATGACTGCATGTGTTTCTTGCTGTGTCTCGAGGCCAAAATGATAACATATATTGGGGGACACCCCAAATACTTAATTATATATTAGGGATGCATTGATTTATTGGATGCACATTGCTATCAGCCGATATTCTCCTTATTGATTGCCATCAGCCTATCGGCAAATTATATGACATTCACTGATGGCAGTGCCCAATGATTTTCTGTTGTGTCACATGAATTTTGTCCAGGCTAAAAAGCATGGCTTGAGACTAACAGTGTCCCATTGTCCCAGAGACAACTGAATACATGTATGGGATAGACAGCGACCTTCACCTGGATGCCTTTGGGACAAAAGGACACGGTAAAGTCACTACTGACACGCCAGGAGACACACCTCACTGTTCCCCTGATAATGCTACATTGTGAAAAACAAATCTGTGTTGACAACGACAGGAGTAGAGTTAGGTAATGTTAGCTGTTAGCTGTTAGCAGCCAGTAGCTGGAACTAACTGCCACTGGAGGTTGCACTGATTAACATTATGATGCATTCAAGCTCTATTGCGTGAAAATGAGCTTTGGGCTGAAGTAAATTGTAACATAATTGTTCTCATGATGTGTTCAATGTCGTCTTGTAAAAAGAAGTTTTTGGCAAGAAACTTTTTATAATAAACAAAACATCATGTAATAAACAAAAAAAGTTTTCCTGACACAAAAGGGGAATAAATAGTACCATAAACAAACAAACAAACAAAAAAGTCGCCCAGAATTTAATATTCGGTGCATCCCTAATAGAATTTTTTTTATGCCACCAAGTTTTAATAGGGGCTGCCAGAAATTACAGTATTCTTTTCCTCACCTATTGATCAATGCAGTTAATTATTTGTTTAGTCTTCAAAATGTCAGTGTCCAACAAATATTACCAAAGCAATGTCTTCAAAATGCTTCATTTATCAGACATACAGTCTTAACTAAGAGCTTCAAGTAATATTCTGATCAAGACACTTTTTCTTAATGAATTATGACATATGGGTTGATCAATACATGTTGATTACTAATCAATGGATTAATCAACTAATTATTTTAGCTCTATACTACAGTATATTACTGTATACTGTCCTGCATATTACTGTACAAAAAAAGCATGTATTTGGTCACATGACATACAGCACAGTACAAGTAATACAACATTCGATATAATGCCAAACTCTGCCTGAGTATACAGTAGCATACTGAGCATTGTGCACTTATACACACCAGAGCTATTACTACTGTACATTTCTTCAGTAAGAACTGTGTCCTTCTCTTCCCTCACCCAGCACTGCTTACTGTGTTTTACCTCGATCTTCATCATCTATTCAGTCGACATATTCTTTTTAAATGTCTCTTGTGCCTGGGAATAGACAGGTAAACAGTATGTGTTTTTGAGACCATTTTATTCTTCCAAGTGTAATTTATTCTATCCCAAATCATTTGGCATTTGGATGCAAACTGTATTTCACTTTAATTTGTGATGCACCTGCAATTTTAAAGCCTCCTTTCGACTTTTTGGATAGAATTCAGAATAAAGGGAAAAGAAACCCAGTATGTCTCTTCACCCTCAAAGAAAATGCTATGAAAAGCTTTCAGCTAGCCTAAACTTGCCTATGAGGGAGTAAACCTGGAAGCACAAAGCCATTTCACAGTCAGGTAAAAAAAAAAAAAAAAAAGAAAAAAAAGACTTAGCCTTTCAAGAAAACCTGAGGTATAAATTTCTACCATTTAACCTTAAAATGACTCATTTTGGAATTGTTCCTGGTTTTGATGATACTAAACAGTATTATTTTAAAAAAAAACTCAAACAGAGCTATCTGGCCATATCGAAATCCCCTTTTGCTCACATTAAATGTTGTCTCGCTGTGAATGGGCTGTGATTGTTGGTTTTAACCCTCTGCAGGCCTGCTGCTGAGATCTGTCAGCTCTTCACCTTCATCCCATATATCACTGTCTTCCCTCCACAGGCAGGTGCGAGCCAATCAATACCCTCCTCCCCTGCGTTAGGATCCTACAGAATGCCCTTCAACAGTTTCACTAGCTCGTCATTATGGCAGACATAGGCCTACATCTTATTATCACAGCAATACGCTACAATAGTCAGGGTGTAGAAATGAACAGCAGACACAGTGAGACTTGAGAAATATAAAACAAAGCATGGCTTGGCTTGACAAGTTGGTTTCCGTTATGCATTACATTTGATGTCAGATTTGCTTAAAGAACAGTGGGGTCAGAGCTGTTTCTAATTACAGAATATAATTTAAAAACAAATCGCACTGCAGATCTAAGGTCCACCCACACAGGTGATTTGGATTTTCTTGGCTGACAGACCTCTTCTCTTTATTTTGTCACTTTCTTCATTGTACACATGTTCATACACAGATATACAAACAGATACACAGACAATAATTAAATGTTATACTACCAGTTTCTTTTACATGTATCATTTTAATTATTAAATGACTTAAAGGTGATTAGACCTCTTCTCAGGACTGCACATGAAGCAAGGTGACCTGATGTTATTCAAAATACAGCTCTGCCCACCTTCAACATAACATGAGTCTATACGCATACGTGAAAGCACGCGTGGGGGTGTAAGGCCTTTGATATAAATATGTCAGACGGTCATATATGATGCTGTGATCAATATTTTTTAAGAGAAGACACTGTGTTGAATAAAGATATTAGCCTAGCCTTGTTGGACAATATGAGAAAGAGAAAATATACCAAAACTACACAGAAGAATACCTGTCAATAAATGTTGTAATGTATGATGATCAGACTTAGGCTATGTAGCCACTGCCAACCTAGACCTAAGCGCACTCCCTATAAACCTGGTATTTCACCCTGGGGCCGGGCCACGCCTCACGTCTTGAGTCACACAGAGTGTTCTGTGCACCTGACGCGAGGTCTTGTCAGTCCGTGTTGGGTCATCTCATCACTTTTTGGATATGCCAGCAAAAATGTAAAAGTTGATTATTAGTTGAAGTTTTATAACTAGGTTTGGGTACAAAGACCACGCTTCGAACACATCCCATTTCCGCCCCATACTATGCACACCTGATGCACTCTCTTTCTCTTCGAAACATTTCTCACATGACAGACCATGTAACCACAGGGTCACCTCAATCTAAAAGTAAGACAAACACTAGTTTTTATTGTATCAAATAATCAACTCACCATGGATCCAGAACCACAGAACAATCCCTCTGATCCAGACAAAATCCACCCGAAACCGATTACCCTCGAGGCAGAGTATTTCCGCAGCCGCCGGACTGAGGACATACTTCAAGGCAGAGCCGCAAGCGTCCCGCGGCTTCCATACCTCGGCCTCGCAAGCTCCTCCATCCCAAAGGAATCGCGGTTGCCATCGGCGCGACAGCGCGTGCACATTCTCCACCTGTTCCCGACGATACATCGCCGCGCACTCATGGCCTGGTCTCTTCCACGCCACATCACAATCCAAACCGGACATCAGAGACCAGACGGTGGACAGTCTCCAACGCATACAGAAAGGAAAGGAATTCCTTTCAACTGAGGTCACAAGCGACGTTCCAACTCCACGCTGCTCCATTAATACCATGCTTAGGTAACTGCCAGCTATCTGGGGATCCTACCCAGAGACATCCGTGCTAGGATTACCGTCCATGACGTCACAGAGTCTCCACCCCCTCGAGGGCAGCAGCCAGTAGCGTTAGCTCACACTTGCAGGGAGCCAGGTTGTATGATTTCAAGTTTTAAGTTAGCCTACTCATTGTCAAATGCAATTAGAGGAAGCAATTGTTTGTTTGTTTGTTTGTTTGTTGGTTGGCAAACCGTAATCTCAAATGTCAGGTTCCTTCTACCAATGCTCATTTAATACGTGTTTAGGGAAATCTCTCAAGTAGCCATTGCTCATTTCATTAGTACAAAAGGAACCACACAAGTAAAACAAACTTACAAACGAACAGTAACCCTATGTGTTTGCCCTTTCTCAGGTCATTCCATCTTTCATGTCATCTCTGCATTCGAAGGCTTCATCACATCGTCACAGCCGTCTAATCGGTTCCACAACCGGAAAAAATTCCATCAGCTTCACAGAAAACTATCCGTAACAATCTCGTCCACAGTTAACCCTCGGCCCATCATACTAGCCATTGTCAGCTCACCTTTTCCTCTCTCCTCTCATTTGCAGTTTTACCACCCATTGTATCCATAAAAAGACAACAATGATAATAATGATAATAAGAATAATAATAATAATAATAATAAAGAAAAAAAATCCTTTTTTACCCATAACTACTTATTCTAAACTAGCTTTCCATTAAGCTAGCCCCTGGTAGTTGTGAACAGCTATATACATTCTTGTGTTAACCAACACTTGCAAAAGGTTTCTGCCCTTTTGGCAAACACTTGCCACCCACTTCCGACCTTCTTAGCCCTGCATCCATTCTCGTTCAGGCTACTCATCCCCTCCGTCAACCCCTCTGTAGCATCCATCGTCTGTGCTTCGAATTCGCCCCTATGCATCTACGACCCTCCACTTCATCCCAGTTTTTCTAACGCAACTTCATACTTCTGACCATCTCTCATTCTCACTCCCAAGAAGTAAATCAATGCAGCCTCCGTAGCTGGTCATTTCCGAATTCGCCCCAACACATCTTCGTCCCTCCACTTCATCCCAGTTTGTTTAACGCAACTTCATACTTTCATACTGTCTCTCGTTGTCACTCCTGAGAAGTAAATCAACACATCCTCCACTGCTGGCCACCTCATTCGCTCCCACGTCTCCAACAGTTGTAACCATTTCCTCCTCCCTGATCCTCATTTATCCATCTCAGACAAGCATTAATGGACAACCTCCTGCCCCACGTCTATCCCCTTCTCTAATTTGTTTAACATTCCTCAACATTTCATACTTCCCCATCTTATTAAAGCTTTACAAATTGCTTGGTCATGGTACAGTCCTTGCTAGTAAACCAGTTTACCAGTTGGCTTAAGGCTGGGAGCAGGACCACGCCTCACTACTAATACTTTGTTATTCCTCCCCACACTATTTGTTTTTGTTTTCTTTTTCCTTATCAAGACCTTGTTATGGTTTTCTTGACCCACGTTCACTTTTCCTCTGACTCATCCTTTCCCTCAATCCCCTCTCTCCCTCAACATTGTTTTTATCCACTCCCCTCGACCCCATCTCAATCCAAGCATCCCTGCCTACCAAGAAAGTCTGCCAAAATTCTGTCAGGTGTTTCCATATCAGGTACGAGTAATTCATGCTTTCCCCAAATATGATTGCCCAGCAGTCCACTTCCATGTTTTTGGCATAGTTGATTTTCACACTTGACAAGTTCTGTGCTGGAACCATACTGCATGCCATGAACTCTTGAGACTAACCTTTCAAGCAGACTTGAAAAGGGGTCAGTGCACTGTTCCCTAATACAGTGTTAACTGTTCACACTTATCCAAAGAACCAGACTGAGGTCAAGCATGCACAGATCTGGGCCGGGGTCCCCGATGCGAAAGCCCCCTTGGTCTTTTCCTTCTGGCCCAACTTCACTGCTAGGACTCAATAACTACTTCATCTCTTTCATCACCCAAGCTTGACTAAGCATGCAAGGTGGAGCTAAAACCGTAGCACCAGTCCATAAATTCTCCCGGAACAACATCCCCTTTCGTGATGATCACACTAAGCCAGGACTCAATCCAACCTTACACAAACTTAGCCAACCTCACCCCTTGGTCCACAACCCGCAAAACGTACCCAGTCTCTATAGCAGCCATCCTTTTGGGGGCACGATTGCATTTGCTAAACAACATGCTATTCATGCAGACACTCACCCTGGCATCAGACCTGCACCAATTCATCTATCTGAGTGTCCCATATCCTCAATCACCAACTCTTGCTTTCCCGTAATTAATTCTAGAAATTCTGACAATTGGCACCAGCCTCCAATCTTTTTTTGACTGTTCTACTAGGGTTGTCTCTTCACATGAAGCCACCTTAGCCACTTATAGGCAGGAAATTCTTGACCACATTATAATTCCAGGGCACTGTCTTCTTTAGTAAACATCATGAGCGGCAGTAGCTCGGTCCATAGGGACTTGGGTTGGGAACCGGAGGGTCGCCGGTTCAAGTCCCCGTCCGGACCAAATACGGAGCGTGGACTGGTAGCTGGAGAGGTGCCAGTTCACCTCCTGGGCACTGCCGAGGTGTCCTTGAGCAAGGCACCGAACCCCCCAACCGCTTGGGGTGCCTGACCAAGGCAGCCCCCTCAATCTGACATCTCTCCACTTTGTGCATGTATAGGTCCTGTTTGTGCATGTGTGTGTGTATTTCGGAACTGTGTGTTAATGACAACGGAGTGAAAAAATTGAATTTCCCCTCAGGGGGATTAATAAAGTATATAAAATTAAAATTAATTAAAAATAAATCACACATACGCGCTACGATCCAAACGACATCCGAAACACCCATGTGCTCTTGGAGCTTTTCTTGGGGGCTCTATCCAAAGCCGAACTCACGAAGAGACAACTCCCAGGATCCCTCCTGCATTCCTGTCTTTGACCCAACACATCCATCACTGCACTCGCCTGCTACCCAGAAACCCAGCCTTCATCCCTCAAACCTCAATCTTCAATCCCTTTGTCCCTCAACCTTTTGTTCCTCACTCTTCATCCCTTGATCCTCATCCTGTCATCCCTAAACTTACATCTATCTGTCCCTTGACCCTCATCCCCTCATCCCTTCATCCCTCAACCCTTCATCCCTCATCCATTCGACCCTCATCTGTTAATCCCTCATCCCTTCATCCCACATCCATTCAACCCTTGACCCTCATCCTTTTATCCCCCCATACTCATCCTTTCATTTTCGAATCCCTCAATCCTCACCCCTCCACGCTTTCCACCTAACCTATAATCCATTTTACACAATAAAAAATGCAAAATCTATCTTATTGGTGTGGTCTTTGTTAGTGAATAACATATTATTTGATTAACTTCAGACAAAGATTTTTTTTTTTTCTTTTTTTGTGACCATCGAGTTATGAAGAAACACTTCACTGACATGGCTGCAACCACAACTAGTCTGATATTATTAATGCAGTGTCTGGCATCATGCTTAGCCTAAACAGGTTTACAATTCACACCATACATCCATCCATTTCCATTCAGGTGTAAGACCAAATGAACAACAATATTATGTTTTGTATGTCTTCATACTTCACACGCATCAAATAAACTAATCTTATATTGTATGCATGTATTATTCTTTGAGATTTAGAAATAAAACTAGCCAAAACTTTGCCACTGAGTCCAACTCCTTATTTTCATCAAAACAAAATAATTCAGGATTTCTTTTCTGCATTCTCACAAAAGTGAACACAGGTTGTCATTATAAAATATGAACATGCACTCAGAGTATGAGTTGAGATGCTTAACTTTTCACCTATCTGGGTGAAAAACCAAGTTTTACAGGAGTCACTAGACCTAACACTCAGGCAGAGGCAGAGACATGAGATATTATGTGATCAGTTCATTAGATCCTCCATTAAGCCGAGATACTAAAGGTAAAACCAGTACCCGATAAAAGACATCATGACTCTCAGAAGAGTGAACAAAAGAAGGTGGATAATGAAAACAGCATGTAACATCTCAATTCCTTTTCCATTTTGAAGGTATCAGTTACATCATGTTGTGAAGTCACTTCATTGGGATTTACACTAGCTTCATTTTAATACTCTTGTAGTAAAAGAAATAATAAATAAGCAATAATTGTGATTTAAAGACAGATTATGCCTACAGTTTGCTATGGCTCAGATTAAAAACCATGGACTAGGTCACTTAAAGTACCTGCAAATTCAAATTACTCTGCCCCAACAGATTATTCTTTAACTTAAATATCACTTACCCATTACCCATTTTAAATATTATCACCCTGTTGAATAAGTGTTAGTAGTAGTTATCAGTGTTTTAGATAGAGGTTACAAGGCTCCTGATACAACAATTAGTTTGTTCACAATGCTGTTATCAGCTTTTAAACTGGCTATTGGCAAAGCTTTATGTTTCAACAACGCTGTGCTTAAAGGAATACCTCACCCACAATATGACCATTTGTAAATCTACCAGTCATGCCCTGTTACATTGAATTCATAAAGGAGATGTTTGTTTTTTTTTTCTTGCATGCTCCACAAAAAAGGCAAACATATTGATGTATTGATTGACGTAGGTCTGGATAATAAAATGATAATGATAATGAAGTTACCTTGGGCAGGGGTAGCAGCTTGATGATTGTTTTGACCATTAATAACAACATAGCACCACCCCACAATTGAATTTACCACCTAACTTTAGCCACAGCAGTTGCATGGGTAATCAATTCATTGGTAAGCTGGCATGTTAATGTAACTGACTAATCAGCTATTTCACTAGAAGGACATGACATGACATAAAGTGATTTAAAGTAACGTCAATAAAACTTTCATACATTTCATCATTCATAAGCATGATTTCTGCCTGAGCCAAATCGGATAGACTTTCATCTGCAATAAATGATCTCATGTTACTTCATGACTTCATCAAAGTCTGTCTTTTCTTAATGTATTTATTGAAAAACGGAAACGGCAGAAACTGAGGTTCAAACCTGTACAGAAAATACTGACCACACCTGAGATTTTTGTTATGTTTATTTATCCTGTTCACATTGTCAGACAAAAATTTTAAACTCTCTTTACAAAGGGTTTGACATGCTGCTGACCAGAATTAAGATTTATTTCTCTATATATTGTCAAACCATAATTAACTGTATGGATTCTCCAACGTTTACTCAGGAGCAAAAATCAGCCTTTAAACTTAAAAAAAAATAATGAGTTTACTTTTTTGGCAAATAATTATTGATATTGACTGATATGACAATTTCTAATTGTGATAACATATTTAACCATATCGCCCAGCCCTAGACTGAGGACCACATTTAACAACTGCAAAACAAAATCAAAACATCTGTTTACAAACTCTCACACAACTCAGGCTGTTCTTATAAACTGGTTGTACATTTTCCTACGAAAAGTAATGCACCGAAATTCACCACTCAATCCGTAAATTAAAATATTCGCCATTTTTGGATTCTTCAGAATCAGAGTCAGAAATAATATATTGATTCCCAAGGGGAAATTGTAATTTGTTACAGTTACAGAATACCGAATTATAAGAAATAGGAATAAGAGTATGAAATAGAAGTATCTAAATATAAAGTAAAAAAATAAAAAATAAAATAAAATAAATAAAAATTAAAATGTGCATTATGCTTAAATGTTTAACACTAGTACATAGGATAAACTGAATTAAAATATGTCCTCTGAGTTGAGTCTGTAAGTGTGTAAATATATACAAATATGTATACTGAGCTACATTACACTGTATAAACTAGTGTGTTACATTCAGAGGTATAAAAAGTATTATGCTAAAATGTTCACTGCAATATATACACTGATAGAATAAAAACTAGAATAAGAATAACAATAAACATAAGATGTGCACAATTATTTGCATTATATGTTGAACAAATACATACATGAAGAGGTATTGGTGAGAAGAATTCTGCACAGTTGAATAACTGCTCAGAGTATTGCGGCAGTTGAATAACTGCACCAATTTTTGCACGGTATTGCAGAGTTAAGGTAGTGTTAAATGGAATAATTGTACCTTGCAAGAAAAACAGAGTTTTCTTCACTAAATTAACAGGGTAAGAAATGGATATACAAATGGTCAATTTGCAGTGATGTAAGCATGCAAGTATACTTTTAAAACACCCATGTTTGGGGGCACAAACACCACTGTAAACGGCTCAATGTCTTCCCAATGGATAACAAGTATTTTTGTTTGTTGGTCTCAAACAGTGGCGGCAGCTTGGCAACCGTCTTGTCTTGGTGTCATGCCATCAACATCCCCTACATCCCCTTCACCTATCGATGACAAAGTCAGCTCATGCACATTGCAGCATGACATGAAACTTGGTTGTTTGAATAGCTGGTAATGGCATTCTGAATATACTGGGGGGGGTAGCAGCGTGATAGCGTTTGAACTGGGTGTTTGAGTATGATAAGTTAAGTACATGTTATATGGTTTAACAACCCCTGTAAAAGTGCAGAAGTTTTAGACATTTCAGTGTCAATGTAATGGTGTTAGGCTGATAGCACCTGTTGAAAGTTGCCTCCCTGTAGCCTGTCTATGCTGCAGTTTATCACTGCAGTTCAACAACACACAGAAAACAACATATTTAAACAGGAGTCTGGGGAGTTTGCCTCTCCTCCCAACGTTAAGATTCATGTCTTGGATTGGCACTGATGGTATCGTTTTCTGTTAGTGAGAAATCAATGGACGAGAACATTTTTTTCAGCTGTCATATACTCTCTCTCTGTCTGTCTCTCACACACATGCACACACAGAAGACAAGAACAGCTCTTTGCAGAGTGTGACAGACAGTCCATTTCTCCACTCTATTGCTACAGTGTTTTACACTCCCTATCCCATTTTCCCCCAGCATTCACATCATGTACTGTGACATGACGGTTTCCTGACAACCCTGTGTTGGGTTTTGATATGTTATGATGCAAATGATAAAGCATCCAAGATACAACCTACAGAATAGAAGATGTTATTGGGAAATAGTGGTTTTGATAACAGCTCTGAATCACCAGACTTCTGATGCACTAATGGCTGTGTTCACATCTGACTTCAGCGCTGTCTGTGGGGAAAATCACACACAATGAGCAAGAGCACAAGGAGAACAATCTCTCCTTTTTAATCAGTGTCCCTCACTGCTCACAACAGTGATAATGGGCTTGTCAGGAGCCTCAAAAATAGGATGTGCTATCAGGAGCTTAATGGGAGAGTGTGAGATACGGAAGGCTTAACGGAGGCTCAACAAATGAGGACGCTTTCCCAAACTGAATTGTGAATATTGTGTCTCTGAGAGGATAAACAGAAAGAGGACTTACATTTACGTCTCGATCTCTCCATGTATTCACAGCTGTCCGGCTGCTTTTAGCTCAGGAGCCGCCAAGCAGTAGCATGTAACCATTAACAACCTTCACGCTCTAACAGTCGAGTGTGTGTTCCACGCACACGCATTTGCATGTCAGCAGAGACCAACACACACACAGACAGTCGTTCCCTGCACTGATGCTTTAGCAGCAGTTCCCAGCACAGCTTGGGAAGTCTCTAATGTTAATTAATGGGAGGCACCAGAGCATGCAATTCCTAATTAACCCCTGAGAATGATGCTGCAAAGGCATGCAAGTGAAAAAGGAGTCTAAAAAGAATGCAGTTTACATCTTTCAAGACCCTGTCTCCCTGCTACCGATCTATATGTCACAAAGCACTCCGCAGATCGCTGGCATCTGACAGCAACATGGCTGATCTTTTCTTCCTTTTGCCACTACGCCAAGTGGCAGGGGAATAGAGATTAATTGGTGTGATCATGTGGTTAATGAGGAAAATGAAAGGAATATCAAGGTGGGTTGATGGCTTAACGCTAAAAGACCTACTGAGCTGAAAGGCGAAGTGATTAGTCATCCGGTGAAGAAAACAAATCTGCTGGCAGAAAAGCATGTATTTGATATCACACAATGATCTGGCATTGACATGCAATTACAGTGTGCTTTACACTTATTAAGGAAAAGTGCACACTATCTTAAGTCTACACACCAGTGAACACACCCACGAGCATACGGCTTCAGTTCAAGTGTATCCACATGCCACCAAACTGCGGCTTGGGTCACAGCCCGTTTGTCGGCAGTCTGGCCGAGAGCTTCATACTGCATGCCAAATTCTTGATTTAGAATAAAAGGTGCGGAAGGAAAACAATGATTCACCAAATACTGGCCCACAGTGAGAGTAATGGGATGTGTCAGTGCCAAGGTAAGTGGCTCACCCGAGGGGAACATTGGTGGCAAAGATCATCTTGACATTATATGCTGTGTCTCTAGTGCCGATACAAATGAGCGTCAGAGAGAATGGGACTCATTTCCTGTGCTGCAGCAGACCTGGACCGTTAAGTTCAAGGGCATGATTTCCACTAAGGGTAGAGGACAATCGTCCCCTTCACAGTTCCCTCAAATAACTATTTTTGCCCTCCACACTCACACACACACACAAACACACACACACACACAAACATATGCTGTATAGTTAGATATAGTGTAAGTCTGATAAACCATCTAAGATCTTTCTATCCAGCTGCCACAGTCCTAATGAGAATAGGGTTGACTTTATAAAAATGTTGGTCCATTTATCTACAATACCTTCAGCTATTACTATGTGTTTAAAGCAAAAAGTTTGCCACTGGTACAGAGGTCTTGTTGGACTTTTCATTTCCTGGGTTTTGCCTTTCAAGCCACAAAAAGGCTGGGAAAATAAATCCTAAAGATTAGGGCTGCAATTCACAATTGGTTTCACTATCTATTAATCTGCCAATTAATTTTTCAATAAAAAGAACAAACATTTTGGTCTAAAATTTAAGACAGTTCTGACAGATTTAAATCACAGTTTGCTGCAGACCAACGGAAAACCTTCAGTTGCTTATTTAGTCCCACCAAGAGTCTGAAGCACCCCCAGAAATATTTACGTTACCATCACATAAGACATAAAAAAGTAGGAAATAACGTGGAACTAGCTTGTGTTTGGCATCTTGATAAAAAAATTAAATAATTAATGAATTATCACCATAATTGCCATCAGTCCAATAATTTAATTTTTTGGTGCTCTTTTACCTTATATCAGAGTATTGCATTAATCTGATACAGTGAAGGGATGCTACAGTCAAAAGGAGCAAAAGACTGAGTTCCTGAGATGAGAACTGATTTTTGGTGACCAAAACTATATTTGACTCGTCATGCTTTATTTATTTTTGTTATACTATGCAATTTGTGGTTAGCCATACAAAACAGCATTAAAGTCACAGTCTAAATTCTCTATCAACTAAACTATCTTACTATATTACCACGTGTTAGGTCAGCCCGGTCTAACAGAAATAGGTGAAATGGACAAGAAGTCATAACAACATATTATGTGGCAGTGGGCATGAAATGTGTTCAAATTACTTCCTGGCAACATGAAAATGCTAATGCTAATGCTAAGTCAATGAGGATTTTTTGTCGCGATGGACACAAATTAAATACGAACAGTGGGAAAGTCAGCACAGGGTGGGTACAAGGTAGTGGATGGGTCAAACTAACAGCGACTGCTGTTTGTGTTCTGTGCCAAAACAAAAAAAATCAACATATTAACTTTATGGACTTTATGTAACTATGCATAGTATCTTACATACATACTTAATGTTTTTAACCAAAACCACAATCTTATTGCTAAGGTTAAAAGTTGTTTAACCTAACAGGTTATCCTCATGCACTGTCCATGTTTTTTTTTCCCATGAAAAGAGATGAACAGAATTTGTGCATATCCCATGTAATGATGAGCCAGTAATTGGTGCATAACCCACATATTCTGGGAGGCTGCGATTACGTGACCAATACGCTAATGGGAGTAAACAAGAAATTGGTCCCAAACAGTCTCATTAGGAGGCAGGTTGGGTGGTTTAGGGGTTACAAAACACAGAACTTTCCCACAGGAGACTGGTGTTCAGAACCGTGTGAAACCAAGTACCTCTTGAGTTATTTTAAGGTACGCCTTCACTTTTTCGTGAACTTTGAGTCATTTTAAGGTACATCCTCACCATGTTTATTTTTCTAAACCTATCTACAATAATTTGCCTAAACCTAACCTACTTTACTTTATGTTAATTACATAACTTTATGTTAGGGATGTATCATCATTTGTTACATTTAAGAACTGTTATGTGTGCATGTTCATAGGATATTATACCAACCTTTGTATGAGGATACGTTGAACATAACCAAGTGTTTTTATTTCCCTAAACCTAACCAACCTGTGTTTTTTTAACAATAAATCTGCAACTGTTCATAATAAACTTTGCATCGGCATTGTTTTGGTGTTGCTGATTGCTGAATTTTGACACAATACATGCCTGCTACCACATAATGCACTATAATGTATTTCTGTGAGACTGTGTTGATTATGTATGTAAAGAAATAGCATTTACACTTATGCCCATGGTGAAGATATTTTCTCAAAGTCCTCAAAAAAAAAACCAAAATATATAAAATAAAGTAAAAAAAAAAACAAAATTTAAAATGTTTGATATACCAACATTTAGAATACTGAACTAGTTTCCATGGCACAGGCTTTAATAAAGACATTTCCTGTTACAGGCTTTACCAGGATTTATGGTAGACTTTTACATTAGAAAATATCCCAAGCATGTATTCAGACATGACACAGAGTATGAGCGAGGATGTTGCACTACATAAGTGTAGGAGTGAAGCAGATGATGTGTTGAATGAAAATCTGGATTTTCCATTAGTTGAACAAGCATTAGTCGGCTTATGTCAGTAATTAGGCCAGAGCAGGAAAGCATTTATCATCGTCAAGGACGCACACTCGACCGAAGATATGACTCTCCTTCAGCAGATGTCACCTCCTATTACTGCATGTACTGTACACCTCAGAGCGTCATTATCCACTCAGCTTTGCTACAGGCATTTCAAATGTTAATAATATAGCTTGTGAAACAATCAGGTATTGGAGGAATTGTAGCTCAAGTTGACATTTTAGTATATAAACACATCCTTAAGTATACTGTGGTGGTGTGAGACAGATATTTTGACATTCATACATATGTGAGAAGATATTGTTGCTGAGGAGGAATCGGTGGATCCTCATGTGGAGCCAACAGCTTAGCTTGGAACGAGCACAGGTACTGTAAATATAGAACTGTACATAATTTTACAATTATTGGTAGTACAGAGCACATTTCATCATGATAGTCATTAAGTGCAGTAACGTGTGAGGGAGATACAGTAGTATGGTAGCTGCTCCATCTATTACCTAAAAACTAAATCTCTCTCTGATGAACTGCATTTTCTCCAACACTTAATTTAAGTACTGAGCTTTTTAGCAGCACCCAGTTTCATTTTCACATAATTACACGTGTTTATTTCTCAGAGCTGCTCGGTAAAATTATACATCCAAACAGTCCAGCAGGGATTTATTAATCTGTCAGCAACAAGCCTGCTTTCAGGTCATAAAAAAGATGCATTTGATTGCAGTGAACGGAGCAAATTGACAGGCCGCGCAGCTGAGTATGGGGTGGAGTGGAGTGGTAATTTGTACGAGGTAAACAGTATTGACAGCTACAGGCTCAATAATGGATTTACAAAGATTACTGGACTACTGACCATTTATTGATGTGAGATAATGAGTGAGATTAGTAGGTACGTGCACAGTTGCATGCACGTGTGCACAAAGTCTGACCTCATATCTGAAAATGTGTTTGCTTAAACCTGGTCCTCAAATGGCATTTAAATATATGAGGAAAAATACTGTATGAATCTAAAGAGTTAGTGTCTTTGTGTCGTTGCATTCATCTTTAAGCCTTATCTCATTAGGACAAGGGTAAAAGATTAATGCAGTCATTTTCCTTATTTTCTATCCTATATATATAGTCATATGTATAATCACAGATGTTCATATCAAACACGGCTAGTTTCAAATAATTAAGGCAAACATATGTAAAAGTGATTGCTGAGAGAAGGAACATTCTAAGATGCTCTAAATACTCTGTTAAAACATTTTTTTCCACTTTGCGACAAGATATGGTCATCTGCTCCAGGCACGTTGCTGCAGGTGTTTACTTTAAGTAGCATACACTGCTACATGTAGCTACATGCTTAAGTCAAGGAAACATGTAATCTTGGTTGCTGATGTTAATTTCTTGTGGATGTCGGATCATATTCCTACTAGAATATGTCCAATTGTGTTAAGAAGCTTTTTTTTGGTGATTTTTAACAGGAGAAAGTGTCACAATACACAGTCATTCCCAGGCTGCATATACAATGCTACATGTACCAACATGCTAACCTCTTGGTAATTTCTTCCTAAATTCAGATCATATTCCCACTGGAACATTTCCACTTGTGTTTAGAAGCTTTTATGAATGATTTTTAATGGGAGAAAATGTCGCAATACACAGTCATTCCACAGCTGCAAGTATACTGCTACATGTAGCTACATGCTAACATCAGTGAAACATGGAATCTTCGTTGCTGATTTTGTTAATATCTTCCTAATTTTGGGTTAGATTCCTGCTGGAACGTCAGATGGTGAAGATTTTGGTTTGGAAGTCTCTATTGGTGATTTCTCATAGTTTACTAGCCATTCCCTTGGCTGCAATGAGATGCAGTGCAGAGATGCTGAGAAACGGGAGACCTAAAAATGCTGACGGATCAGAGCAGACTGACCTTTTTTTGGGCTTAAAGAAACAGCCGTTAAAATGAGTCTTCTTAAAGGGTGAATACAAGTGTTCTCACACAGACTGTATAAATAATTAGTGTTTTTTTAACATGTAAACATGTTCTAGTAGAAACCCACAATACAAGTAAGAACCTGAAAATTAGCATAATAGGTCCCCTTAAAAACTGAGAGTTTGATCTTCTAGTAGATAAGAATCAACTGAACTGGAGGACAATTGACATTTGAGACACATACAATGTATTTTAAGTACTATTTTGTCTATGATAGGTTTTCTTTCCACAAAAAAATTCAATTACCCAGTTCAGAATCAAAAAAGAATAAAATATGCAAATGTTCACCTACTTCACAGAAAATGTATTCTCAGCACTGGAAATTTCAAGTTTCCACATCACACTTATGCAGCTGCAAGTTGGACGATGACTGGCTTGCAATGGCAATGCGATGGTATGCAAACACCCCTCCTCATACACGTTACACCTAATGTGAGCACAGTGAAGTTTGGACAGTGAAGTAAGCACAGTTCATCTGCAGCAGATGAATGTGAAAACAGTATTCAAGTGTCTGCACTTACATCATTCTGTGAAGTAATGATGCGCAAAACACACATGGTTTTTCTAAAACTCAGGAGCACTAATCACTAATTCTTTACACATTTTGCCTAATTTTTGGGTACACATTCTCAAAGGACGTAACAGGTATATAGTGAAAGAAAGTGAAGAAAATTCTTGTGAGACGTGATGGTGGAACTGTTCTCAGCCAGAATTCATGAATGTGTGTTCTGACTGAGTGTTTTTGCAGTTTGACGTTAGTTGTGGCAAGCTAGCAATGTCCACACTGACAGTGTGTGTGGAGTTGTTTTTGTGCAACAGCTCAGCCTCTGACTGACCTCAGAACTCACTAAAAACTGCAGTTCTTTCTATTTTTTTCCTCAAGTTTCTTTCCTGTTTCCTCTTGTCTCTGTACAAAGTTGAGTCATGCAGCCTCAAGAGAGGATTTTGAAATATTTTCAACTGATCTTTGCTTCAATCTGCCCAAATTGGTATCCACTAATCTTTGCATGGACTTTATATGCAATCGCACTGCCTCTGAAATTCAATTTATGTTCATTCCGAATATTCCTTTAGGCTTCAACAGTAGATATGTTGGTGGAAATGCTGTATGTCAGATGTTCTTATCAGATCTGTAATGGTTAATCAATTGAGTTTCAACTATTGAAACAACGCCAAATAATTTTGTAATCAATTAATCGATTTGAGTCATTTTGTAGACAAAAAAAGTAAAAATTCTCAGATTCCAGCTTCTAAAGTATAATATTTTCTGGATTCTTTGCCCCTTTATGACAGTAAACTGAATATCTTTGTGCTGTAGATGATGATGTCAATTAACTGAGGAGACAACTGTCAAATTAGCAGACAATGAAATTTTTGTTAGTTACAGCCAACATCCAACATATCATGCTGTATGTACACTTATGTAACTGGCAATTAAAGGCGCAGGGTAATGAATCACTAGATATGTTGCATTTGAAATAAATATTGTTTTGGGTAAAAGAAAGAAAGAAAGAAAGAAAGAGAAAAATCAAAGTGATGGAACAATCAGCTGCTCTGAAAAGCTTAAAAGGTTTCTCCATTGACTGTCAATTGAGTGAACAGTTTCTGGCTTTGAGAGCTGTTGAGAGCCAACTGCTGTGTTATTTTCTCCAGGCTGGGCCAATGTGAACACAATATGATGCTCTTCTCTCACCAGATTGTCAGTGACAGGCTGAGGGTGCCCAGCCTGCAAGAGGAGCCGGAAACAATACTGATGGAAAGTGACGCTCACTGAATCACATGTGGCGACAGCTGAATGTGACACATGCGGCAGTGTGAAACACACACACACACACACACACACACACACACACACACACACGCACACGCACACAGATACATACTTACAATATGTGGAGAAGACTACACGTGTCATTTCTCACATGCGCTCAACATTAACCAGATGTCTTCCCATAATGTTTGTATAGATTTTCATCGATAACAGCCACACCCACCTCAGGATAACAGTTCATTTCATGTAGGTGAACACTGCAGAAATGAAAGATAATTTGAGTTTGAACTAAGTTCCAGTCCCATAAAATATACTAGTTTATGTTTATTTCTTCCATGATTTGTTTTTTTGTTCTATACATACAAAATAAAGTAAAAGCTTACTGTTGCTCCGTAACAGCTATGCTGTTTTTTTTGTCGGCAGGCCAGGTGCCATACATCTTCAGGTGTTAACTGTTGCAAGAGTGAACAACACTGATATTCAACTTCATATGTTGCAAACTGATGTGTTCAGTTCACTGTTCACCAACATATGTGCTTTTTCAATGACAACGCTGCAGACTAGTGATATTCTGTAAATGGATGCCTTTTAGAATGATAGTAAACATGCAGATAAGTGTGCAATGATATTTAAAAAGATAAAAAGTATGTAGGATAAGTAGTATTTATAATCTAATAGCAACAGTGATGTGAATGATTTAATGATGCATGGTCCAATCAGCAGATGCTAAGTCCTAACTACAGATAATTGGAGGTTATAGACTGAGTCATTATCGCTGTGTTGAAGAGGCGAGGTATTTCCAAGAAACAATGTCCTGTGAAAAACTGGCTCCATTACCACAGAGATGGAGGTGCGTACCTGATGAATCACAGTGCTCTTAGCAGCAAATGTAATGATGTGCTCCATTTGACTAATCATCAAGTTATAATGTCAGATTGTAGCAACCCATCCATCTGTGACTCTATATTGACACTCATTAAACTGAAATAAGGATTAAAGTCACCAGTATAGCTGGATATTTATAACTGCTCTGTGGTCACTTCCACACCAGCAATTTGGTTCATCTGGAGGGGACCAAGGGAAAAAAAAGAAAAAGGAAAAAACATTTTTCATGAGTTTTGCAGCCACTATGAAGGAAGAGATCTTCAGTTGGTTGCAACCTGCATGCAGCCTCACCACCAGATGCCACTAAATCTTACACACGGGTCCTTTAAAATGATTTGGCAGTGTTGTGAAAAAACTTTTTTTTTAAATATAAAATTTAACCAGCTTTTAATATACACTCATAGAATGCTCCCAAAATAATTTTCTGAGATGACAATGTGGCTACAACACATGTAAAAGGGGTTAGATATTAATATTGGATAGGCTGCCTGCTTTTAACCAGAGGTGTTTTCTTAATTTGCAATATTGGTTTTGCACCAAAGATGATTTTATTAATCTGACATTTGTGGTAAATGTGATGATGCATGACCTCCTCAGGAATGTGGACATGTTTTTCCCAGTTCTGAGAAATATGAAGCAGTCTGTGTGTATTTGCCATATCCGACTCCCAGAATATAGTAAAGCTCAAAACACCTGTGCTTTACGCCTTGTCATTGCCCGATGTGATAGTTACTATGAGATGATCTGTTTAAATATGATCTTTTCTCAATAAGCACAAGGATCTAGTCATTTTAAAAGTTTAGCATTTAAATTCATGCTACAATTACATCTATCATCATACATTTCTTGTGGGTGGTCCGCTTTTTCTCCATGACACAAACAAACTGCATCAGAGCTCAGCTGGAAGCCGGCGCTGGTCAAACAAAGAGTAGCCTCAGTCCAGTTGCTTATGTTTACAAGTCATCTTAAATGACGTGAAGTAAACAGGCATCAGGAAGGCTTTCATTTGCTGAATAATGTGCTCTTTCCTGGCAAATGACATTTTCTCATTTATAAGAGATTATACCTTAGGCCAACACAACATAATTATAACCTTTTACTGTTGGTTAATGAGCCATCACTTATGTTACTAGTTTTCTTTTTTCTTGTTTCCCTCCCTTCTTTTGGAAACTCAGATAATTTAATAATACCTAATGACTCCCAGTATTCTTTTTTTCACTGTAGCGTCTCCAGGTTTACCTGATTGGAGTCTAGCTAATTATTGTTTGCATGATTATAAATTACCACTTTAGTCATAAAGAAATTATATATCAAGAATTATAAATGATCAGTATGACACCTTTATGTTCTGTGGTACTGTGGTAATGAGTTGTTAAAATGTTTCTGTATAACTCAAGTTAGACAATAAAATACATGTTACTGCATCCCACTCACATTTGACTAAATTAGAGCACATGGCACATTCATTCAGATTATTGCTAATGCAGACAGAGATGAAACACTTTCAAGCCAGAACCTCCAAAGCCTCTGACTTAGGAAAAAAAATCTCAATTTTGCTCCAAATCCTAGTGATCAATCTTTTCTCTCTCCCGTCTGTCTGTTATCTTCTCCCATTTGTCTGGGGTCTATTTTGCCCCATCCATCCGCAAACCACCCTATAAAGCTGACTTTTCTGACTGCCTCATCGCACAACATCGCTGCTCTCTCTGTCTAGCCTGGGGTCAGCTCAGGGAATGAGATGGCGTTGCCAAGATAGTGGAAAAATGTCACCCGGGAATGAAATATTGATGGACAGAAAGGCCTTGCCTCTTGCCCATGCCCGCGGGCGTGAAGTGAGAGTCACGCAGTCGATGGGCAACCAAGAGGAAAGCCAAAACAAACACACTAATCCGCAGGAAAGGAGCCAGACGGAGAGAAATGCGGGAACCCCACAATCCTGTCCATCCTTTCCCTCGGAGGTATCGTTATCTTCTCCCTCCCCCTCGGCGAACCATAATCAGATTCTCTTGCACTTCACTTGATGTGGTTTATTTCCAGCCAAAGCCTTCCAGGCTTAACATATGATCCCCTTCTGGCAAATAAGGAATCAATACAATGTAAATAAGGCAAGGGAAAATAAATCCCAACATCCGAATTTGCATAACTACATGCAAGGTAAAGCTAGGGTGAAACATAGCAGCCTTGTTTAAAACGGAAGTGTCTGCTTGTTGTTTTAGTGAGCCTCAATTACAAAGCAGGAGAGACAGCAGAGAGAGATGTCATCCCTGCTGCTCAACAAAAGCAGAGCTGTTGTTTGCTTTTGCAAAGCACACTCAGAACTCATCGAGATGTCATTCACATCAAGTGAGAGTCAAGGTGTGTTTTGTTTAAATACATGTACAGCAGCATGAAGTAGGGGACAAGTAATGTAGTCAGTTTACTAGACTGCCATTCAACTTACTGTATGTTTCAAATATAATAATTTAATATAATGATTTTGTTGTTCCATGACACAGGCAGGCACTAAAGCCTGATGACAGATTTATCTGTGATGGGAAAACAATGAAGCCTCATTGGAACCAACATTTTCCACCAAGATCAGTGCATATACAGGTTTTTTATACAGGAAAACCAGCTAAAAATAGACGATACACTCATTTCACATTGCCAGTAGACCAAAGAACAAGACACAAGTATGCCTTTTCTTTTTTTTTTTTAACTGATGTGTCACATTTGACATCACAAACACACCAGAAAGCATGGTTAATAAACAGTAAAAGCAGCATGGAGGACAGTTATATCTGTTACTTATTCCGTCTCTCTTTTAAACTCACTGCCGACTAATTTGAAATTATGTTCAAGAGTTCTTGGGATGGACACAGAAGGGAATTTGTGGTGGACTGTCACTGCACTGCATCAGCAAAGTGGGGAAATTGGCGTGTCAACCCCATAGACTGTGTATAAAGATGGAAGACATGACAGCTCCCCGAATGTAAAGCCAGAACATCTTCAGGATCACCCCATGATGGCTAGCTGCAGTATAGGTCATAAAGCCTGTCACCTCTATGTTAGCCGCTGGGACATGGGCCAAACTAAAAATCAAAGTACACATAAAAAAAATAAAAAATAATTCCAAAGATGGTTTCTGTCATTTTATGTAGTTCTTATCATGCGCATGGTTTGGTTATAACTAGTAATTGATGTTTAAAAAACTGGGCTTGAAGTAATGACTGACAGGTGTGTGTGCCAACCAGTGCACTTGCAATTGGTCAGACGGTTTTATGGGTGGAAACTCAATACCAGCGGTGATCACTACATAGACTTTGGCTCCAAATGACATCCATGACTTAAGGAATTAACACGAAAGCTTTGAATTCCAGCAGGTACAGTGAATGTTGTGGATTACTCACCATTGATCCATTTGGCCTCCGGGTCATGGACCTTGAACTCAGGTTTGAACAGATCTTCCACAGTCAGTTTGGTGTCACTTCCAGCTTGGCTGTCAGCTGCAAAAACAAGCCATGAATCGTTAAGTTGCCTATAAGTAAAATATGGGCACCACATAGATGTGAGCTTCTCTCCAGTTATCAAACATCAGTTCTATGTAGCAATCCAATTTGTTTCAGCATCCATGGAGTTTGCAGTTTGGGGCTTAGAACGCACCCTGGGGAAACGTATTATGTATGTGCATAAGTTAAGCCTCATGTCCTGTTTCAGTTCAGTTAATTAGAATGGTTATTTTGCTGTAAACATTGTGAAAATTTGTGGAGGGTAGGAATAGAACTGTCCCCCTCTGTTGGGGTACCTAGCACACTGATTTGGTTCTATAAAGTGGAGCTAGAAACACTGCAGTCCATCAACTGGTCAGTAGAGAACCATCTTGCTCAGGCGTGAGTTGTGGCTGGTTTTGAAGCTTGTGTAACCACTGTTCATACTGTGGCACATTTTACATACATTAGTAAATGATAACTTTAAAATGACAGAATGCTTTGCTGTCTTTAGCAGCAGCTAGACTGAAAATATCATTTGATGCACCCTGCTGTTCAAGGTCTACTACCAGCAGCTACCAGCAACTTTTAAGGTGGAATGTTGTCTTGCAAGTCACTCAATGGCTGAGTTGACAACATGAATCAATCAACACACCTTAAATGTTAGCATGACAACTCTGACCATTCCATTTCTTTTTACCATCTCTCTGGGATGACAGACTCTTTAGTGATGATTGGATCTTTAAGCGTTTAAAAACTGTTTATGAATTTCAGCTGGATTAAGTGAACAATCATCAGTGATCAATTTCCTCACTTGGAGAAAAGAAAGTGTGCAGTATTGTTCCAGTGTGCTCCGGCAGCACTACATCCCTGCTCATGCCTGACAAGGACTCAATATATAAACCAGCTATTTTTTTTAATATGCCATAGAGTGAGACTCTCACTCCAGCCTGTTCTTTTTTGTTCTGAAAATGTTGGCGTGCCAACCCCAGCATGTGGACGATAACCTAGCTGCAGATGTTCCTCTGCATCACTGGTAAAGAGGAAGGCCCTGATCACACAGAAAGTGTTTTAGCAGCTGGAGGCTGCCTCTTGTAAGTGTTTTTTTTAATGAAAATAAGCTTTTTGCTTGCTCTGTTTGCAGTGCTATGCGCCTGGCATTTCTGCGCTCAAGGGGCATGGTGTTTTTCTACAGCGCTTGAAAAAACTTCAACTCAGAGCGTAAAAATGCCCCACATCATCTTTGCTTTTTTCTCCACTGTCTAATCAGATGATTTGAGAGGTGGGCCCTATGTGGTCATGACAACAAGTTCACAGTTGGTAAACAATGAAGGAGAAACTGGTGGTGCTCAGTCACTCGGCAGGACCAATGGACTCCCTGTACTTAGTACTCATTTTTGTTATGCTAGGCCTGACGATAGACAGCAGGTTGTCAAACTGCCCCTGAAACATCCTAAAATATGCCTGGAAACGGTCATCATCAGGGCAAAGCTCCTGGACCAACTCCCCATGATGCTTTTTAGGCTCATGTAACCACACAGATCTCGGTTTCCCTGTGCTCAACAAACTATTTGCTGACAGCATCTCACCCTCAACCAGAGCTGGCGCAAGTACCCTCTGCTTGGAAACGCTTGTCCTGCTAGGCATGTATCTTATATGTAAACAAACAAATGTGAGCAATCCTTATCAAACATGTTTGTTTATGTTATGTGTTTGTGTTAAACTAATAGCAGCCAATATATCAGAACACTGGCACAAATCCTAAGGCATAAAGACACCTGGTCCCATTTCAGTGAGGGACTTGTGAGCCTTGTTTACATTAAATCACATTACACCATTACACAGGAAGTGTTTACCCTTGAAAATCCTGTTTTTTTTTCCCTATCAACAGTGGTTGATCCAGCCATGGGAATGTAGTCATTTTAATGAATCTGGAATTATGATCATGCTCAAAACACTTTTTAAACTGTACTGTGAACAGTCTGTTCCCCCCAATTAAATCCAACAGCGACATCCTGTTTCTCTGTCAGTACAGATGAAACACACCACCAAAATGTCACAACCTTGTCACTTAATGTCACAATGGCTGCCTCAGTTGTTTTTCCTCTGCTCAGTCTACCCCTGTCTCCAAGTCACTTCCCCCAAGCCCAACCATTTCTTAGGAACTCTTAAGCGTGCCATTCTCCATCCATCCACCAGGTGCCCTCAGACATTGCCACTGGTCAACCGACTCCTACATCCACCCGCTCACTTCAAATTACCCCCCACCTTATTTGGACCGGCCCATCACCACCTGCCGCTGGCCAGATTGTCAATGTTGCTTCCTGCTGTTGCTTTCCAGCCTCTGGAACTTGCGACCAGGAACCTACATCTGAACCAGAATCAATACCTGCCTGCACCTTTTACCTGTTTACCTGTGGATTTTCAGCTACTTCTGTTTATACTTTCGGCCTTTGCATGTATGTAAGCTTGTGTATCTTTACTTCACCAATAAACACTGAACTGTTCCTGTCACTTGGTTTTCTGCATTTGCAGCCTAGAAGAAATTGTTGGCATCTTACATTTCTACAAACCACAAACACCTTACATTTGTATGTTTCATACATATCATATCAACGTTTCAAACATCTAATGTAAGAGCTGACTTGGTCATTGGGAGGTGGAGGGGATGATGGATGGTGCATCACCTAGGCCAGACTGTTGCCAAGCTGCAGACCAATGAAACTTGTTTTTTTAGCAAGTCATCACTTAGTTTACAGTAACTTTCTAGGCAGCACTTGTGTGTGTGTGTTTTTTTTAAGCCAAAACATGATCTTTTCCTAACCAGAACCAACTGGTATAGGTGCCGAAACCTAGTTTGTTGCACACCAACCAAAGCATTGTTGAAATTTAAAGAAAAGTAAATTTTCAAAATATCAATTACATCATAACGTGCAAATGTATCAGTGGTTATGCAGAAACATACAATGCCAACATTTATTTTAGTGATTGGGTTGGCATTTGGGTCATTTCCCTCGTTAACTGAGACAATGTATTAGGAGACAGGGGTCACTTGTAGTTACAAATGCACATAGATACATCTCCTAACTCCACAGTTTTACTGAGCATTTTACATTTTAACTCTTTGTTTTGCTTTTACTTCCAGCATAACTATGTACAGTTCAGTTTTTTTCATTAAGCAAGCTCTTATAAACCCACTGGAAGCAACCTGCCCAGGACTGACCATCAAACAGAAAGACAGGCCACTTTCTAAATATTAACATTAACAATAAGAAAAGCTGAAGATATTAAATATAGCAAAAAGGAGTGTAAATACTGGACTTACATTAGTCAGGTGACCAGAGAGACAACTTAAATAATTCTGCCCCCAAGTGGCCAACATCTGATTAAATTAGTTTTAAGTTTAGGTTTTAAAGGGGGCATCAGCCTAATTAAATATACCTTTCTATTCCTGCAACCTCAAAAACAAACCAATAAATAAATAGATAAATGAAATAAACTATTTCCACTGGCCACAAGGTTTCTGTGTTTAATAAGACAAAAATTGAGGTGGATTTTTAAATTTGCTTGGCAGACAGATGTGTGCTATCCTTTCAATCCAGATTTACAGAATGAAAAAGATTCCCACAGAACAATATTTTTTTCACAGAATGGCATTTCATATGTTCATTAACATGATCATTACTGGGCTAGAAAATCCTTAAGCTGTTCCAATGTTGCCCCTGGAAATGTTTCATTTTTAATTATGAAATGTTATGCCTTTAGCAGAAAGAGAATGTGCCAATTGTAAGCTCCTTCTGAATAGGACAGCTGCTGTTTGTGAGCAGAATAGGAGGGCCAAGTCATTTTGAATGTCAGCCATATTGGCCTTCCTTGATAACTCCACACAACATGTTTGTTTATGGAGGCAATGAAAGTCTAACCAACCGTGGAATCCACCAGGGGAGAGTGTGGCTGCTTGGGCAGTGGATTATGATGATTTTACATCTGTGTAACATTGAGGTTTTTCTTCTCTAATTTTGGAAGCAGGTATACGCTGTATGATAGTATTAAAATACTGATCGGCTTACTGGATCACACTGTTGTGTGATATACAGACACCGGGTCCGAGGTGTAAGGAGGCTCTCACAGGTCCCAAAACAGCTTTAGTAGTGGGGACATCTTTGGCCTAACAGTGGGCTCAGCTGTTAAACATTCTCAGCTTTTTTCCCTTGTTATATTTGTTTTGTGGGGGGCTAGTTAAGGACAGACCTCCAAAACATGTTGAAAACAATATACATTTGAAATATGGCATTGTAAAGTGGATACAGCTAACATGTTAATAAACCGCTGCCTATGTACACATCCAGCACACACAGAAAAACATTAGCATTAATTTTGAGTCTTGCTTCTGCAAACCAGACCAATATTCACTTTCCTTTTAGCTTTGGTTGCTACCTTTTCAGCGTGCTGTTTGGCACTGATGCGGTATCATGGGATAATCAAAGGTTTTTCACTGGAAACAGCTGGAAATATGGCTGATGGGGCAGTGCAACCCTTTCCTCCAGAAATTATTGATATTCATTCAATCATTCATTCATTATGAACAGCTTATTACATTCAGGGTCACAGTTGTAGGGGTGCTTGAGCCTATCCCAGTTGACATTGGGTGAGACACGTATGCTTTGTTTTAAATCAGATATTTCTGTACTCAAACTTGCTATTTTGAGTGAATGAGTGCTTTCACACTGAGAAGTATGCACTTATAATGGCGAAAAACTGAGTGTGGAACACCCGTAATAATGTTGCCTACATAGCTGAAGGGGCTGGACCACAAACATCTCAAACTTGTGAAATGTCTACGGCCTACCGCTGTGAACACTGAAGCATTGTACTACTAATGTACATGTGTATTTTGCTGCCACTACACTGTTGTCAGACAGAAACCATCAGATTGTTTATTGGGTCAATACTGTAATAATTTGGTACTGCAAACAATAACCCAAATTAGCTTACTAGGTAGCTAACAGCTGCAGATTTTATTATCAGACATTGATATTAGGCCACATGTGTTGTGGCATAGGGTATACGGTCCAGGGGCGTTTGGTGTTAACACATGTTAAATTGTTGTCTTCACTGGAAGATTTTAGCGTTTAGAGTTATGGTCAGATTCCTGTCAAGTTGTGAATATTCGCAAAATGTGGCAGTTATTATTATAGCTTGGTAGATCAGCTGGTGAAAGAACCAGTTGGTATCAGCCCTGGACATTCAAAGCCTGTTCATTTCATTTTAATACAATAAATAAATAAATAAATAAATAAATACAGAAGAAGACAATTGAGCAAACAAGCAGATATAGCGAGCACATATTTTTGCGAGTGACAATTGTTCGTCAGATGTTGCTGATAATGCTGTGCCCAATTGCTATATGTGAGCAAAGAAGAAAAGCTGACCATAAATTTCGTTAAGTGTGCAACAGTCGCATTTTATTTGAGACAACACTAACCTGTCAAAATTTGTACGCTGCGCAAGTGAGTACAGAGTGTACGCAATGTGCTGCATGTGAGTGTACTGATGGAAGTATCTGATTTGAGACACAGCAACAGAGACAACAATTCACTCTCAGATCCACATCTACGGGCAATTTAGAGACACCAGTTAAGCTAACTTGCATGTCTTTGGACTGTGGGGGGAAGCCAGAGAACCTAGGGAAAATCTATGCTGACATTCCACACAGAGGGGCCCCATATTGCTAAACTGTTTTCATTGTTACATTGTGGCGAGCACATACTGTAATCACTGTCTGGATTATGTTCAGAGATGTTACACTGAGTTTATGAAACACTACATTTATGTAGTGTGTTGGATTTGCAGGGAGGTGGTCTGGTTGAAGGATAATCCACCTATTAGGGTGGAAAACAAATTAAATACTTTGCCAGTGAACATTTTGCTGATATGTTTAATATCAACATTTCTGCAACTTGCCAGATACATATAACAGCAACAATTACTCATTATGTTAATTAAGACCGTAATTAACTCAGCATTATGTTTCCATTATGTATTTGCTGTTTCAAATTGATTGTATATAAATGCAATTTCTAAGAGACAGGGCAGTGTGATTGAAAGAGAGTAAAAGTGAGGGTATGTAAAACCAAAACAATGAGCTGAAAGACACTAATATGCTCTGTTACATTAAGGGTACGTGCAGATTTGATGATAATTCTCTGCAGGTTCCAAATACCAACAACTCATTTCACATCACAAATATTTATTCTAGGCCTGTCAAGCCATTTAAAAAAATCAGTCTAATTAATTACATACTCTGTGATTAATCACTCTAAATGAATTGCATACATACATTTTTGCTGTGAAAGTAATACAAAATCCTTGAATCTTAATTTATTTTATGGTCACTTGGTAGCAGCAGAACAAGCTTATGGTAATAAGAACAAAATTTGTGGTTCCTTGAACTAAAACAATGAGATAACGGAGGCTTGGTAGAGCTGAAGGGAACTGAACTGTGGATATGAGTGATAATTCTCTGTGGGATTGTCAGTATGAGCAACACCTTCACAACATGCACAACCATTTGGTCCATTGTTATTGCAGGTAATGTTTTTAAGTTTAACTTTAATGCCTTAATGTCATGCAAATTTTTTTGTTTTTGTTTGGTGCAGCCCACAGGAGCACGTAAAAACAGATGTAAAATACAGAATCCTGAACCAGAGTAAATCACAAGCCCTTTAAGAAAGCAGAGCACAATCACAGCTGAGTGTTACCTGGTGTGAGGAGGATGACAGACATGGTGATTAGGGAGCAAACTACCAAGATGACCAGCAGAGCAATGGCAATCCCTTTCCAGTTCCGCTGAGGAGGACTCACCCCACCCAGGTCCTGCAAAAAGACAGAAAAAGAGAAATAGAGGTGAGAGAGGAATAGGAAAAAATACTGATGTATTTGCATCATGAATACAAAAACTTTCCCAGCTGACAGATTGATTACACAATAGTGTAGCATTGTTGAAGTTTGACGGTCGATGTTTACCAACTTGATTGTTGACACAAAATTCAATATAAAAAACTATATATGTGTTCAGAAGTGAAAATAAAAGCGGAATCATTCAGGCCTTGTCCAGACTACCAGCCCAAATCAGTTTTTTGGCCAGTCTGTTCTCATTCCTATGTCGTCCTTTGTCATGCCCCTTGGCATCTGATATCAAAAGGGACTCTTTAGCGTCTTTATGGGATGCACTGGGCTTTCTTAATACTTGACGCTGAGAGCAAGTGGCGTTGTACAAAGAGCTAGAAAATCCACATAGGGCAGAAAGGAGGGGAGGCGAATGGGTACATTGACCCAAAACATGATCTTTTTACCAATCCTGACTAAGTAGTTTTGTTGCTTAACTTCAAAGTGACTGTTTCACCGGCAAGTTCCATTTGCACTTGTAAAAAATGCTGCTGCTTTTTTAGTGCTCTGGGCATTAGATACTGATGCACAAAGGCACCTTTCAAAGTGGGTGATACACACCATTTGTTGATGCAGCAGCAACCAACTGAGGTCCTCAAATACCGGCACTATGTCAGTGAACGTCAGTTGGTAAGATGCCGACACACAAAGTCATGTTTCACGGCATTATGAAACACACATGCAAGCACCTGTAATGCCGCTGGTAACAATGAAATATAAGGAGCTGGAATGGGGGGCAGGAGGAGAGGTGGTTGGGTCCAACAAACCCAGGATTTTTCCCCCTTTTTTTTGCTTTTGTTGCAAAAGAAATAAACGTAAAAACATGGTGTTTTACCAACATTGTATGTTTATTTTGAAAAACACTATGCAGCTAAGGAGCCAAAATTGTAGATTTCATGTGTAAAGGGAAGTTTATTTTGAAAAGACACAATGCATGTTACAAGCGTAAACTGACACAGAGTCCCAGAACGTCAACAACCTTGCACGTAATATGTAGATGTTAAAGTCCACAGACAAAGCCCACATGTTACAGTGTGTTTAAGATGTGCATCACATAGGTATGCTAAAGGGTGCCCTGTGTGTCACTATCGGACGCTGAGAGGTGGGGCAAAGTATCAGTATTTGACAACCTGGGAATAAAAATGGGCTGTTTTGGCATATCCAGATTGATTTACAGCAGAAAGTCTGGACAGCAAGCAAATATTTTTGCAAATCACAATCAAACCAATTTGGGGTGGTTTGAAATGCAATTCCAGTATGTTTTCTGTAGATGCGTCAGTACAGCTGCTCAAATGTCTTTTGCATCACTTGTATCTTGACACACAAGAAAGACATGAAATTGTCAGTGACAGAAGTGCTGAACAGAATCTGTCTGTGCACAAACAACAAAATAAATTGAAATAAATGACCATGACTCGACAGAGTGATTGTTTGGAGAGCAAAATGATGGACCGCCATGTCTCCTGTTTCCACATTCGAAAGCCGCATCAACTGCCTAGCTACATACTGACTGACATCTACGTTGTTACCATAGCAACCCAGACAGATAGGTTGGTAATGTCTGCACACACAAATCTGATCTGATCACAGTCTGTTTTAAAGATCTGATTTCAGAAACAAACCTGATTTACCTGCAGTCTGAATTCCTTAAAGGCATGGCAACTGCAGGTGTATCCTGATGATCACATATTGTACACACCTGCAGCACACAGTGGTGCAGCTTACAGTGCCTATTAACATGGGTCACATTGAGGCTTTGTATTTTCAATCCTATCCCCTGCACGGTGAAGGATTTGCAATGAAGGGCTTTGCCTGAGCCCCACTATAAGCCAGAAAAATGAAACTCGCTGTTTCTGCTTTCAGTGCTGAAAACTGGAAAGTATTTGCATGGTTCAATCATTGCGTGGCGAACCTTTCCTTTTAGTCACACCTTCTGGCCCGTGGAAAACAAATACTTTCTGCAGCTGAGTTGGATGTTGTGTGTTACGACCCTCAGACAGAGATGTTTGGCAGATAAGGAATACAGCAAGCCTTTGCATTCAAGGGCTCTGTCGGTCAAATTGGCAGCAGAAAGACTTGGTTTGAGCAATGTGAGTGACCGTAGAGTACACTGAGTGTGATATTATCTACAGTGAAATAGCTATCCAGGAGAGTTTGTGAAGCTTTTGCCTGCAACTCCTATCTGAGTCCTGGTATTAGAGGGTCTTAAACTGGGTCTTCCTCCACATCTGCTGCCTCTGATAAGGTGAATTAAGCCTCCCCCACTATAAATTTCTTCCCACTGCAGCTCCTCCTGGCCTCAATTACCCACAAAACCCTGCAGGTGAAATGCAGCGATCATTGACCACCAACCCCCTACTACATCTTGATTGGCTGGAGGGGAGGGGAAAAAAAATGATTGCCAATTAGAGCTGGGTTCCACTTTACAAAGAATCTTTCTTTGCATGCGTCCAAGACATTCAATGAAATACATTTTCTAAGCTCTTGACATGGTGCTTTAAAAGCAGCACGCTTTTTCATCTGATTGTTCACACAACATGTAGCAGCAGGCAGAGAAGACAACGCAAATCTAATCTGTTTATTGCTAATTTTCTGCTTACTTTCCTGTAACCGGAGGACATGAGTGTCCTTAAGTATTAGAGTACATGTAACTTTATTGTCCACATGACCGCAAACACACAGCACATAGATGCAGGTTACATTATTCACAGCCCCCGTTGGACTCGTATGACTGCTCTATTATCCGGACTTGGGCCGCTGCTCATTTCATTAATACCACAAAAAAGCTGACGTGTCCTTGAAAACTGACAGCAACTCTAAATTGCCCTTGTGCCTCCATGCATGAGATTCCCTCTCCTTTTCACTTTCTCTCTATCTCATTTTCTCCCCCAGTTTCCTATTTAGCCACATTTGAATCATCATCCTCAGTTTATTAACTCAATTATGAGCAATGATAGAACCACTAAGAGAATTCTGACCCGCTGAGTCTCTCATTACCATTATTAGGAAGGGCTATGATAAACCTGCCACAAGGAGATGAGACAGCAATCCTTTATCACGATCACTGGACCCTCATCAGAGGAAATACATTTTTCACTAAATCTATGTAGATAAAGGACAGGCTGAAGCCTCAGTCAGCTCTTTGACAAATTAGAACCAATACACGTTGCAAGCACTAACCATGCTTCACACACATCTTCCTCCTGGCAGCACAGAATATCTATACAATCAGCACAGTTTCAAGGTGGGCACCCAAGATTAGTGTCACCAAAATTTCCCCCCTCTGTTCCTGAGATATGACATTGAATAATGGCCAGAAACTTCACTTCATCATTTTACCCTATTAGACATTTGTGTATAGGTTTGTCATAATTAGCCTATTAATGCTTGTGTTATGGTCAAAAACATGTTCTGTAAGGTCACAGTGACGTTTGACGCCACCAATTTCAAATCAGTTTACTGTTGAGTCCAAGTGGCAGTTGGTCCAAATTTAATACAATTCCCTTACGATTTTCTTTAGATAACGTGTTTACAAGAATGTGATGGACTGGGTCATAGTGACATTGACCTTGGACCACCAAAATCTAATCAGTTCATTGTTGAGTCCACGTGAACATTTGTGTCAAATTTTAAAAAACATTCCCCTCAAGATATATAAGATATCAGGTTTACAAGAATGAGGTAGACAAGATGACAATGACCTTGACATTCACTACTATATTTGAGTTAGTTTACTGTTGAGTCCAAGTGGCATTTGTGCCAAATTTAATGCAATTTCCTTAAGGTTCTTAAGATAACGTGTTTCTGAGAATACAATGGACAGGGTCACAATGACCTTGACCTATGACCACCAAAATCTCATCTATTTATCATTGAGTCCAACTGAACATTCGTGCCAGAGTTAAAGAAATTCTGTCAAGGCCCTCTGGAAATATCACGTTCATAAGAATGGGATGGACAGATGTACAAATGGATGCACAGACAGATGGATGAACTATGTTCAGATGGACAGTTAGACGGGATAATCGGAAGACATAATGCCTCCAGCCAGCAAACACTAACTAACAGAACCTTTACTCTCTTACATTAACATGCTTTAATGAGTCACAAAGAAAATATAATAGGTGACATCTCTGCTGCACATGTAACATCATCCAACACAACACAACACAACACAACACAAACAATTGAGTCACGCGCAACTGCTCAAATTTGTTTCCGAAAAGCATATTTTTTTGTCTTCTAGCTGTTTTTTTCTTTTGATTTTTCTGTCAGCATGTCATCCATTTTCAAGATGTGTTTATTTACTTCACATAAAGGTGCAAGTACATGCTACAAAGGGACACCCACAGTTATGAATAAACTCACGACAGGCTGGGCAGTAAGGACAAGAAAGCATGCACCTTCATTTCTCTCTGCCTGAAAGTAAAAGTACAAGGACAAAGGTCTTTTTCTTTATCTACCCATTCCCCCCTTCTACCATATTCAATATCACACCAGGAGTCTGACAGTTATTGTACGGGTTATATGCTTTGCCATCTATAAATGTATACCTGTGCGGTGCGAGGGAATTATCAGCTGTCAGCATATCACTGTATATATAATATATGCTGTACAAGAAAAGAGCCTTTGCCAAGGTGCTTAGGATGCCATGTCATATACACAGTGATTGTATAATTGCATATGTCTAAATGTCAGAGCGAAATGTCAGTGTAAGTAAAGCAGCCTCTTGTGCTTACTCTACAACCAAGTGGAAAGTATCATGAACCAACCTACTTATCTAGCACAAACCAAACACACTTTAAGCCAGGGGTGGAAAGTAACAAATACTCTAATATTCTGGGAAATATGCTTTTTTACCCTCTCACCAGGAATTACATGAGAAGACTGATATCATTTCATCCCTGGTGTTTTGTACACAAAATGCAGTTAACCACATGTTAGTACAGTACCTAACCAAAGACCAAATCTTGAATGATATGATTGTATTAAATCACTTCTTAATTTAAAGAATATCTCAGCAGCATTTTGTCATGCTGGTATACAACAATCAGGAAGTCATTCCCTCTAAGAACAAAGTTCGTTGCCACTTTGAAGAGCAGAGGGATTTAATAGTAAAGCCTGGCCCAAACTATTTCTATTTTTTTTTTTACACAAATCTCAACCAATTTTCAAATGAGAAAGACCTCACACATAATGACATGCATGTTAAATTTAACAGTTCAATTCCTATAGTGTAGGGAAAGCAACAATTTACCCAAAACAGCACACCACAAACAGATAGATTTTATCTACAAACAACAAGAGTCCTGACTCTGAAAGCTGAAAATCTTGCAATTAAACATGAGTTTAGGGTTAGCAAATATGGCAGACAACGGGCAGGAAAAATAAGTTGTTGTATTTTTATGTACAAGGGAGAAGTTTTCCTCATAGGCTTTCTCCAAGAAAGTCCTTTCTGACTGATATCTATTCATTTTAATCCAAACCATGACTTTTCCCCCCTAATCTAAACCAAGAGATCCCTTTCTGGTAGACAGCATTGAGAAAAAGATCTCGCAGCTGCATTTTTTACAGGAAGTTAATAAAGAAAATTTTAAAAATATGAATCAATGAATGAAGTCAAGGCAACAGCATGAACATGGACTGTATGTTACAGCGTGAGCTGGAGGTAAGTAAATTCAGAGTTGAATCCCAATTGATGTTGCATTAAAACCAAATGGCAATCTTCAAGGCTGAAAAATGAAGCTAACGTCCAAGTACCACATTCTTCGAATGGAAACTTGAGGCTGGCTCCAGAAGCCAGTCAGTCCCCATGTTAAAATGCCCAGCTTCACAGCAGAAATACACTTGTATAGCCTGGTACAAAAATGGTTTTGGTCTCTATAGCTAATTTTAACATTCATGACAACTGTACAGGGGGTGACTTTCTTATGTAAGTTCACTCTTTACAATTTTATCACGGCTTAAAGTTATGCATAACTAAGAGTGGGTTGCTTTGAGTGACAGGCTGTCTGCCAATAGTGTCCTCTGCTTCTCAGTCAGATCCACCCCTCACTCCTCCACAGCTCCAACCTCTCACCCAAATATGGTCACTTCTGGCCAAAAAAACAGACAGTATTGGCAGGAATGCAGAACTCAAGGATTCAAATTGGGAGTCCACAAATCAGTGAGTGACATCATGGTAATTGCCTCCATTATGTTTAGTCTATCATTAAAACCCTGTGAGACCTGTAGGACTACTGGGGATCCTCAGGGTTCCCTCCACACAACAGCATATCAGATCATAAATACTGAACATGTTTAATACTCGTGATTTAAAATAGATGCGGCCAGGATGGACCTCAGAGTATATCAGGGGATGTAAAAGACATTATTAACATACCAAACACCATGGCAAAAAAAAAAGGCAAGATGATCTATATAACCATCCAAAAAAATGGGGCTTTGCTCAAGAGTGTTGGGGGGTTTAGTTTATTCCTGGCTTAAAGAGAAACTTTAGGAGCCCATTTAAAAAAAAAAAAAAAAAAAAAGATTATTTTTATTGGCTTTTTTGCCTTTATTGACAGGACAGAGGGTGAAATGGGGAGAAAGAGAGAGAGTGGGGACTGACATGCAGCAAAGGGCCGTGAGCCAGATTTGAACCCATGGCCACTGCAGCGAGGCAATGCCTCTGTACATGGGGCGCCGACGCCCCAAGGAGCCCGATTTTAAAAATCATACATGTCATTTTTATTGTCTAAGACAGTCAAAAAATATTAGTAAAAATGAACAACTCTCTCCCAAATCCAAAAACTAGAGTGCTTAAAACTCAAATTTGTGATGTCATAGGGTATAAAGTCTGGAGCTGCTCCACAGACAATGAATTGGGAAAGATGTTCTAGATGACAATGAGAGCACACAGGGAGACGATGTGGGAACATTTTGCATTTTAGAATTGAGAACACCACAATAGAATAAAACTCATTTGATGGTGCTGGTGGCCATAAAATCAGGCTCCCATTCACTGTCTATGGAGCATCTCCAAACTCTGTACCCTCCGACATCACAAATCTGAGACTTCTTTGTCAAACCTTTGTCAGAGACTGGTTTCTGGCTTTGGGAGCGAGTAGCTTATGTTCACAAATAATGATAAAACTTTCTTTTGCCATGGAAATAACACATTGGAATTCTTAATTTAGGTGGTGTTCCCCCTCAATGTGAGCCCCTTGGGTACAGTCAGAAGGCCAGATTGGCTGAATGTGCTGTAACCAGCAGGCAATTCGAGGGGAAATGAGGAGGGACACCACCCTCCTTGTTAGCAAAATGACCACCTTGTTAACCTGTCATCCCTCTCAAGAGAGACAAGAGACAACAGTTGGAGAAATAAGTGAATCAGAGAAATCAGTGTGCTCTAAAGAGAGAAAAGTGGACATCAAAAACAGAGCTTTGAGCAAGTTAGAATCTATGGCCCCGACGACGGCTCCGATATATCAATGGCCTAACTGTGCTGTGCTTTGATAAATCTATGGCGCTGTGCGTGGTGTTGAACTAGCAGATGGATTTATAATTTAAGTCCTGCCCTTCTGTCAGTTTCACCCGAAACTATCATATTCTCTAATCTATACAAGAAATTAACAAATTGCCTTCCGACTGTAACTGTTGCTCAAAGTGGTCTTCAAAACAGCTACTGTTGCAGCATTACAAGCAGTTATACCATTAAGCGCATTCTCCACATGCAGCTGTTGAAATCACACAAGCCACCCACTGTCTGTATGTTTTGATTTTATGTTACTGATCATGGTCAATTTCCCTATGAATTTTCTAGTTTCATTGTGGGCACCTATAGTTGAGCTACTTGGGGCAGTGAAAATAAAAGTAACTCATTAAAATTAAAAAAAAATGTTTGTCAGGGGTTTTTTTTGCTTTTCTTTCTTTTTTTCTTCTTATCTACTGAATTTCTTATTTTAGTCAGTCTGGTGAACACAGTGGGTCCAGCTGCTTTCGGCTCCTCAGGAGCAGAGTCTCTGTCAGGACAGCTGGTTCTGAGGACAGCAATGCCATTACAGAGGTCGAAGTGTGTGTGGAATGAACGGATGGATGTCTCAGAAGCTTACACACCACTGATGTCTCACTTCACATGTGAATTCCCAGTAATGCTTTTTTCCATCCCTCCCACTGGTCTCCACACTGACTCTCTACACAGATGGCTACAATCAAAAGAAAATAATGAAAGTACTCCTGCTGAATCTCAGTGTCCTGACAGAACAAGAAATACTACATGCCTGAATGTGTAAAATTCTCTGTCTCCTATTTTACTTCCATCAGTTATTATTTATTTATTCAACCCAGATAACGATTAGAAGCCTCATTTAATTAAACTGACTGACTGTAACTCTACCTGCTCTCTCTGGAACAAATGCCATCACACTCAATCAATACAATCAATTATTCATCAGGTAAAGTAGACCACAGAAAATAATGGGACACATCTGTTGTTAGAGAAGTATCAAGGGAAGTAGCTGATTGAAAAGTGATGATGGTATCCTGATGACATCATCAGGGTTACTTAGAGGAGATTTTAAAACTGTTTTCACAGAGTGGTAGCCATGACTAGTAAAATGATCTTCATGTGTAAAATCAGTGGGGTGGCACTTTAAGTATCATTTGCACAATTCAAATCATGCTATTTCCCTATAGTTTTAGTTGATAGTATGCCATGAGAGTATTCAATAACGTTTTCAATAATCAATGTCTGGAAGGCATTTGTGGTACAGTATAAAGCAGTAAAGCAGGCAATAGAGGAAAAACTCCCCTGATTGCTGCAAAGCAGTCCCTTGGCAATCATATGGCTAACAGAGGCCATTTTCTATAATCACATCATCTGTCTTTGAAATAGCAAGAATAGCCTTGAAAACTGAGGGAAAACAACTTCGTATAAAAAAATAACAATGACTCACATTATTATGGGAAGCCTATAATGAGAGCAGAAAGAAGGCGCAACTGGA
Organism: Epinephelus moara; assembly: GCF_006386435.1. Lineage (NCBI taxonomy): Eukaryota > Metazoa > Chordata > Actinopteri > Perciformes > Serranidae > Epinephelus > Epinephelus moara. Next base: position 36,585,857 of record NC_065512.1, read on the forward strand.
GAGACAAAGAGCTGATTCCTGTTTGACTGCACTGACTGAGAGAGCAGTATATTCATAGTACTATATTGTGCTATAGTGCTATATTGTATGTATTTTTTGATCAGCCTATATATGGCATTGGACTGTGTTACTGGTATTAAAGGTGCACTCGCTTTTTTTTTTTTTTTTTAAATACTGACAAACTGTGCTTTTTGGAATGTGTGTGCTGTCGTAAGCTATAACAATATGTTGTCAGTTTAAGAGAAACACAGCAGGACAACAAAAGTTAAGCGGGCAGAAGTGGGATGGGTGGGAGGGAGGGGTGGTGGAGGGATCCACCCAGGAGGCCGGTATTCGCTTCCCATAAGATTCTAAAGCCAAACCCTATTCTTTCTAAATCTAACCACGTGCATGCATTGGCTAAACTTAACCAAGTGTTTTTGTTGTTGAAACAACAACATAAATTTGTGGTGTTGTACAGATGTAGTGCATTTATTTTGAAAGAGACTGTATGTAAACGTATGTAAATTTCTTGTGAAAACAGATGTGTGTCTTAAAAACAGACAATGCATGTAACAGGCAGAAGTTGTCATGGCATCCCAAAACATCAAAACCCAACGCACCCAGGGTACCAAACTTTGATATGTGACAAGGTCGGAGTGAGAATGTGTTGGCCATCAATGTCCAACCCAACCACAAAAAGCACCACCAAGACTTGCAAAATAGACATAAGAGCATACATTTAGCACAGATTCAGCAGAGCTGACAGAGAAGCAGCTGGAATCGTCAGTGCCACATCATCATCTGTACCATACCAGCAAATCTGAGTGAATTATACTTTGCCGCTCTTGATTTCCACAAAATGAACTTAATGACTGAACTGTGGAAAATCCAACGTAGTTAACCATGTTGTGCATGTCCATATTGATTTAAAAGATAATTTGGCTCTCTAGGCAGTTTGTGTCTCTCTCTCTGGCTCCCTGCAATCGACTTCAACAAATAATAATCTAGTCAGATCATTCAAACAAGAAGGTACTTCTTTAACATCACTCTTCTAAGAATAGATATAGTGGTCAAACATTACACAATCCACTGCAAAAAAAAAAGAAAAAACAAAGGAAGAAATATATATATATATATATATATATATATATATATATATATATATATATATATGTATATATAGATAGGACACTTTTATAAATTTTACATGATTTGAGCAATATGTCTGCGTGTGGTTCTTATAATAAATATAATAAATACAAACTGTCACAGGTAAATAATAAGCCACTGAAGATGTTTAAGAAAAATATGTGAAAAGTGTTACAATCAGCCAGATGCACTAGTCGCCTTTCACAACATGGTATTAAACAGACATCCATACAGTCAAACAAAGGCAAACTGTTACTTCTGCCTGTTAGCCTTTAATGCCCTTTTATTTGTTGCTGAGTTTGTTGCTGGCTTTCCTGCACTTGAAGGCAGCAGGAGACGTCGATAACAAGTTGGAACACAGTCATTTAGGCATGTACTTAGAGGGTCACACAGACAGAGCTGTTATTTTATTTTAGTGTTGAAAATACTGCATATTTTCTAAAATGCCCTACACACATCGCTGTACTTATTGCACTCATCACTGGCATACATCTCATTTTCACAGAGGGAGAGAGTGAGAATGATGAGACGTTATGTAAAATTAGAATGCTAATGCTGCCTTTGAGATGTTTGATTAAGACCCCTGCCATCTTCATCAAACTCCTGCTAATAAGCTTTTCCCTTTTTAGCTCACTGTGCACACGGGTCTGTTTGTGCACAAACGTACATGCATGTACAAGCTCACTGTTAGAGGAATGGCGCTATTTATAGAGCCGTGAGCTTACCCTCGCCTGGACTCTGACCTTGGAGAGTGTGACAAATGACAAGCAGCATTTCAGCAGAAGCCGAGCCATTTTAACACTGACAGCAGGTCGGAGAGGGAGAAAAAAACCATAATGCCATCTGCACTGGCTTATTTTTGTTTACCCATGAAATACCATTTCTCACAGCCTCGTGAATCATTGACAGCCACCGCCAAAGTCATGCTGGGGTCTTGAGGCTTAACATCTGAAATTGATCCGCTGGCTAATAGGAAACGGCAAGCTTAGCTACATGTTGTCATCGAATTGTATTTAACATTATCAGCCTTGCCCTGAAGGACACAGCCATTGGCCTTTGGTCCATGTGAGATAATTCCCAATTAGTCACTGTCCCTGCCATATTGGTTTCAGATACAAGGTTGTTGACTCACACAGCAGTGCAATGTTATACTTTATATGAACATGAACACTGAGATTAGCAATACAGGAGCAACATTAGTTACTGCAAACCAGAGACAGTGCTGAAAAAATGTATTTGCTCCTCATATTTCATAAATATAAATTATTTACTCTCAGTGGAGAAGTGGAAGAAATAATGAAGGTAAAAGGACGGCAATTTTATATAGGGGCTGCAGCTTACAGGCCTACAGAACAAAAGTATTTACATTTTTCTTGTCTAATACTAATATTACAATGTTGTTGTGAGCTCTAATGAACTACAATGCCATGATTGTAGGTCATACTGTTGCAATGGAGTCTTTGGGCTCTAGTTTCGCAGACCGCCGCCCACCTACGCTTCGCCAACTGGGTGTGGCCAGGCGGATTTTGCAAGTTTGGCACACCGTGCGCCCTGGCACAGCTACTCCTCTATCCCACCTCCGTCCCTCCTACCTGCGCAAGTCAGAAAGAGGGAGGAGAGAAGGCGTGGAGTGGGTTTTACACACATCACACCAATCAAATGAGCCCCTCTCCTC
>NC_065512.1:36588977-36614853 GCF_006386435.1 Epinephelus moara
CGCTGACAGTAGACGTGGTTTCAGTTGGCGAGCTTTTAGCGCACCTTCGGCGAAGCCTTTTGGCACGAAACTGTCACTGCGCCAAGATGGATCTGTCGACACCTCCCCCTGCTGCGCTGCCACACCCATCTCAGCGCACCTCGGTCTGCCAAACTACCAAACTGAGCGCACCTCTGGTTGCGCTGCTCGAAACTATCTCTGCGTGGGGTTCGCCACCCTGCGCCACCCTGCGCCACCCTGCGCCGCGCCGGGAAACTAGAGCCCACTGTGTCCATCCTCTTCATCATTTGAAATAAACTGCAGCTCTCGAGCACCTTTGCTTCTCTGCTTTATGCAGTAAAATTGCTAGTGGGTAAAAATACACTTTGTTATGTTAGATAAACTGTAGCCTTGCACACCTTCCTCTGGGATATGCATGTAAAAGTCTGTGGCATATTAAAAAGTAATGTGAGGAGGTATCTCTGCATTTCAAACAAATACTCCCCAACCATAAGTCAGTGTGCCCCCAAGCTGATGCAGCCTTCACCTGTGAGCTAATGCCTTAAATAGCTCAAATGGAGCGAAATGCTAAATGACAAAGACATGTAAAGAAAAGGAGCGGAACTAGAACCAACCTTCAGACACTGACTCAAAAAGACAGAGGACAAAATGGTCAAACAGAGTTAAGCCTGTATATTCAGCTCAGGCAATTCAAACTGGCCATTGATTTTTCTTCCCAAGCTTGAGAAAGCCTAGATATTTGATTCTTGTCAATAGTCAGTCTGGAAAGGTATGCTCACTATGCAAGGCGCATGCCAACCATTCAGTGTATGAGGACAACAATCCCTGACTGCAGCAAAAAATGATACAAGGTGCCCCTTGAAGCCATATGCAAGATATGTAACTGTTGGCTAAACAATTTGAAGAAAGCATCCAATTATGTTTTTTTCTGACTAATAATTTGATTTAAATGAGAGGCTCGTACTTACAAGAGCATGAGATGTAAACATTAATGGTGTCCTCCTCGGTTAAACTGTAACATTAGCATTAGCACCACAGGCTGAGTGCCATCTAGTTCCATTATATTGGAGAGGAGGCAGACACCAACTCACACCAAAATAACTAGACTGATAATTAGCACTGCAGGTCAGAGGAAAAATATGTATTTTTGATTTTGAGGTGAACTGTCCCTTTAAGCCCCACCCATGGATCCAAACTCATTCATCATTCCTTATTATTTTTGAGTGATGCCAAATAATCTGGCCATCCCACATGAGATTACAAGTCACAAGTATTTCACAAACATCTTCTGGTCTGTGGTCATGTACAAAGCATGTATCCCAAATTAACTGTTCACATGAGAAACTACCGAATTTCTGCAGATTATCTTGATAAAGATCTTTTTTCCTCTTCTCCCAGGCTTTCTCCAGACAGTGGGCTAATTTCTATGTTTCATATGCAGCCATTTCAGTCTTTGTGGATCTTCCATATTTAGAAAATTATGTATTTTTATCCTACTAAACAAGACATTGCGTAGTTCACAACAAAAAGGATGGCAACTAAATTGAAGTCATTCTCTATATTATCTAGACAGCACAGTGGACAGATCTGCATATTTCATTCCAGATTAACATACCAGTTTCAACAGTCAAAGGTAAAATACAAGATCTCAGTTTAGCACAAAGAGAGCTTTGCTTTTCAGACAAATGATATAAAACACAATTCTCTGTCAAAAACTCAGTTCTTGTATTGTAAAAGTAAGCAGTTTTGGTTTAGTCCATATATCGTCAGCTATCTATTTCTGTCCTTGGCAAAGACATATTCCCTAAACAAACCAATATTGAGCTTTACATTATCAAAAATGTCTCACGAAACCCACAGTTGCAAAAGAGTGAGCATATATCATTGGACCAAGAACCAATAAATTGTTCACTTATTTTTCCTAAACCAATGTTATTTGTGTATGTGTAGCTGTGTCAGAATTACTGTCAAGGAACTATTTTTTATAAATGGTCGAATAAAAAAAATTGCCTGTGACAGTTGTCTTTGTAGTCGGTGTAATCAACAGTTGGCTTTAGGGATGCACCGAAATGAAAATTTGTGGCCGAATACCGAGTACCGAATACCGAATATTGTTGTTTAGTTTTTCATTAGTTTTTGCAGATGAACCCCCTCCAGATTAGTGTTGTCACGGTACCAAAATTGGGACCCACGGTACAATACCAGTGAAAGTATCACGGTTCTGAGTAGTATCACGATACCACAGCAAAAATGAGGCAGATGTGCCTTTTGTCATTTATAAAAAGATAAATCACTTTTCTATAATACATCAATGATATTTCAATGGAATAAATTACTTATTGACTTATTCATACTTCAAAAACAGCATCAATAAGTGATTAACATAGGGGGGATCAAAATAAAATAAATAAATAAAATAAAAATCAACCAGCCACCCTCCTCCCCTGACAAGTTAAGAACAGTCCCTTCACAAGTAAAGAACAGTCCCTAAAGTACGGTGAGGTTTGTGGACCGTTACTGCCACACAGAGAGAAATGTTAACGGCTCGTTTCTCCTCTGATACGCCACATACCTGTGTGCCGCCACGGCTCGGCTGTCCAGGTACTTTTGGGCAGTCATGATGCCAAGAAGAGGAAATTATTGGACCTGGACCCGGGCTTCTCGGTCGCCGGTAAGCCATTAGCTTGCGCCGCGGAGCAGTATGGCCGCTGTATTTGACAGGAATACATTCCTGTCTGTGTCTGTGACCCCCGTTCAACCCACAACCAGCGGGATTCGCCTTTCGTTTCTGCTGCTGGTTGAAATCTGTACTCGCACAGCATGCTGAATGATTTATTTTGCTCGCACAAAACTATTTTTAGTGCAAATGCGAGTGCAGTGACGGACGGAGTAAAATATCGCCATACTGCCGACATTTTACTCCGTCCGTCACCGCACTCTGTTTGATTGCGTTATCAAAACACGCCGCTATTATTCGGCCTTGCTTTTCACTTATTCCACCAAATACCGAATATGTGTTTTTTTGCAATATTCGGCCAAATATATTCGGTTACCGAATATTCGGTGCATCCCTAGTTGGCTTACACTTTTACATGACACAATTTGTTGACACACTGTTATGTACAGTAAGCGGCAACCTCCAGGAATGAAAAATGAAGCCATCATAGAATTGCCAAAAACTGCTGTTCTTCAAATGGTAACTTGAAGCTGGCTCCAGAAGCCAGTCAATCTCCATGGACCCCTATGTTAAAATGCCAAACTTTGCAAAATAAATAAACGTGTTTACAGCCTGGTACAAAAAAAGAGTTTTGATCTCAAAGGCTAATTTCCCTCTTAATGAAAACTGTACGGTGGTGAATTATATAAGGCACCTGTTTACATTTTATTAATAAGGCTTGAAGTTACGCATGGTACACGGGTGGTACACTTTGAGTGACAGGCTGTCTGCTGATAGTGCCCTCAGCTTCTCAGTCAGATCCACGCCTCGCTCCTCCACAGCGCCAACCTCTTGTCTAAGCATGGTCATTTCTGTCTCCAAAAAACCAAGATGGGGACAACCAAAATGCCGAACTCGAGGCTTCAAAATGGGAGTCCACAAATGAATGGGTGATGTCACAGTAGTTATGTCCATTACTTTAACAGTCTATGGTAATAATGCAATTCTGAAGTCAAAATGATTTATATCTAACATGCCAAAAAACACAAATAAATAAATAAAAAACAAATACAAGGCATATTTAATTTCATTTTGAAAATCAAGAAAAGCAATGACAGCTACTGTACTTCTCAATACCTGTCAACATAAACACACACACACAGTAAACATGCCAGTGCTCTATATTTACTTGAGGTTTGAGTGACAGGGCTATTCTTACCTTACATGATTAACACATTACAAGACACAACAAAGCTTTTATGTCTCATGATGTAGCATGTATATTCAGACTGTTTAAGTGTCTGTCAATTTAAATCGAGTAGCATTTTATATAATGGGAACTGACTTTTCTCCCAACCGTGGGATTAGCATCTGGCAGAAATGATGCAAATGTGTATGTCAGGTTGGGTCCCTCAGGAAGAATACGAAACAAATTATTCAGCAACATCAAATTTAAATGTTTATCTAAACTAAAATGCTTACATCTGTATTCTAACAGCAGCCATTGATAATAGGTGAAAAAAAACACAATGCACATGCTGTCTGGGGGCTTTTGATATCCTTTAAGAACAATCATTTTCTTGAAATAAACAGGATCAGTCCAGAATGTGGCACAGGCATTTGCTTTTACATAGTTTGAATTTCACCTAAGGACATTTTAATATTCTTTCTTGTATTAATATTTGCTAATTATAATGATAGCCTCACTGAAGTCAGTGATGCACAAAAAGAGAGCAATGCCTGATTTTATTAGACAAACAAAAGCCAGGAGAGGATTTAATGAGATGTAGTCATCTGTATTGCACTATTATAGTGGATCGATTTAAGATCAGACCACCTCCAGTTTGTGAGGGGCACAGGGCAATAAACTCAATTCCATTAATAAGCCTTTACTTGGAATTTTCTCTGCACATTTAAATGTGATATTATATCATTTCCATGGTGGGCGCCAAAGCCTTTGTCTGTACCCGCAGTCAAATCTCTGATTTGAACGCAATTAGATACAGTTGACTACATTCCTTGGCAAATTACACTCCAGGCTGTGGATAAGATTCTAGCCATTTCCTCCCAATTCAAAAACAAATCTCATTTATCTCGAGAAATAAAAATTGAAAGGAGAACCTGACATCAGCAGCAATAGCAACAGAGGCTCATTGGCATGGAGCTGGATGTGTCTGTGTAAAGACAGGAAATTGTCTCTCTCTGTGTGGCTCAAAAGTGGCGCTCTGTGTGTTTTTTATTTTTATACCTATAGAGTGACATTGGAGGATTCAGTGGGCACTGAGCTATAAAATTGCTAGTTGAGTGGGCATTAGTGAGGATGGAAAGGTGGAGAGGGAAGGGGGCTGGTTAACTAGGGAGCTCTGTGAGGAGGGTGGGATTTTGAAAATGCATCCTTGGACTAAACAACAACAATGTTCTTCATTGCGTGTCAAATCAACACATATAGACATTTTTTAAATTCAGCTGGTGCCCATATCCTCAGGTAGCCACTCTCATTTCCAGGTTGTCAAATACAGCAGCTTGATCATTTGGCAGCTTCTGATTCTAATACAGCAGCTTGATCATTTGGCAGCTTCTGATTCTGACGCACAAGGCACCCTTTAGCATTTCTTCGAGTGGGGTGGAGGGAGGTAGGTGTGGTGGATGGGTCAAACAAACCGAGGACTTTCACCCAGGAGACCACTGTTTCTGTCCCTTGTGAAATGTGAGTTTTTTTTAAACTATGTTACATAGTTATGGTCACATGACATATGTCACATATTTACCTTAACTATGTCACACAATATACAGCACAGTAATTTACTTAAGTTACATAACAAACATACTTATTTTAACTCAAACCGTTATCCTTATTCTAAACCTAACCAAGTAATTTTGTTGTCTAAAACTATAGTACTTTTGGTGAAGTAACCAATGCTGCAAAAAAACAAAGTTTATTTTAAAAGACAATATAACTAGCAAAAATTGACACACCATCCCTGAGCATCCAAAACTGATGCTTGAGGGGCACCTAGAGCGTAACAGTTTGAAGAGTAAGACAACTGACCAGGCTGCTGTATTTCACCAGTCTGGAGTGAGAATGTGGTGCATCAGGATCGCATTGTTTGTCAGTGCCTTCCAAAATGTATTAAAATTGTTATGTAAGCAGTTTATAACTTAAAGTCTGGATTTATGGCATATCTGCATCTATTTCCAAGGTGGAGAAAAAGCACAAACCTAAAAACATTGGTCTCACAGTACTAAGTGGTGCTGTTGAGGTTTCACATCTTTAGAAGTTTATGTTTCGCTGTACCTTTGGTTAAGGTCTGGTTGAACTAAAGCAACTAAAAATTCCTGGTAATGCTTCCACAATGTGTACACAGCATGGGTAGCAAAGATGCATGAGAGCAAAGCAGCAGGTTCAGTCCTCCATCAGTGTCTATATAAGATGCTTTTAGGCACAGTATGAACTGTAGGTCAATGAACTCAACAAACAAACACTGCAGTTATCCATAAAAAACAGCAAATAGACTTGAAGTGTGAAAATACATTGTTCTATAACACACATGAGAGGGAGAACTGAAAAATGGAGCTTAAACACCTCCTGTGCAGACAAGCATTTTGGGAAAGATCTTGGTCTTTGTTAAAATAAACCAACATTTACCAGTCATAAGACACGTGGATGCAAAGCACAATCTCCTGTGTCAGAGTCCCTTACTCTGATGACCCAACCGTCCTCTATGCTCATGCTGCAGAAAGACAACAGTCGGAATTCACTTGCCTGGGACACAACAGGTCATGTCAAACATGCGTTACTTTGGAACACAAAATCAGTGTTACTGACAAGTTAACAAGTATGAGAAAGTAATGGCTTTATGTCCAACCATCTAAATGACACATGATTCTTATCTTTAATTAGGGGTTTAAAACCAAAGAGCTGAAACCTCGTTGTTTGTGTCTGAATTAATTTTATTCCCCAGAAATGTTTTCACAAATTCCCGTGAGATGGTACATTGTAGACACATGACATTTTTACCAATGAATGGAGGGTGTGTGCAAATGCTGGTCAACAAATACGACGCCAACTGGCCAGATGGCGCTGCTGCAATTAAGGCCCAAAAATTACATTTTGGAAAGGCCACTGTCCTCACACTGTAAGTCAGATTAAGTTGAAATCTGACACACAAGTCCAGCTCAATGTGCTCTACAAATATCCATCAAGATCCATTATCTTTGAGAAACACATTTTTGACACCTCCTCCTAAACTGCAGGTCCACTCTGTAGCAAAAGCTTGTTAATATATATTGTTTTGAAGATGATGCTCAGCACATAAAGAGACTGAAATCCATAACCGCTGAGCAAATCACAAAACTTGCACAAAAAATTCTACAAAAGTGCCAGAGATACCTTGAAAGTTTCATTTAAACTGACCACTAGGAGGGACCATAGATGCAAAAAATTATAAATTAAAAATTGTTTGTCCAATCATAACAAAATGTTAAATAATAATGTTGAACCACATTTGTAAAATTATTTTTAAATCACTCAATGGGGGTGCCACCACTTACAAACAGGTCCCTTGGCCTTTCATAAAACTTGGCCATACATGAATGATAGGTTGTCCAATCATCACCAAAATCAATCAATACTTTCAACTAAGCCATTGACGCATGTCCCTAAAATTGCCACTTACTGACCAACGACAGTGTTGCCAAACAAGAGTGTGGCCTGGTAGAGTTTTGGAAGTAAATGACTGAGAATCCGTCTGGTCATCATAAAACTTGTTGGTTACTTCTAATGTAGGTGTCGTAAACGGTCAAAAGTCTTGATCCTACTAACATTTCAAGTTTTATATGTCCATGCAGCCTTGAACCCCGGACCTCTTGCAGTCAGACAGGTAAGTTACACAGATGCTATACCTAATTAAACTAGAGGTGGCACAAATGGCCATTTACCTTTTTACTTTACACTCTTCTGGAGAGTCAACAATTAGTAAAAATCATAATGAAACTGATGAACACAATTATATAACTGGCTATTAGGAAGACATAGTAGCAATATCCACTTTACAACAGTGCTATACTGCATTATACTGCTATGCTACATTTACTTTTTGTCAACAAATCCCATGAAAACACAATTACCACACTAAGGTGAAAAAAGTGCTTCTCGCAAGACTGCACACTATATGATTTTATTTTTAAAAGGCTCAATAATTTCCCAAAACAGCTTGGCTAGTTTGTAACAAATGTTACTCACACAGAAGTAAATAGAGTATTTGTTGGGTGAATACAGTCAATGACATCTTTGAACATAAGTGACATAAATGACAGCTTCAAAAACAAGCCAACGATGAGTTTATCTGAGCCGTGAAAACATCAAGGTTGACAGGAGGAATGTTTTGTGACTTTGTGACTTGGAATCAAGGTTAGTACAAGACTTCACAGGGCTGCGTGAGAATGAAGGGATTCAGAAAACTGTTAGTATCAATGTCTTGGATTTTGTGGAGATATGGCAATGAATTTGGGATGACTCAGTCAATCAGTAGGTTATGTTAGAGGTCAGGTGTGAGGTTTATGTGGTAGAAGTCAGCGTTAGTGTCTGAGTGGGTGGAGTGAGGGGGGCTGTTAGCATGTAACCTTCAGTATGTTAACTGTAATGTAAGCTAACCAATGGTTCATGCTAAACTGTTGTTTTGCAGTAGGTTGAATAACATTATTCTACTTTTAATCTAATTATGATCAGGAAGGTGAAGGTCAGTTTCACTCCATAAAATTTGATGTTTCTGCAGACTGAAGATATTAACAACCTGCGCCTGTGCCACACAGCAGTGAAACACCAGCAGGCAGGATGCCTTGTGTAAAGCCAGAAAAAGACAGAATGATGATATTCAAAACCAATATTTCACTTTCTACAATACAGCATATAATATATCATAGTTTTCAAATGTCTGTAGGTATAGGCCATTGTTAACACCTTTTCAGATTCATCGCACAATATACTGACACTCTCTGATGCTTAGCAGGAGCAGAATATGATGTTCAAGGTGAGATGTTAATAGAGACTGAAAAGAGAGAAAAAAATAGAGTCCTTCAGGGTCTCACATGTAATTATTCCTGTACTTATGATACTTGTAGGGACCATGTCATGTGAATGATGACAGCTAAAAGCAGCAGTATACCACTCTCATACACACACAGAAGGGCAGCTGGGCCAGAAGTACAGTTTTGTGTAGGGCAGGAGTCTACAACATTTATTAGGTTTTAACTAAAAGAGAGACAGAACTGACACCACCTATCATATATACTGTATAAAAACTGTGTTGCATATTTAACTGAGTGGGTGGAGGTTGTCAGACAGAAGGCCATATCAGCCTCAGGCTGTAGTCTTGAGTCTGTATACACTGCCTATTGAAGGCAGGAATTTCATGCCATTATGCTGCATGGCCATTCTGTATAAAAGGTACAATCCCAGAATGGGAGGACATAGTTATGTCACCTGTAAGGCGGCATTGGAGGTAGTAACAGTACTAAAACGATGTCTGTATGTACAGGGCAGTCGGCAGAATGGGATCATGGGCAGCATGAGTGTGACATTTTGATGTGTTACGTGTGCGACCCACTGCGGGAGATTTGAAAAGTAGCTGACAGCAGTTAGCAGCTAACTCAAAGAAGAAGAACAAAGGCCGTAAATGTCCACAGATTAGAAAAAAACAATGAGGTCCGGGAGTTCCTTACCCTCTGATCAGGAGGGTATGGTAGATTTGGTATCACTGCATATTTTCAGATGTATTCTAATTTTTGAAAAGAAAAACAAAACTTTCAAAAAATTATCAAACAATAATATGGTGACCGCTCAGCACTAACTCTAAGGACCCTCTAGAGGTCTGGGACCCTCTAGCAAAGAACCAGGAGGAGGTTCCCTGGATCCTAGTCTCTATCCTGGCTACTTTGGACTTCAACAACATCAGCACAATCTTTGAAAGTGCAGCAACATTTTTCAACTTCTCACACAGGTATTATATGATTACTGTCCTAACTGTATGCGTCTGGTTTATGTCACAATAGCACAGATTCTTTTAAATCAACCTAAAGGTGCAGTATGTAATTCTAGAGCTAACTGTTAAATCACACTCCTAGGTTGTCAAATACCAACTCTTCAGTTTGGTGATTCAGTCCAAATACCAACCGGATTAAATGACCTAAGAATAAGACTCAAAAATCAACTATCTTACTCCAGAACTAAAACTAAACCTTAACGTTAACTAATGCCATTCACTCAGAAGAAAGAAATTTCTGTGATTCAGCAACAACAAAGCTTGATTTGGCCAAAAACAGTCAGACAAGCACAAGCCAACTGTATTTCACTGCTAGGAAGATGGTCTTTTCATAAAACGGGACTGTCTTTGCAGTAGAAAGACTTAGTTCTGAAGTTGGTGCTACATTACCATAGAAATCAGAGATAAAGACCTGTAGCACTTGCCTTTGCTAAAGAGGTGGAAAACCTACAAGTACCAGAATGCACTGCACCACACCGGACCAATAACGGTCCCGCTGGTGGGTGACGTAATGTGAGTTGCCCATCGCGAAAACAATATGGTGGCCGGCTGGACAGTACGCTGAAATGTGTTTCTGAAAACACTTTGGGTGAGAAATAGGCGACTCAGTAACAGAATCTGTTTATATTTATCAGCAGTGTTTAGTTTTGCTGTTTGGTGTCAGTTTTTTCTCGATCTGCCTCTATAGTCTCTGTGTCAGTGGTGGCAGTAGGCATACAAAAATGAGGAAGTACAATCTGTGGTTCAAGCAACAGCCCTAGAGCCAGCCAAAATCTGACGCCATCAGGCAGATTTTTGCTGGCAAATGATCAGGGAGATCTGACGGCTGACAAGATGGAGAACAGTTTAAGGCAGTATTTACACATACTACTAGGGGCGGGGAATCACCAGAAGCCCCATGATACAATATTGTCATGATACTTTAGTCATGGTACAGTATTATAGTGATTTAAAAAGTTTTGCGATGCTGAGTATTGTGATAACATACATTGCGATATATTGCACTTTTTTTAACTGCAAATTATGTCCCCAAAGAGAAACTTCAATCATTTTTATTGCAGCAAAATGTAGTCTGAAAAAGCAATTGATATTATTATTCTAGTAGACAACCACAAGAAATGTTGGTAATAATGTCGTTTTTCCCAGAAAATCTACCTGTGCACATGACTAGAACATGTAAGCTTCATTGTATTTGGTCTGTAATACTATATTACTATGTTTATCCAAATATATTTGGCTAACCTATATGTGCTAATATATTGGTTTAAAACCTGCCTGATCCTCGGACTGCCTGTCTTAGCCTGTCTTACAATGTCAAAAAAACAAACAAACATAAATTACCCTTAGACTCATGCTACTCTCACAAAATACTGTGTGACCAAAGTGGCACAACAGATCACAGCTGGAATACATCCCAAAGTCCACACTGTACAGGTCTGTATAATTTGCTCTAAACATCCACAATCAGTACAATATAGAGGGTCGATAGATAAATGTGGTGGTGGTCTATCTATCTGTAGAGTGCTATCAATATCACTGCCCTTTCAGATGAGCCTTTGATTATCTGCCCCAGGGAGTGAAATCGATCCCTGCCTGCTCTCAGTGCTTACTAGAAGTCCTAGAAGTGCAGGAAACCGTGTTTGCCAGAAACACTCCTGACCTGCACTTCATCTGAGCTGAGCTGATGAACTAGTGGTGAGTAGAGGCCTGGCAGTGGCCACCTTGTCAATAATAATGAGAGCAATATTCATTGAATAAAGTAAAAACAATGTCTATAGTTCAATGTTAGGGAGAATCTGTGCCAATGGCCTATTATTAATGGAAATAAACATGTAAATGCATTACTGACATGTAAGTTGATCAAATTTAATTAATGTGCATCTGTGCAAATATTCATCTGCACAAGGAAATGTTATGCATTGGTGGTTCTTAATTGCATCATGCGGCAAGTGTTTGAAAATCTCCACAAGAAGACATTAAACTGCACAGAGCTCAAGTTTACCAAATGATGTTTATGTATCAAAGAATTCACGAGAAAGAAGTTACATCAGAGAGTTGCTGTCTCTTTGGACATTTGTTGTTGTAATTGTTCCTTTTATTCTTGCTGTTGTTCACAAGACAATTATGTGGTTTCACTGTGAGGCGAGAATGGTCCGTACCAAGCATCAGAATTTCAATTGAGTAGACAGGGCAAATTTATGGTGTCTCAATAAAAGCTGATGTCTTTTGCCGGAGAAAGCTGCCTGAAGCAACGTTAAATTTTAAAAACTAGTTTTTATTCCAGTGAGGGAAAAATACACACATTTACACAGAGACCACATTCACTCAAAATTGTCAGAGATGGTCCTGAAAAGAACATGGTTAGTTAAAGTGGATTAAGGTACCTGTGTGTTTTTCCTACATGTATACATACACTAAGAAGCCATCCCTGTTATCACACACACACACACTGGGACTGACTGTTCCTTCCTCCATATTCCTGTTATCTAAGGTTTGACTGCAGCCTGTCCCTGTCTGTGTCACAACTGATGACTCAAACTTTGTAATTGCCTTTTAATCCTTCCAAGGATAGAACATGTGTCGGCGTCGGTTAATTTGGGGCACCTATTGCCTGGGGATACAGGAAGCTTATGACACGAAGGTCGCAAGTGTGAATCAGCACCCGAGCAGGGACATTTTGGACAGAAAAGTCAATGTGGAAGAAATGCATTCTCCCTTGCTTCAACAACTGTCTGCCAGGTGTCTTTGAGCAAGACGTCAGGAGTAGTTCTGTCCACGGGATTAAATCTGAGACTGAAAAAAAGCATAAAAACAAAAGAATCCAAATCTAAATCTCCACAGTAGAGGGAAAAATGTGAAAGCAAAACTCATTTTCTCTGTCCAGTAAGTACAAATAAAATGTTCTAGTACCTCAGTAAGCACATTTGTGATATTTTCTTAATGCATTTTTCTGTGAACTGGCTCAGTATTGAGAGAGAGGAGAGCAGGTGTGGGCTGAACATTCATTAGGATGACCTTATAACACATTCACACAACGACACATCCTGTATTCAAATTGACTGCTACAGTATTTACAGCTACCTTTTTTTTTTCTTTCTTCCCCTTCCCTGAATGAATTCACTGCAAGGTGGCACTGAACTAAACACAAAGAAAGGAAAAACACATTTTCATCAGCATTTAACATGCACACATTCTTATCACACAGTATAAAAAGAAAAACTGTCATCACCCGGAAAACAATTTGTTCATTTTTACGTTTTTCTGACAACCAATCTTATGTAAATGTCCCAAATGTCCTTTTTTCTACTTAATCTACACATGGAAATTACTGTATGATTTTAAGCCATCCTCCACTCAATAATGTGTTCCACTTATTGTTACTTCTCTCGGATGTTTGAACTTCACTGACTCTACAAAGCTGTTTTCAAGTTCACTGGCTGAAGCAACACATTCTCACTGTGACCTCGTCACATTTCGTTGTTTGGTCATGGGCTTTCCACACTGTCATATGACGTGCAAGGTTCATTGGTTGCTGATGACCTGGGATGCTGTTTCAACTTCAGCCTGTTACATGCAATCTCTGATCTCTGAATACACTTCCATTTTCAGAGGAAATGTACAGTTTGCATACGCTCTCTTTCAGAATAAATGCACTACATTGGTACAACACTGTAAAATTATATTTTTTCCTTCAGTTAGCACATTATTGGGTTTAGATAAAAAGAACATTTGGCATTACAATATTACAGGAAACAAGTGAAGCAGTGAAAGTCGCCCAGCCTACTCAGACTTCATCTCCCTTATCTTATGTTGTTGTCCCACCACGTTTCCCTCTGACGCTGCCGAGCACCGTTAAACATAAACAGCAACTGGACGTATATCGTGCCAACGTAAAAGGATGGGCTTTTTTCGTCAGTGTCTGATGTCGGAAGTCACTGACCAAGTGCTGCTATTCAACCACTTTGGAGTGAGACCAGGTTACCTGAAGGAGAAAAGTTTCTCTGTGCTCACCTGATCTCAGTTCAACACATGTATGTACAATACAATTTGGGACATCACAACTAGTTTGTAAGCAAATCATGGTTTGATATGCAACCTAGTTGATGCTGAAGTGTGATGTGGAAACTTGCCTGCCATGCACATCCACTGAGAATGGACTTTTGTCAGTGAAGTAGGAGATTATTTGCCTGTTCATAAATTCCAGGTTTTTCAGTGGGAGAAAAGAGGTACTGTAGATGTTTGCTATTTTTTCTATTGTAACTAGTTACTTCAATTTTCCGTGGAAAAAACAGATTAGACACAAATCATCATTCCAAGCACTGTGTTTCTATCTAACTATATTAACTCCCAGTTTGTCTGTGAAAATCAGATTCAAATTCAATTCAATCAATGAATCAATAAATACCAACAGTGTTAATTTTGTTTCGTGGAGTTGACATGAAAACTATTTAGTTTTAGTAAATGTCTGCTGTCAGTCAGTCTGGTAAGGTCAGTTTGGCCAGCCACTGTCCTCTCAACTCTCCAAGGTGATGGACGGCTGACTCTGTGGACAGAGATGCTGAATACAGGTCAGAGTCAATGAGAATTGAAAACTACTATCTCCATGCTGACGACAGTAATATTACCAATCACATTGCATTACAAAATATGACACTGTCCGTAACATAACAAAAATTGTCCGGTGTGTGACATGAAAGAAAAGTGTCCAGCAACATTCGAAATACATCAACAACACTTTTCAAAAGTGTCGAGGGCCCAACCATAAATTAGGTTTGAGTGTCAGACAACTTATGGGGGGATCCCTACAGAGACAGACCATTTTGTTAAAGAATAACATCTTTATTGTTTATCCAGAAACAGCCCCTATATCGCCATTACCAAACCCACCAGACTCCATTTAAATAGTAATTTGATTAGCGTAAAACACACCTTATTCAAAGCTGACAGAATCAAAATAAACAAACAACCACCTTGGTTCATCTTTCTGCTGTCACAACAATCACTAACTCTGATTTGGATGAATTAACCCTGAACTCACCCTGTTAGATGTGCTAGATACCAGACCAGTTTCAAAAATTGTTGTTCCCTTTAGTCACCTAAGCCCTTTTTACACAGAGGTCATGCTAAAGAGTTGCTACAAAGTTCCTTCTTTATGCCATCTTTGCATTTTTACACAGAACCAAAAAACAGCTGCATCATGCCACTCCAGTTTGTAATTTTAGACAGCATGCCTGCATCCCAGAAGCAAAAGAGAAGTGACAATTATGACATATAACATAACAACGCAGGCCTCTAGTCCGACATATAACATGCGTTGGCAGTGCTTTCTAAACAATAACAATGGCACTAACATAGCAATAACAATAATTTGCTGTCCCTGTTACATCACCGCTGATCTCCACCTCTGCTGGGAGGGTAAGGAGCTCCTGGACCTGAATGTTTTTTTTTTCCAGTATGCTGATATTTATGGCCACTGTTCTTCTACTTCGAGTTAGCTGCTAACTGCTAGTTAGCTACTTTTCAAATCTGGGTGGGTAGCACACATACAGGTCAAAATGTTTCTTCTGTGACACCCATGATCCTTTCCTGCCGGCTGTCCCGTTGATACAGACCTTGTTGCAGTGCTGTTACTACCTTCAATGCAGCCTTAAAGGCAAGACAACTCTGGCCCCCCATTCTGTGATTGCACCTTTTACAAAGAATGGCAAGGCAACACAACAGCATGACATTCTTGCCTTGAAGGGGCAGTTTAAAAGGGAAATTTAGATCCCAAAACAAGAGAAAATAGGGTCAATGTTGAAAAAAATAATTTTACGAGGCTATAACTGATACACTTATATTTTATGAAAGACACTGTGTAGTGTTCACACTTGTTACTGCTGCCACCAATGTGCCAAACAATTCTGTTATTGCAGGTTTAAGCATAGTATCAGTAGCCTAGACAAAAAAATGCTCACAGTATTATTTTTGGAATAATATTGACTTTGTATTGATGTAGCTATAAAAGCCTGTGTGAATCTAACTTCACACTCCCAACCCTGTAGAATTCAAACCTATTTTCAACTTAACACCTCTTCTTCTCACTTTATTTTGTCCTCCCCATCATCCTCTTCCTCCCGATCCTCTTTAAATCAATCGGTCATTTACACCCTTATACTTTCCTGCCTTCCACCTTTCATCCCTTTTCCTCTTAATTCTCCTCGACTTGATTCTCACCTCATCTTCCCTCTTTCTCCATCTATCAGCTGTCACAACCCCTTCTTTCCTTCCTTTCCTCTCCTTCACCTATTTATCCCTTTCTCTCTCTCTCTCTGAGGCCACTGTAAAGCAGCAGCAGTGTCCTGGACATTTTCTCTATTAGTGTGAAATACAGTTTCCCGGGCCAGAGGATCACGGCGTGTGAAAGCACTCCTCTTACTCACAATAAGGTAGGCATCCATTTCTCCTAACGCTTGCCTTTTGTCCTGAGCACAGACAACAACAGCTCCATTAACAAAGCGAAGGGGGACACTCTGTCTGACCAGGCGGTAAGTCTATACATCCCACTGACTGCATGGAGCCTGGGCTGGCCACAAGGTGACATGGAGAGGTCAACCTCTCAGTCAGCTTGCATTATCTTTGTGGTTACAGGAGGCAGTGACACAGCTTGAGACCAGCCAATGTCAAATGAGTCAGTTTGTTCTCAGGTTTTTCTTTCAGTGAAACTAAAGAGGGATTGGCCACACTGTATAGTTTCACTGCCAACAGTACTCCAGTGTTCCCATTCAGAGTTGCCAGACTGAAGTTATGTATGTACTGTCTTTAAGTATATCAAGAGACACAGTAAGGAGTTCTGCTCACTCTTATCCAGATGGATGGGTAAAGTCTGCGCTGTGGTGCTACATCAGCAATTTCTTTTTTCTTTCTTTTTCTTTTTACCTTACCATCAGGGTTTACTATAAAAAAAAATCAATCCATTCATTCCTATGACCACTCTATCTTGTGTGCCTGGACAGGTCATCAGTCTATCACAGGGCTGACACATATAGTAGACATAAAACCATTTAGACTTTCCAGTTTACCTAACCTGCCTTGTCTTTGTACTGTCGGAGGAACCCCAAACACCTGACAACCACGCAGACATGAGGAGAACATGTAAACACAGATAGTCTCCATCCAGTAAAATCAAACCCTGAACCTTAAGGTTAAGGGCCAACAGCAATAACCACCATGGTGCCAGTAGTCCTGATGAACTGCATACATTTGAGTCATCACTTTACCAATATGTCATATGGTGTATCTGTTCATGAGCCAATATATCAACAGCTCTGGACCTTATAAGCTGTGCCTGGTTGTGACTAGGGATGTCAAGTTAGGTTAATTAGTCTTTTGATGGGTCGACACCCATTCACCAGTAACTAACAAGTTAAATTTTAAGAAAAAAAGAAACACATAATATACAGAAGGCCTCTCCTTTTAGTCCAGCACTCCATTCCATCAGTGAGCTTGGCACTGTATTTCCATTCTATCCATTCAGAGGTGATAAAATTTTAATGTTTTGCGATGTAAATTTCTTGCCTTTTATTTTATTTTCTGTTGGCTTTGCTGAGAGACAGCTGGCCAGCTGCATTAACATGTGGAAACATGACCACTGCCCGACCTCAGGCCTCTGCTAGTTCCTTGCCAGTGCACACCACTCTGGTTGGATGGGAGCCAATGTTAGCTAGCTCACAGCAATTACAGCTGGTAACTGTGTTCTGGTGGTAGAAGACGTTCCAGTGGAAACATTGTGTCCACCCTCCAGTCATCCCAAGGCCCCCGCTTTAGCATTTGTTGACTATGTTAGCAGCACTAGCCGTGTTGACACTGCCATGGTGATTAAAGAGCTAACAGTAGTTAATTATGCTAAAAGGGATCTGTGGTTTAAAATAGAGCCGCTGACTTACCAGGGCGAGCTAGGGCGAGACTGGCGGGTGGGCACAATGTTACCGCATCAACAATGTACGGTCAGGACGGTGTTACAGAAATGTTCTAGGCTAACCTGAACTGAATTCTACATTTATATAAAGCCGGACGTCTTCTTTTCACAAATTTGAGTTTTTAAATCTTTTCATTGGTTTCTTGCTTTGATGTAGATGTGTAATACTTGTCTTTCCTGCACCTTAAAATGTTGAGGCTGTTCTTTTCTTGGTTTGCAATTTTTTTATTTGATCTCAACCTCTCATGCCATGTGTGTTGAAAGAGTGATGGATCACTGTAACCCCTCCTCTTGCCCATACTGGTTGTGATCAACCACAATTTCAACATACATATGGTGAGTGGGTGTTGTATTGATAGATCTGAAGAATTGTTACCCCATCCTGTATTTTCTGGTAGCACCAGCTGTTGTGAACACTGTTGCTGGTGCAAAACAAAGAACAAGTTGGCCATTGTAGTTACATAACTGGACAAAAATACTAGGACTCTTAGAGCTGCAGAGTTATGAATGTGTGCCTTACAGTTCCCATCAATGTTATTTGTTTGCCAAGATATTCACTTCTTCTTGCTGCACTGACTAAACCACAAACAAAAAAGGGCCTTTGACAACAATGGAATATACTGTCGAAAAAACATATACACACACTAGAAAAAGAGAATTACTGATCCTCGACCATGCAGATACTAAAGCAGCTCAAGGCTCAGTTTTCCCCTCCGCTTATTATTTAAAGATCCCTCAGTGTTTCCCCCTTTTGTAATTCCCTCAGCATCGTCATGCAACTTTGATGAACAGTAACCCTGTTAAGAGCCTGCCAAAGAGGCTATGTATACAGACTGTGGGTTGACATAGCCTGGGACAGTAATAGCTTTGGCTCTGCTAAGGCACTACTCCTCTCTACCCCCAACGCTTGCAAACGTGACGCCAGCCAGCTGCACGAATCTTACGCAATAACTTCAACTGACTGGCCAACATAGAGTGATCAAAAATTCACTGAGGCTTTTAAAGCGTGTACAGTTGGCGTGCAGCCATTTTTAGTCACAAATACTTCAATCACCTGACTTTGTCATCTTGAAATATTTAAATGTGCGTGCTTTTTGTAACTGACTCTTTAATAGGGGGTCTACCAAAACTCCAGAGGACCTTTTCTAAAAATCAATGCTTTGATATCCTGCAGCTGTCTTGCAGTCACTATGAGATTATTGAATCCATTCAGACACAAAAACGAGCATTCATGAAAGAATCAAAGCATTCATAATGTCTGCAACAACAGCAGGCTCCGTTAGCAGCTCCTCACAGCTGTGAACATACAGTACAGTATCATGACTAATTAAGTCGGTGAACACTACTCACAGAAAACCAACAACAACGTGACTTTTAAACAGCCTGAGGGCCACTGAGTAGTAGGCCTATCCACTGAGCTCCAAGGAGAGTACTGAAGGCTGTGAGCTACCGTATTCCAACCACCTCTCAGGAGGCCTTCTAATATTTCAGGCACAGAAACTCAATTATGAGGCCGAGGTTTTGATTTCTTAGAATAATAGGGCTACAGGGCTGAATTCAATTAAGAGCACCCAGAATATATTTGGCAATCTCTCAGAGGGAGCCCCACAGTGAAACACATGACATTTGCATTTCATAGAATTAGTTATAGGTCTAATAGAAAAGCGCGTTGACTGAGTAGGAGTTACATGTGCCTGGAGTAACACGGAGAACATTTTAAGGGAAATCAATAATTGATGGTGATAGAGGCGCAGTGGTTTGGCGCAAACACAAGCGCGTGATTGTCAAGTTGCACACGCCAGGTCTGACAAAGACTGATCCCATTCCCCTTAAGACACTGGGGGGAAGCATTGCAGTGCGCAACGCCACCTGTGTAAAGGTGCCTTAAACAGGCACATACATAACCCCTACCCCATAGAAACATAATCCCTACAGTCTAAAGGGAGCGTTTGAAGGTGCCGATTAGGGACCGAGCGCGGTTATTAAGTCACGGTGAGTCTATCTGGGAGGGAAAATGCGCATATGGTGCCTTTCTTCTCCCTCTTACAAAGTGATTTTCCACGACTGTTCTCTTTCAAGGTGTCGAGGGCAGCTGACAGGAGGCAACGGCTGAATTACAATGCGCCCTGCGCAGTCTTCCTCTCGCCCCCCTTCACTGACAGTGCATGTGCCCACGGCGTTTTCTGTGACCCAGTCTTGACAGCTGACAATGAGCTCCACGCGCAGCTGACGACGGCTTGATTGTTTCAATATTGGCATGTGCAGCCCCAACTTGAATCAGCCTCTCAATACAGTCACAGCCTCACCGCCTGTACAGAAAACTGATGCTGATAAAAGAGAAAAAGGAAAAACAGCCGAGCAACTAAAGCGTTTTTCACTTCATGTATGTGGCCACAACTGCCTGTCAGCTGCCGTTGAGCAAATCAGATGAAGCTGCTGATAAACGGACTGACCTTGCAGAGCAGACTACAGAGGTAAGCTGTAATGTGCATGGGTAAAGTGAAAGAAACCTGCAAATCAAGTCCAAAGAAAAGCCCACCTCATCCTGCTGCGGCTGATTCTGTCTCTGATTCGGCTGCTCCTTGGTTGCTGTCATTGTAAACTCCTCGTATGATTAAACTTGGTTGAATCCTAAAGGAAAAACGGACAGATTCCCGTTTTCCGTGGAAGCAAAAAGTCAGAAGAGGGGAGGATGCGGTGGCGTCTTGTCAACTGCGGAATCTTAAACAGGAGTGGGAGCGAAGGGACGGATCCGTCACGATTGAATATATGCGAGGTCTTGGACGGACGAGCGTCTGACGAGAAGCCAACGCAGCCTGTGCGTTCACATCAGCCCCGGGAAAAAGGGAGGAGAGTTTCGGACACGCTCGTTACCGAACCGAGAGAGCCGAAGTGTTCTCACATTTTACCACCCTGCCACTTCTCTTGCACGTCTGGGTGAGGAAGTGGTGGGCTCGATTACTCTCTCTCCCCCTGTCTACTCCCAGTGATGCTGGTATTTTGGAGGATGGGGGGGTATAGCACAGAGAGGAGGAGGAGGGAGGAGGAGGAGGGGTGTTCAAGTGGTCTTGTGATGGTTTCCCTGGAGGATGGGGGTAGCGTTTGCTGGATTAAAAAAAAGCCTTCCTGATTAGAGTGCAGTGTGAGCTGTTTTGCCGGTAGATCATGTCTTTCTGACACAGTGTGACAGTGTTGTTAATACATGCTGAAACGCCCAGTCAGTGAGCCTGAAGCCGGCAGGAGCTGTCCATGGTGCTGAAAGCCCCGCTGCACATTCATCTTCATCTCTGGCGTAGGCGCACTCACACCACCTCTGCTTTTTCCACCACGCACTAAACACTGGCCACAGTCTCAGTCAGACGGCTGCTTTCTTGCTGGAAGTCGTGTTGTTCTGTTATACAGGAGCTTTTACTTGGCCTTAAGAGAGGAGCTTAAACGGTCAATAAAAAGAGATTCACCACGGCTCGCTGTGGGTTGTTAAATGCGTGCGGGGCAAAGATGCAATTGCATCGGTCTTAGGAGTACTTAGCAGTGAAATGAAACCTGTGAACCCGACGCTATATCAAACTTACCGCCGGGCTTATGAGAGAGATGTTTTCTGCGGTCAGAGTCTCAACTTTATGACGCTGGAACCCACACGCTGGAGCCGCACCGTCAACACACAAACAGAATGAGCTGTGATCTTTAATGTCTGTGCCAGACACGGATCAATATTTTATACCTGCATTTGCCTGTTGAGGCGAATCACTGAGCTTATTAGAGATTGTGAGGTGTCATAATTCACACACACTCCGACTGCTGCCGTACATGACACCACGAGCGGTGGAAGCAAACAAGTAGGCTACATTTATCCATGTTAAATACCGGCATTGTAGGTTTCTGCAAACCACAGATAGCTTACATTTGTATGCTGTGTTTCAGACTTACCAAACCAATGTTTCTAAAGTGATGTAGTATATGAGCTGACTTTGTCATCTGGAGGTGGAGGAGATGGTTGATGGCGTCAGCAGCCTCAGGCAAGATGCTTGCCAAGCGGCAGACCACTGTTCAGAGCAACTAACAACAGAACCGGTTGTTTTTTAGCCAACCATTGCTGCGTTTCCAGCGGCTTCTTAGCCAACAAACGTGGGTATTTTTTGACAACCCATCGCTGTGTTTCCAACATGCATAGTGCCAAGAAAAGCGGTTGTTTTTTTAAGCCGAAATTGATCGTTTACTCACCATAACCTAGTGGTTTTGTTTGTTTGTTTTGTTTTGGTGCCTAAACGTGGCCACAGCATTGGTGAAACCTTTCAATGTATCCTACACAATAACATACAAATGTAACATATCAGTGGTTTGCAGAAACATACAATGCAAACAGTTATTCTGGTGATTGGGTTGCACCGGTACTATGCATAAGTTCAGTTCTGAGATACTTGTGCTTTATTTGGGTATTCTACTACATAAACATGGGGCACATACTCTACCATTCTACTTACTTTTTAAATACTAATGTGTGTATAACTACACACCACTATACTAGCTATACTAACAGGTAACAATGCAATACATGCACTGTGGAAAGACAATCAATTCCACTGATTGTTAACAGACAGCACACTTTTCCCCCTAAAATAATGTGGACTTATTGATTTGCAATAGTTTTTTCTTTTCCAAAAAATGTTATACTACCACCCACAATTAGTTGTGAGCTGCTCCTCTTTTTCCTTTGTCCATTGGATTTTGTAAAAAAACAACAACAAAAAAAGTCAACAGCATATTCTGTTTTTATACTGATTGTTTTCAGTGTCTTTATTTTGGCACTTCTGCAGTGTGAACTCGACTCAAAACTGGTTTAAAAATTAGTATGTGGTATGGATGTGGGACACACTGTTTGTGTGCAACACTAATTTAAAACACTAAAATAATGATGAAGAAGAGAGCAGTACATCATATCCCAGTCATACTAAATACTCCTCTCACCGGAGGCTGCCATCCCTCCTGTTTTAGCATTCCTCTCAGACCTGTAGCAAATTACAATTCGAAATCAGCTCAATATTCCCACCTCAAACCATAGCCTTTATAACAAACTCAAAAAATGTTATAACTAATATATTATTAAATAAACCAAAGAAGATAAAACTGTTCATTTTGGTCAGATGTGGTGGTCTTTCCAATTCCATGGTCCTGAAAATGCAAACACAATAAATAATACTGTGTATGCCAACATAACATTTTTGAAACTCTACTGGAGAGATGACAGTATTCCTCCAATATCCCTCAGTGACCCTTTACGCATAGTATGGAAGCTTCAGCACTGCCATTTCTTTCCTCTGTATGACTGTAGAAATGAGATCATTTTAAACAGCAGTGGAGTAAAGCAGTGCTGAAAAACTAGCCCGCTTGTATTATAATAAAGGCACAAATCGATCTGTGTGCTCCATTTTGTAGACAAGGGTGATCAATCCACTTTGAGAAGTAAGTCGGTCCAAGTCAGCCCACGGCACCACTCAGTGCTGCTATTGCAGCTGTATTGTTATGAGAAACAGGTCCCAAAATTTAGTTAGCAGAGCCACTTTTCTCTAACAGAAATACTTGATCTGAGATACTTCTGTTCCCCCTCTTCTCTGATGTAATGGGTCTTGTATGGAGTATTTGTATACCATTCATGGTCAGTCATCTGTGAGGGTGGGCTCTTCTTTCCTTCCAAGTCAATGACTACAATTACCATCACACGGTTATTTGCCTTCACCAACCCAGCAAGTTACAGTTACAGTTTACACCCATGTCTGCATAAACATGGATGCTTCACACACATCTTCCCCCTGTAGCACAGATCTATACAATCACAACAATTTCAAAGTGGACACCCAAGATTAATGTAATAAATTCAGTATCTGACCAAATGTTATGACACTGAGTAATGGCCAGAAAATATTGTTATAGTTAACGTATGAATTCTTGAGTTATGGCCAAAAACATGTTTAGTGAGGTCACGGTGACCTTGACTTTTGACCAAATTCTAATGAGTCCATTCTTAAAGCTATAGTGCGTAACTTCTGTCGCCTCCCAGAGGATAAAGCGTTATTACAACAAATAAGCCGGCACTTCCATGTACACAGAGTAACACTCTGTACACAGAGTAACACTCGCCACACACCGTACACAGAGTAACACCAGTAGCCACACACCGTGTACACAAAGTAACACTCGCTTCACACCGTGTACACAACGCTACACAACGTGGCGAACACCAGGCTGCTAACATTACATTACATTCATAGCACCATTTCCAAGAAAATAATAAAGTACTAGGTCCAGCACAATTAACAGCAACTCATACTACTCATAATATAATTATAAACCAAGTCACTTACTTATCCAACAGCAGCAAGGCAACATCCGTGTCTGCCCTCAGCCCAATTTCTTCCTTCAGGGCTCTCCACCAAGGAAAAGCAACGCCAATACAAATCCTTGTTTGCCTTCTCCGTCGGTCACTTTCCTTCTTTGCTAATAGACCTTCAGCTGAACGTCCAGGCTTTTTCTTTGTGGTAGGATCCACTTCTGAACCGTGTCTCGGCCGCTTCTCCACCATGTTGCTTTCACTTTCTACCTGCGTTGTACCTCTTGCTATGAGACTCTCCACTCTTCCTCCCCCTCCCTTCTTGTTGTGAGGAAGCATTTCCTGTGCACCAGCGCAGGAATGTCGCCGGTCTACACGCATACTAAAAATTATATATATTGAAAAATACCGAGAGATGTCAGGGGAGCCGATCGGCTTAATCAGCATTGTGTCATCTCCTCTAGTAGTGGCTTGGGTGAAACAGACATTTACGGACCTGTAGAAGTTAGGCACTATAGCTTTAAGTTCAAGTGGACATTTCTGCCAAATTTGAAGAAATTCCCTCAAGACCTTTTAGAAATATCACATTCACGAGAATGAGAAAGATGCAAAGTCACAGTGACCTTGACCTTTGTCCACCAAATTCTAATCAGTGTATTATTGGGTCCAAGTGGAGGTTTGTGCCAAATGTGAAGGAATTACCTCAAGGTGTTTTTGAGTCACTGCGTTCATAAGAATGCAACAGATGAGGTCACAGTGACCTTAACCTTTGACCACCAAAATCTAATCAGTTCATCCTTAACTCAAATGGATGTTTGTGCCAAATTTGAAGAAAATTCCCTCAAGATTTTTTGAGATAATCCATTACAAGAATGAGACAGATGCAAGGTCACAGAGACCTTGAGCTTTGACCACAAAAATCTAATACATCTTAAACTCAAAGTGGACATTTGTGCCAAATTTGAATAAATTCCCACGAGGCGTTCTTGAGATAACTTGTTCACAGCCATGGGATGGACAGACATACGGACAGATGGATAGGCAGACAGATGGACGGACAGCCCAAAAACATAATGCCTCCAGCCCCGGCTATCACTGGCACAGAGGCATAAAAAAGAGCATGAGTTAATAGACTAACCCTAAATCTAGAGCTACATGACCCAGGCAAAAAAATCTGCATCCTCTCCAGCTGATGAAGACCTTGAAATGTAGGAACAACGTTGTCGTGGTATTGTATTGTAGAGCAAGCCAACATTAGTCCTAATATAACAAGTAAAATATAGACAAATTATGAGATCAGACTGTCATTTTTTTCACATGATCTTGTTTGGCTGCTTTACTTGCACTGACTTGCATGTTTTCACTTCAGATGATTCAAGAGAAAAGGTGTTTAGTATGGGCTTACAAATAAGACACCACCCTCCACACTGTTAAATGCAAAGTATTGCTATGACTCTTTAGTAAATGGACACTTGTTGCACCCACTGCTGCTTTTCATTTCTGAAGCCCCACATCTGATGATTCAGACTGGTTTGGGGTAGTCTAGATTCACCATACCTTAAATCTCAAATTATTAAGCCTAAAAACAAACTATATCTTAACACATGGCCCATCTGCAAAACAGGACCACAAATGTGCCAAAGCAACATATCC
Source organism: Epinephelus moara (assembly GCF_006386435.1). Classification (NCBI taxonomy): domain Eukaryota; kingdom Metazoa; phylum Chordata; class Actinopteri; order Perciformes; family Serranidae; genus Epinephelus; species Epinephelus moara. The sequence goes on from NC_065512.1 coordinate 36,614,609, forward strand.
TCATACAATGATTCATATGATATCCTATGAATTAGCTTTTCATGAATGACGTCACATATTTAATGTAAAGTTATGGAGGTTAGGTTAGAACCAGGGGTCGCGTTAACCGGATATTCTCGGTCATTGACCGGTTTTTTACAACAATGACCGGAAAAAAAATCTGAAGGCCGTCGGTCATTTTGACCGGTTGCAATTACCACCCCTGCCCACTTGGCGGCAGAGTGCACAGTCAGTGTTTAAGTGGC
>NC_065512.1:36614875-36640028 GCF_006386435.1 Epinephelus moara
AGAGAATCCGGCCAATTTTCAAAATAAAATAACAGCTCGCACTGAGGAACGTGAGGAGAAAATACCGTGTTTATAATTTAAAAAAAACACAAGAGTGCATAACCGAACACATTTTTCAATACCCTAATCACTTCATTACAATTTTAATTTTGTGTCACCGAGCCTACAGGCATAACTACATAACGCCCTGAACACACCGGACGCGTTAGTGCCGTCCGGTGTGTTCAGGGCGAAGCCTAATGGCACGGGTGTGTGGATGTCTGTTCATCTTTTCGTTCATGTCCTTATTAATGCACACTTTATAACTTGCTTGTTGGATTTATTAAAAACGAACGAATGAAAACTAAATGTCTTTGAATATTTTTTATTATCATTTAAAAACGAAAATTAAAATGACCAGTAAAAATAGATTATGACCGGATTTTTATGACCCTGTCGGTCAAAATGACCGGCGACGAAAAAGTCTATTGCAACGTCTGGTTAGAACTAATAAAGTTACTGTGGTTAACTTTCATAAACCGAAACTTGGACCTTTTTGGATCTGGCACTCCAGGGCCCTGAGGCCCAGAGGCCCTGGGGCAGTTGCTCTCCTGGTGAGCCAGCCTTGATGTCCACAACCACTTCCGCACATGAAACTGGAATCTTGAAAACAATGAGAAGAACTCACACATGCTGTCTCCGTTATTGCTTCAATATTAATTTGGTTACAACATTTCGGTCAGTCCAACCTTTATCAGGTATATCATCATCAATAATAATAACAACAATAATAATGATAATAAAAATAATAAATGACTTTATTAAGGACACAGAGACATGTATTATATGTAATATATCTGATATGTATATATAATGTAAAGAACATGAAAGCAGGCATTTGGCTCTCAGAAAGCAAAACTTAGATCCACTCCACTCTCACCACACTGTGACAATACAGAGTAAATCCCCTGTCAAATATCTCAAGGAATTGGGAGAAATGCCAGCGAAAGACCTTCATATTGGCACTGAGGGCAGACTAAACATCTCTCTCACCCAAAACACTGACGTTCAAATATTGACATCTTGTGTTTGACCTGCTGTACCTTCAGAATGTCAAAGACGTGAAATTATTATAAAGTAAACATACCGTGTAACAAATGTGCAAACAGCGTACAGCGGCCGTCCTTGAAGGTCAACAAAAGTGTTGAATTTGAGGTGAAAATCAAGAAAAAAAATCTGTTTTATCCTTTGTGGGTGTGTTGAGTGCATTAGCTGAGCTTACATTAGCATAAATTCCTCTTAACCTTTACTTGTGTGCACCACTTTCTGAGAGAGACTAATGGCGCTTGCCTGTTTGGAAGAGGGAGTGATACACACATTGGATCTGCTTGAATGATAAATACATCTTCTAACCTTTAGTGGATTGTTTCATCTAAAGGTAAAGGTTGAATCTACACTGGTTAGCTTCCATAAGCATCTTCAAAATTGTGGGTTCTATCTGCAATGTTAAGCACAGTGATATGACTGTAATTGACTTTCAGTGTTTATAAGGTCACACAATACACAGCTTGTATCCACTCATTATGGGACAACAGTATGTCATTGTCATTGTGCATCTGCTATATATGAAGGGAATATTTAATTCTGAGGGACGGTTCTTGATTTAATACCCCCAGAAAAGTTGTGTTTTCTGAACTCCGGTGGTTTAACTTGTCACTTTGCTGCAGTGTTGTAGAAGTATACTCCAGGGTGAGTCAGTACACCGTGACATCACAGCTGGGTGCGGCTACAACTGCAACTGAGCAGACCTGTGATCACACCCAGCAGTGACACCTAACACTTAAAGCCAGAGAGGGGAGTAAACACTGCTTTTAAACCTGGTGTTAACTCACTGTGTTCTTTAATTCAAACAGCTGTCCTTTAACATATCTTCTGATCTCTGACAATTCATATTAATTAAAACCATGTTTAGAGTAACCCCACATTATCTTCACCTCGCAGCTTTTCCAAATCCTTTTTGCTAGAAGACTGACACTACTTAGATGGAAAGATACAAATCCTCTGACATTTCGTATGTGGAATAAAGTACTACTGAACTTCTTGACACTTGAGGAAAGCAAATATGCCAAAGGGCACCATGCAGCTCAGTTTAACACAATTTCTCAACCGGTTATACTGTTTTTAAATAAAATGGATGCATGCAAAATTCTAACGTAGGCAGATAAAGGCTGATATCCCCCCTATTGTTTTCAGTTTATTTGCTTTTATTTTTATTGTTTTAGCCAAGTTATTCTTGGACAGTTTGAGGTAAATTCATGGGTGTTACTTTAAAGTCTCTTTGTATATTCTGAGGCTATGTTGATCTGTAGTTTTGCTCAGTTACTTGTTTACAGGATGAAAACCTGCTCTGCTCAGAGGTGTAGAAGTACACATTCAATAATGTTGAGGGCTTCAACATTATTATTGATTTATATGTTGTACTGTGGGCAGATTTAAACAGAATATGTGTCAGATTTTTTGACATAGACCTATTTCTATTTGTAGAGAAACTGGCAACTTTATAAACACTAAATCACAATGTGTAGTTTAGTAATCCATCCAGGTTTAAAAGTGTATTTAGCTACTTGTTATAGCTACTTGTTATAAATTTGCCACTGATCCCATGTACATCAAATGTGCAAACTTTGTTAACAGTACTTCGGTTCTTTGGTAATTAACAGTTCACAAAATGAAACCTTTTATTTCTCTCAAACTCCTTGAAGAATAATGAAATTAATCGGTTCCCTGAACAGGTACGGTTGTCTGCTAACAATATATCAAGTTTTTTATAACTTAAACCAAATGAGAAAGGCACAATATTGTTAAATGTACAGAAAGAGCATTTTTGGAAAACTCTGCCTCCGCAGGACAGTTGGGACAGTGGGTAGGGTTGGTTGGGTATCATTTAAATAGACCAAAATTGCAGTCTAAATTTGAACACCTTATAATTACATTATCACTCTTTTTTTTAAAAAAAAACACAACCAAAAAATAGGACGGTAACTTATTTGTAAGTTCTAAGTTATAAAGCCAATTTTTTGTTCCCAAGATACAACAATCATTAAAAAAATATACAGTAAAAACATACCAGAGTACTCCATGTTTTGAAAAGCTTCACATTGCAGTTTCCTAAAAGCATGTTGTAAACATTTAATATGTTCAAAATCAGTTATTAATGTTAAAAATATCACTTCAATATCAACACTTTCGCCCCCTCTTACTGCCTTGTTGCCCTGTACCATGTAATTATTTAGCCCTGACGCCAGCAGAAAATGTTGGCACTGTACATTTCTGCAAACCACCAATATGTTACATTTGTTTGTTTTATATGTATCAATATTTCTCAGGTGACATTGTATATGAGCTGACTTTGTCATGCAGAGGTGGAGGGGATGGTAGATGGCATGTCACCTGGGGGAGACACATGAGTCTTTTTTAGCAAGACATCACTGCTTTCCCGCCAGGATAGTGACATGTAAAGCTGTTGCTTTTTACTATGAAATACCTGATTTTTACCAAAATCAGGTATTTCAAGCTCAAAATTATGTTCAAGCTAAAAAGTATGTCCAATCATACAGTTTCAACGTACCCGCTAAGTAGTAACATATAAATGTAATACAGCCATGGCTTGAAAAAAACATACACTGCCAATTTTTTTTCTGGAGATTGGGTTGAAGTATTATATAGGTATTTACAGTGTAATTTAAGTCCCTCTAAAACAAAAAGTTGTTACCCCCTTATTCCATAACCTTTCATCTTATTCCCTTGCACTTGCATATGCAGTAGTACCCAATAAGGTTTGTATTGATACCCTTTATATGCTAAATAATAAAGTTACTTGCAGGGTGAAATCTAAAGTGTTACTCAAACCTTCACCATCTCAACCTTTAGAAAATATAAAGATAAGATAATACCAGGACAAAAAGTGCCAGTTTTCTATTCATAGTATAAGACATAAAAGGGGGTTGCGGCAACCTCATTTCCTGATTGATGACTTACTGCGCATTCACAGCTGGAATCATGTCATCTTATACAGCAGAGTTACAGCCACAGTGATTGCAGTAGGATTGCTGCAGGATCTCTGATTTCTCTACTACCCATCAAGCGCTCACCCTTTTCGAGCAGTGCTCCTTCTCCAGCTTGTTTAAGGTCTGCTGATGTTCTGTGAGTGAAAACCACTCTTGGTGTCCTGCTTCAAACACAACCCATGCATAGCTCTGTGAGAATAAAGGCTGTGGCATTAAAGTTAAGCAGGCTGGGATGAATTTCCGGCACGAGATCAAAGAAACAGCTTTAAAAGATACAAGTTTGGGTTTTTTCTTTGGTTCGTTTTCAATAAACTGTCAAGAAAGAATCGTCATTTTGGTGAATAGGTGAACATGCTACTCCAAAAACACCTCTGCCTGTGCACTGACTCTGTATGAGAGTATGATACACTATAATTGCCAAGGTGAGTTGTGAATTATAAGGGGTGAAATACTTCACTTAAAACTACCTAGCACAGTAGTAGAGTGGTAGAGAAAGAGGGTGTGGGGGTGGAGAGACAGAGAGCAGGAGAGAGGGGACGGAGGGAGAGAGGCAGGGAGACAGAGAGCGAGAGTGAGAGAGCCCTGGGGAGGTGTTTCGCTGAGGTGTCTGCTGTTGATAAAGTATTTATGACCCTGGGGCAATTTAGTGCAGACATTCAGGAACTCCACACTATGAAAGTTTCATGACCAAACGTCATGTGGCTTAGCCGGAGCAACTCCGCATTCAGCACATCACTGCTAGCACTTCTGACTGGGAGCTATATTACCACCCTGGATTCCTTAATAAATTGCAAAGTCAAACTCTTCCGTATTTGGTAGTCTGCATTACTTTTCCTTCAGTCATCTTGTTTGACGTGAAGCCAAGTCACAAACACTGAAGTCATTCAAAAATGCCATTATGTCAGATTTGGCGCGTTCTCTTATCTCTTGGAAGCTTTAACCTGTAATGCTGATTGAAGGGTTTGAGTTCTGACTGCACAAGCACAGTGCAGCCATCACTGCTGATAAATCTGAACGATGTTTATAGAGAGGAATGGGTTTTTTTCTCCCTGTATGAGCCATACTGCACACACTTGCTGATTTATTTCTTTGATCGCTCTCCTCCTTCATTAGAGGCCAGGTGATTGCAGGGATTTGACAATTATTACAAAAGCAAATCAAGGTTTTTCAGATAGATACAAAGACTCTGCTGTTGCTCTGAGAAACTGAAAGCCTTCTTACCTCAACAAAATGATGATTACATTGTATGCATTAATCAACTATCTATTGATTTATTTATTACATGGTCTGTTTGGCACAACCAGACAGAGACCGAACCCTGTTTTGAAGTCTATCTGGAAAGCAGCGATTCTTTTTACAGTTGGTATTTGCATATCAGCACCAATTTGAGGATCCCAGTGCCTTGAATACTGACATGAAAATGGTCGATTTGCTTCGCAATTTGAGTTTTTCAAACGATCTGCCTGGGGTGCACAAACATCAGACACACCACATGGCCAGGAGAAGCCCCTTTCATCGTGATAGAGAGTGAGCAAAGTGAGATAATTCTGCAAAATATTTCACAATCACAATCACTTCAAGTAAAACACTGCTCGGCAGGGGAAATAGCACATTTAACCTTTGCAATCTTAACAAAAGGAAATGCATTTCAAGGTTATTTGGAGCCAAAATAAATTTACAAATAGAATGAGCTCAAAATAGTACAACACATAATAACTTTAATATCTTTAATTGTCTAATATGTGTTCCAATCTTTGACTGTGCATCAAAGTAATAACTGTAATTATATCATTAGAGGGGATAAATGCATGTGGACTTACTGAGGGCCAAATTAGCTGCACCAAGCTTAAATCTTGGGAACATGATGTGCTCCATCCAGCAAATATTCATTTATTAATTCAATTTCATGCAGCGGTGTTCAGATTGCAAAGCAGCGAGGCACCCTGCTGTTGACATTGCTACGTCATTCATTTCGCAGTTAATGTAATTCATTTATTACTGTTGTGTTATCCCACTGTGCTTGTTGATATCATCGAGGAGTGTGTCAGATGAGCTGAATGAAATCCTAATGAGGGTGCCGCCCAGAGTGACAGGAAGGCGACACCAGCTCAGACTGTTAGATGCAGCTCAATCAGACGCCTGCTGATGTGCACATACAGGTTCTGTACAGGTGAAAGACATGTTAGAATACCCTTTGTCTAGAGAAATCTATGGGCAATGTACAGCATTATTTTTCTTGATTTACAGTATAATTTTTGTACTAATGGTGTATCATTACAGTACATAAGTAGGTACAAGGAAACAAAAAGTGACGTTGGGAATTACAATCTGGGAACTGGGCTGATTATACTGTTAGTATCTTCTAAATAGTAGTTGTAGTAGTACTGGTACTTTTATTTATATTATGGGGTACAGTATGACCATATTATTGAGAAACAAAGTTGGTAGTTTGGAAGAAGATGTAATGAATTCCGCAGCACTTCTGCTGCTATTCATTTAAAAACATGTAGTTGCTGTTATAGGTATGGGGTATATTTCTGTTTTACTTTAAAGGAAGTAATGTTAGAAATATACTTAAAGACATATACGTTGTCAGTATTAATCAATTGAATCAATCAATCAATTTTTTCCTATAAAGCCCAATATTACAAATAACAATTTTCCTCAGAGGGTTTTACAGCATACGATATTGAATTGAATGTCATTGTGTGTGTTGTAGAGTATGCTTACTGTACTTAAGGTGTATGACACCAAGCTGAGGTTTATGTGGATTGATACTGTTGTTGTGTAGTAAGCTGAAAAGGTTTTTTTATGATGAGGTTTCTACAGTAAATATAGCTGAACTGAAAATCAGGAGTGTTCATCAGTCGAAACATCTGTAGAGGATGACTGATTTTATGTCCCATTCCAGTTTGACTGGACAACAAAGGACACCAACACCACAGTTTAAAAAACTTGAGTGTCATTGCACAATATCAAAATTGAAATATAATATGACGAACCATGGATCATTCCAAATGGGCTTTTAAATTAAAATTTCAACTAACGACAGATGATTTGGGGTTTAATTCTGCCACGGCACTTTTGCATCCACACCTCAGAGGACAGACAGAAGCTGTATGTTAATGTTACAGTTCCCAAAGCCTGTATCATAACCAGTTTCATAGTAGTGTCCTGAGACTAAATAATGGCTCAAACATTCGTGCTGCTACTGTGTTTATGTGTTCAGGACCACTGTGCCACCACAGCAACATCCCTTTAGAAAGCAACACATTAATCACCTACCATATTTGTACATATTAGACTTTTAAAGAGCATATTTCTACATGCACATCTACTGAACTTTAATATTATTATCAGCAGATGCTGGTTAAAAAGAAATAAGTGTTCAATTATTTCAAATATTCTAAACGTCTTTCACTATGGATGTGAGCTCCACTTATAAGGGCAGGAGCATATTTTTTTACGAGGAACAGATTTGGGCGAAGGACCCACAGGCATCCACCTTCCCTTTTGTATGTAAACTCGTCTCTAGCGAAAAAAAAAACAGGTCTGGTGTGAACCCACCTTAGTGTCCGCAGCTGAAACACTGAATTCCTAACAGCTAAGCAGATTGTGGATGCTGGAAAGTGAAAATCTAGAATTTCCCACAGGGATCAATAAAGCCCAACATTCCACAGTTTATTGTAACAATATACTGTTGCACCAACTTCTAGTGGTTCAGCAGAATAATAGTCGTCGTTGTGGAGGAGGAGGAGGAGAGGGAAGAGGAGGAGGAGGAGGAGGAAGGCTCAGCCTCATCGTATGTTCTTAACCAGGAAAGACCTGGTTAAAGTCTCCAGAGAGTTGATATACATGCTAGGACTTATTTGTAAGAGCAGTCTGATGAGTCTCAACAGACATATGTACAGATGTTACACAAATTAGCCCCACAGTACTTGTTAGACAAGTTGTGTGTTCCTTACTGTAAATAAATCCCATGAAATGACCAAATGTAACAAAGAATGTATTGACTAACAAGTACTGTGTGTATAAAAGCCTGTTATATATTCTTCCTCTGTGCCATAGAGTTCCACTGTCGTCCAAAACTATTAAAAACAAATCAGAAAGCCACACTGTTGCACTGGGTGATATGCTCCTCTATTATCATGAACACACCAACCTGGTCTCACCGAAATATTTGAAATGACCACAACTTCTTTACACCATACTACATGGTGGTGGCATGTAATGTGCAATGCAAAGTCATTTAGGATCCTTTGTTGTGATGGACATATGGACTCCCTGGTTCAAGAACAATAGGTGGTGGTTAATGTTACAACCCCATAGATAGTATGAAAAGCAAGAAAGTCCATGCAGAGTAGAGGTCAGGTGGTGAATGGGTCAGCTTAATATAATTTACGTTCTTTATCCAAGTAGTATTGGTGCCTAAACTCAACTGTGTAGCCACCATGTAATTTCAACAGTACGTGCCACCAACACTTAATGTGGCGTTAAGAGGTTTCAGTTATTTTACATACAGTATTTCTGTGAGATCACGTTGAACACACTGCAGTGTATTCAAATGGAGACCCACGCTCACTGCCCTAAATACACACCAGACAAACTATCCCCATACAATAGTTTGTTTGATATCCTATGAATTAGCTGCCCACTAACAATGCTATGTACTTAATGTAAAGTTACGTAATTAACGTAAAGTTACTGAGATTATGTTTAGGAAAAGGAACATGGTGAGGACATATGTTAAAATTTGAGTTTACTCAAAGTTCACATGGTTCCAAACACTTGTCTCAGGAGGGAAGTCCCTGGAAAAAGTCCTGTGTTTTGTGACCCATCCACCACCACAGCCTGCCTCCTAACTGGCCTGTTCAGGACAGCTTCCTTCATTACTCTCGTTAGGGCATTGGTTTCGTAATCGCAGCCTTCCTAAATATGTGGGTTATGCACAAATTACTGGCTCATGATAACATGGGATATGTACACACTTTGGTACATTACTTTTAGTAGAAAACGTATGAACAGTGCATAAGAACAGCCTGCATCAAAGCCCCAAATGTGGATTAATCCACAGCTGAAAATAGTCCCTAACAAATACACTACTTCCTCCTGTTTGAGTAATGTTTGCTAAAAACTACAGTCCCCAGCTAGTAAGTAAATTACTGAGCCGTAAAGTTGTAAGGATCATTAAAACAAATTTCAAATATATAGTTTATTTTTAAAGTGTTTTTCTTCAGTAGGACCCAATAAGCTTTGAGCTGAGTGCCACAGACTGGGTAGGGAAATTGGAAGGTACTGAGGGCCGAATTCACATAAGGATTGCGTGGCTTTTGCAGTCACTAAACCGGTAAAAATGGAGCAAACAGATACCATCTAATTCACAAAGCACGCGCAGAGGGTGAAATGCTCCACTAACTGCGCTGCCAAGCAGATTGCGTCTGGGTGCTCCGGTGTTATTTGCACGTATTTAAATGAGGTAATATGCATATATTTGGCGCAAAATTGCCCCTTTCTATGCAAATGAGCCTCATTGATAAACAACGTCTAATTCACTAACACCAGCTCTAATAGCCACACGCAGTTTGAGTGAAGTAAATAACGTCTTTAGAAAGCTGGTGCAAACTGGGCGCTCCTCTGTGGAAGCCTCTCGCCCAGACTTTCCAGTGATCGTGGCAGCAGTGATCGTCTGTTAAATCAGTCTGTAAATAATATTTTGACATTATTATTATAATCATTATTACTTTAATGGCATCCGAAGATATTGATGCGTTGAACAGGTGACAGTCTGCGGTCGTTCTCAAAACGCACTTCTGTCACGCACTTCAAAAGCAACTTTCAATAATTTATTTTACGAAACGGGGGAAACAAACGTGAACAAAAACGGTTCCATAATTCATATTAAATTCAAAAGATAACGAAAAAACAGCTACAAGTGAGAGGGAATAGTGATAAAGTGGTCAAACTTGGTCAAATCCACAGCCTCAACCCATCCGACACTGTTAGACTGACTCACCAGCAGACATCACTACATGAGGGTATACAGTATTCAGTACTTTGCCAAACAAAGTCTGCCATTGTTCTGCCACGGTGTTCTTGGCGCAAAGCCAGCATTTATACTTTGCCATGTGTGGCTTATTGCAATCAGGGGCAAATCAGGGGCAAACTGCACTCAGCTGCCAAACTTTGTGGGCGTGTTTGCGCTGGTATATCATTAGCGCAATATCCTTTGTGAATAGGACGTTAAGACGGAGCAAACTGCAGGTGCAAGTGAAGTGCAATTCAAGGTGCTATCAGCAGCCGCAGTTCATTCTGTGAATTCGGCCCTGAGAGTCTAACTGAGACATTTCTGACGGTAGAAAAATTATTAAAAAATGATGCCGTCCTTGTACTTCAAAGCATGATGCAGTAAATGAAAAATGTTGAATTAAAACTAAAACCATATATTGCTTCAAATGTGAATCAACAATATGAACCCAACTTCACAGAAGGCATGTTTCATCTCAACTTTAACAAATCAATTAAAAAGTAATTTCCCTTGTATTATCCCTCTATTGTGAAATATATTCATTTAACAATATATTCATATTGGTAATAATGCACAAACAAGTAGTCAAAACAAAGATTATGCAATGACGTTTACAGTGTACATTTCTCTATTTGCCCTCTTTTCTTCCCAACCTTTTCCACTAAAAACAAACCCTCTGGAATACAAGAAAAAACACGCAGACATGCCTCCGCTCTGCCCAATACATAATGAAGACAAATTATGCATGTATGCAGCTAGAGGAGACACAAAGCATTATTCAAAATCAATACAGCCTCTGGGTCTTTGCACAAGGAGGGGGTGATGGGAAGCTCCAGCCCTCCCTCACTGATCAAAGGCAGGGCTGAAGCACTCACCATTCTCACATCTCAAAAGCATGTTTCTGCATTCTATGCATCATGGATCAACAGAGGCAGGCAGAGTTTGGCTACAGAGTAAAGGGCTCTGAAAGCCCTCAGGCAATCTCTGACATTGGGTGCAGCGTTTCATCCCTGCCATAGAAAAGCAAAGGCAGCATGCACTGCGTAAAGTCACCCTAATCGTTGACAGGAGTTATGCAGAACATGAGGATGTTTCATTATATCCATTCTGACGGGCTCTGGGGTGATTAGGTAACACCTGATTAATATTATGTCATAGCATGATGGGATACATCTGGATCTTAACATTGACTGTAAGAATAATTCCTGCAAAGCATAGAGAGCAGATTTACTTACCTGTATGACTATTTCAGAAACAACTGTAAAAACTGAGTTGAAGCCTGAACATCAGTAGGCTGAGTATAAATAGCACATACATTTGCTATAATCAGTTTTTAACAACATGAAAAACATGGTCTGGACCAAAGACTTTTTGCTTAAAGAAAAAAAAACAGATATGTTTGTGAGGGCTCCAGACTATTCCTCTGTCAAATTGACAAGTGTTGGAGGACTCCCTCAGGGCTCTTAAAAAACAGGCCAGGACTGGCCAGAATTCTGATTCTGCTGATTGGCCGGGAGTGTCACAACAGTCTTAAAAATTAGGAGAGAAAAATCTGTGAATAGGAGAAAAGGTGGAGCTCAGAGGGAAGCACATTAAAACAAGAAAAGCCCTGCAGGACAGTGCAGCAAAATGCTGCAAAACTGCAGATATATTCACCAACAGGGTTAGTGTTTAAAAGAAAAAGAGGAAAAAAAACAAACTACAATTCCTGGATTGTGTTTTGAAAATCTAATAAATAACATCAACAATTAATCATGCTGTGGAGGAAAGCAGGAAATGCAAAGTCCAGTCAGAGCTTCGATGAGGTGGTGCTAAACAAACGCTCCAAAGTGTAAAAAATAAAATAAAACAAAAACAAAAGATAAATATGAAATATGAATGTTTATTTCTGTTGCCTTAACCATGGAAGTAAACTGGCTATCTCTTGGTACTGAACACACTTGTTTAGTATTTAGACAGTGTGTTTTCTGAATTTGTTTTGGTGTGTAGTAATAAAACTAAGAGATATGTCACCAGCATAAACAGTGAACAGAAAAAAATATCTAAAAGAAACGGTTACAGTATACTTGGTTTGTTGTAAATATGTGGACATTTGCCTGAATTAGTATTACTATCCCAGTCTGCCCATGTTCAAACATTCTTTTTGTTTAAACTTGGCAACACTGGGTTTAATAGTTTTATAAAACTACATGCAAAATGTTAGCCTTGTACTTTACTTGTTCTCTACCTATAAATCATAATTACTTTCAAACTCACTTCCTATTTTCTTAAACCCAACTGAATAACTGTTTGATAAGGGTGTGGGTAGATTTCAAAATTGAAATAATCAAGGCGCTGGGTGAATCATTGACAAGTAAATGTCGAGCAAAATCTGAACGTTGCTGGCTTGTCCTGTCCTTGGGGTTGTGTGTTTGCTTTTAGCCCAACCCCGACACACCACCAATGGGGGCGGCCACCTGCATACACCATATTATTATTGTCTGGGTAATGACATCTGATCACAAGTCTTGCTCATCAGATGGGCAGAGCTGGCAGACACAAAGAAAGCAATGTTGTGTCTGATATTTGCCTTTATAGCTTTGTGAAGTTTGAAATAACAAGAAGAGACAGATGTTTAAACTCTGTCAGGCAGATTTTTCTGTCAACTGTACAGGCTGTATTGACACCTGTTTGAGATCTGATCACAAGATGTGGTCTGGCTAATCTGACTGCATTCTGATTGCAATGCAATCTGCATGTATTTACACTTTATTAAGTCCAGTCAAATTATGCTTGCATCCTGCAAATATTTGCTTCATCTTCCATTCACACAAATTGAAGCCCACGGACCAAAAGCAAGCATGTTTTTTGTGTTTTCTCCAGCGACTCCATCAGACCCACAGGTCAGTCGGTTTTGTACAATAATACACTACCAGACTTGAAAATACCAAAAAAAAAGTAATGACAGCCTTTGTGAAAACTCATCCCACGCAGTCTCAGTAAAAGTTCTATGTAAGTCAATATGAATATAATTAATCAATTATAATTACGGGCAACAACAAACATACAGCATGCACGTGTAATCCAACACACTATTGAAGACTCCTATCCACTGCAAAACAAATTCTGGTGTCTTATAAGTTACCATACTCATATGCACAATCCTCCACACACAGTCCTCTAAGGAGTAAGTAGTTTGAGCTAACAGAAGTGTGCATGTTCTTCTCAGACGTGGAAGGAATTAGAGTAGCAAACTTTTTCCACTTGGGGATAATGGAGAGAGAGAGAGAGAGAGAGAGAGAGAGAGAGAGAGAGAGAGAGAGGGAGAGACTGCAGATGAGATCAGTGAGGCTCAGGGTTGCCACAGACAGCTAACTTTAAACTACCCCAAGCTAGCTCAAACATTAACTTGCAACTGCCATGGGATCAATGATAGCCCAGATACAAAATCACCAGTGGCCCTTAAGTGGGCCAGTGTCTGCGACAGAAGCAGGAGCCTTCTACCAGACCCTTCTGAGGGAATATCAGTCCACCCAGTGCTGTGAAATTTAGTCTGAGCTTATTTATTCAAGGTCACAGGGTTCATTCCAATGCATTTTTTGCCTCGTCTCTTCCTTCAGTTTCCTCTTTTCCTCACTCCATCCTGCTTATAGGTACAATGGCTGCTAATTCAGTTGACATTTCAGTAAAATCAGTCCGGAGCAGTTTAGGAGGCTGAAAATTAATCAGCTGATTGTTTGTTTTACTGGCATTGATGGAGCTGCAATAGGAACTGATGACTTTAGAGTGGGGGTATGTCTTAATGCATACCATTATTGATTATTTTGCACATACAAGATGTACATAATGTTTTCAAAAATATTAAAACATATTTTCATGTATTTCATTGCATATGATATTTTAAAGCATCTAATTAGGTATATAAACAAATTGATAAAAGAATAAAAGTAAAGTTTAAACATCTTTTGGATACAACAGAAATACAACTAAATAAATACAAATACAAGTTTGTCCTATTATAGTCTTGGAGAAGTTAATGCTCTTCTTACTAATAATAACACAAAATCAACTGGTGTTGATGATTTAGATGCTTTCTTTCTTAAACTTTCAGCACCACTAATTGCTGAATGCATAACTCAAATATTCAACCTGACATCACTGGAATAATCCCCACAGCTTGGAAAACAGCCTACGTCCTTCCCTTACATAAAGGAGGTGGCAAAACCAATATAAATAACTATCACCCTATTTCCAAATTATGTTGCCTGGCTAAAATATTAGAATCCCTGGTAAATAATCAATTAAGATCCTATCTTTCCTTATTTTCTATACTCACTCCCTATCATTCTGGTTTTAGGCCTATGCAAAGTACCATATTTGTAATCTCCCTGGTTTTAAATGGCATTGCACTAGCCCTGGATAACAAAATGTCTTGTCCTGCACTGCATTTGACACAGTTGACCATTTGTTACTTTTAGAGAAACTTTCCCGTGTTGGTTTTGAGTCTGTCAGCGCCTGTGTTTTGAAAACTACCTCTCTAGAATGCAATGTGTAAAGAAGGGTGATGTTCGTTCCAATTTTTTAAAATATTACAAAAGGTGTACCACAGGGCGCATTGTTAAGACCAATATTGTTTTCAATTTACATAAATGATATTGCCCCACCCCCTCTGAATCCTGTAAATTTCATCTGTATGTAGATGACACAGTTTTACATTGTTCTGCAACATCTGCACAATCAGCCATTGAATGTCTACAATCATCTTTTGATTAGTTCCAAATTCAATTACAAACTGGATCTTTACCGGATCTTTCAATATTCATTCTGCAAATGGCATATCGATAGAGAGAGTCAAACAGTATGAATACCTTGGTATCTTACTGGAGGACAATTTTTATTTTAAGCACCATATTGAAATTCTGACTGCCAAATTGAAGACAATACTTGGCTTTCTGTACAGAAATAAGAACTGTTTTTCTTTTGTATATATACAAAAGAATTGTAGAATCTGTAATCTTTTGTCTATTTTGTATTATTGGGATGTTATACGGAAAAGCTGCTGCCTCTACACTGAGATCGCTGGATGTTGTCTACCACTCAGCCCTAAGATTCATAATAGGTGATTCTTACAGCACCCACACTGACACCTTTACCGAAAGGCTGGCTGGCCACATTTGGCTGTGAGGCGGGAACAGCATTGGTATTTGTTCATTTATAAAGCTTTGTTGCAGATGCTTCCACCCTATATTTCATGCCTTTTAACTCTGACCTCACATAATCTTAGTACTCATTCACAGAACAGGTTGTTGCTTCACATTCCCGTAATCAGAGCTGAACTAGGAAGAATGCCATTCTGTTACAGTGCACCTTATATAGGAAGAATCTACAAAAGACTTTAAACTTGGACACAGTGCCTCCCTTATGGCAGTTTAAATGCCTTATTTTTGATCTTGTTTTAATAGAGTGTAAATGCTTTTAACTCTACATCTACACCATGTTTATCATACAGTATTTCTACTATTAGGGATAATTTAGTGCTGTTGTTGTTTGTTGTTTTGCATGATTTCATATCTGTTATAACTGATATGCATGATGGTTTGCTTATTGATTGTTTTTAATGTCTTTGTTCATACTCGGCATCTTTGAAAATTAGGGTTTCCCTCAATTGATTACCCCAGTCTTAAATAAAGGTTTGAATGAATGAATGATGTGTATATATTGGTGTGCAACTCATATTGTTTCGTTCTATACTCAACTGAACACAATACAAGAACAATACATTCAATATGACTTTTACCTGAAATATGTTCCAAAAAAAGTTTGGACAGGGGCAACAAAAGATTGGGAAAGTTGTCATTTGATCCAGAAACACCTGGTGCACAGTATCATGATTAGGTATGAAAGGAGCATCCTCGATAGGCTCAGTTAATTAAAAGCAAGAACGGCTCGAGGTTCACCACTTTGTGAAAAACTGTGTTGGCAACTAGTCCAACAGTTTAAGAAAAACATTTCTCAACACACAGTTGAAAAGAATTAGGAATTTCACCATTACAATACATAATACTATCATCAGATTCAGAGAATCCAGAGAAATCTTGTAAGGAGCAAAGCAGAAAATCCAAAATTAAATGGCCATGGACTTTGACGACCAAGGTACCTTTTAACCGTTTGTTTTCTGGGAATAACTGACACAATCAGAAACCAGAAACAAGTCGTTTTTTCGTTTTTGGCCAAAAAAACAAAAAAACTAGTCGTTTTCTCGTTTTTGGCAAAAAAATGAAAAAATGAAATTCAGCTCAATTTCTTGTTTTCTGATCCTACTGCAAAAACAAATTTACCACTCCATATTTCGTTTCATTGGTGGGCGGGCTCTCAGCGCTCCCTTACTTCTGATTGGCTAACGTGCTCTGTCACTTACATTCGGGCCCTTCAAAATAAGGTTAAGCATATTTGTGTCAGTTGTACATTTGAGCATGTATTTGAATACAGGAAAAGATACAGATAGTCAAATCAATTTTATTTCATACACATACCTAGATATTATTTCTTCTCTGAATATCACAAACACATCAGGTAGGGTATGGGTGACTAGCAGCTACAGACAAAATTGTGCTAAGTGGTAAGATTAAGATGTCCTTTATTGAACCCAGGCATTGACACACTGTGCAAATATAAAAATAAGATAAGAATACAATCAAAACAATTTGAGTAAAAATATACACATGATGTGAGAAAAGTATTAATAAAATGGAAAGTATGTACAAATGAACAGGGGATAGTATGTAGCCTATGATACATGCTATATACAGTGCAGCACAATGCTACATGTACAAAACGCTGCATGTTATATACAACACAGTGTTTCTTGGAATCTGATAAACTGTCCAATGCTGTTAAAACATGCTCAGACTATTAAAGAAACTCACTTTCAAGCTACATTCTGCAGCTGCACCACGATCCTGCTCACTCACAAATATTAATAATTTCCAATATTAGACTATATGAATTATGTTTCATCAGTGCGACCAGTCACATTGATAGAGATCATTATTCATTGATCCTACGTGTCTAAAGCTTCACACTGATTTTTATAATTTTAACTGAGATTACACATTTGCAATAAACATTTCAGTGCAGGAGCTGCTCTGACAGACTGACAGCACAGACTTAGGATATATATATATATATATATATACATATATATAAAAAATAAACTAGATGGTTCTTCTTACTCCACCATAGCAGGTAGTGTGAATCTCTAAACTGTCTGCACAATTATTATTATTATTATTATTATTATTATTATTATCATTATCAAGTGTCTCCATGTGACCACAACTGAGGGGAAAGTCCAGTGACAGCTTAACTCTAACTGATAGTAGCCTATAGTAAATGCCTTTCCATAGATGTACATCAGTTTTTTCCCATCTGGCTGTCAACATAGGCCTATTCATTCATATTTGTATTTTTGATGACAACTTTGATTCAGTGCGACGCCTGCTGGTCATTTTTAATAACTACTTTTGGCGTGCTTGCTGTCATGTTGATAGTTTTACCGAGAACAGACTTCACTGTTCACGGTACATCCTGAAGAAAACTACAGAGCTTTCATTTTCATTTTTCTATCAGCTGCATATTAACAGGCAATACAATAAAACGCTGTTGCATTACTTCATTGCCTGTCTGTGCGTCTGCAGCCTCCGGGGTCTGCAGAGACATCCTGCTGGTGTAAAGGCCAAGAGGTAACCTTATTTTGAAGGGTACAGCCCAAATGTAATTGACAGAGCACGTTAGCCAATCAGAAGCAAGGGACGGCTGAGAGCCCACCCACCAATTAAATGAAATATGGAGTGGTAAATTTGTTGTTTTTTGGACAAAAACGAAAAAACGACTTTCTGGTTTCTGATTGTGTCAGTTATTCCCAGAATACAAACGGTTAAAAGGTACCTTGGTCAGAAATCATGGACGTCTTGTCTTCTGAGCTAAAGAGGAAAAGGACCATCCGGATTGTTACCAGCTCAAAGTACAAAGCCAGCAACTGTGATGGTATGGAGGTGTGTTAGTGCCCATGGCATCATGGGTAACTTTGCACATCTGGGAAGGCACAGTGAAGGCTGAAAGGTTCATACATTTTTCGAAGCAAAATATGCTGCCATTCAGACAACATCTTTTTCAGGGACGTCCCTGCTTATTCCAGCAAGACAATGAGACACATTCTGCACCTGTTCCAACAGCATGGCTTCATAGTAAAAGGTACTAGACTGACCTTCCTGCAATCCAGACCTGTCTCCCATTGAACATGTGTGGAGCATTATGAAGCATAAACTATAACAACAGATGCTCCAGACTGGTGAACAACTGAAGTTGTACATCAAGCAAGAATGGGAAAGAATTTCACTTTCAAAACTTCAACATTTAGTGTCTTCAGTGCCCAAACACTCACACTCGAGAGTTGTTAAAAAAACGTGATGTCACACAATGGTTAACCTGCCCCTGTCCCAACATTTTTTAAATGTGTTGCAGGCATTAAATTCAGAATAAATGTATATTTACAAAAAACATTAAAGTTTATCAGTATCTTGTCTTTGGTGTGTATTCGTTGAATAAAGCTAGAATAGGATTTACAAACTATTGCATTTAGTCTCATTCCAACTTTTTTGAAATTCGGGTTGTAATTGATGGCCTCAACCTGTAATTCATACCAGGCTTGAATCAGCTGAAGTCTATATGGACCTCCTGGGGTCACATGTTGAATATTACCTGTGTCTGAATGTCACGATAGCACTTTTTTTAGTAGTATTTTTTTTTAGATTGGTGAAATAATGTGACCAAAACAAGAGTGAAATCTATACACAGAAGATTAATAAGAGGGATGTAATGGACAGTTACAGAAAGTAGTTGTGACATTTTATGTGGTTATATGACAAGAGTCTGAGAATAGAGATTAGATTTGTATGTGTGAATAATATGATTATGATTATAATTGTACTTGATAAATTGTCTTTGTGGCACAATCTATTTAATTTGAAAGCAACTTTTTCTTTTGAAATAGTTTTTGTGCGTTTTTGCCTACACACCTGATATCATGGTGGGGTGTGCATTCACTTTCTACTCTGTTACATTGCTTTTACTGTACTGCTTTGGTTGGAGCAGTTTTTCTTCTCATTTCTTATCTAATTTGAAAAAAAAAAAAAAATCAAATTGGTTTTGCAAGACAAGAAAGAGATTTGTAGTATGAAATCAACATTGTAAGCCACTGCTTTCAGGGATATGTCAAAACAAAAAGAAACAAAATCTAAAAGAGAGCAGATGACAGGATTAAGGAGGAACTGAGGAGAATCACTTTCAGGCTTTTTAGTGATTTGACAGAAAAGGGAGAAGAAAGGGGCAGGAGGAAAAGAGAGAGGAGACAGAAAGGAAATGATGAACAGAGAGAGAAAAAGATGAAGAGACTACATGCTACACAGCCAAATCTCTCTCAGCACTGTGTGGGAGGAAGACAACATAGCTGATGTGGAGAAAATAACCAATCCTGATGGATAGCCATTCAGTTGACTGCAGGCCAGAGCTGCAGTCTCTCCAAGAGTCAGGATTGTTAGTCACATGTTCGATATTATCACCTCTCCCCCACAAAGGTCTATCTGGATGCACAGAGGAGTGTGAGAGAAAAAAACGGTGCTTAAGGATTGTTATATTGATCCATCTGCCTTCAATCAGGATGGTCTCAGTCAAGAGCAATGGGCTCAAAGGAAAGGATGCATGCAGGGTCTGGTCTTTGGCATGCATTTGAAATTCTAACAGCTGTTGTGTTTTGAGCATCACTGCAAAAATGAGAAATAAATGCTGACTAATGGTCAGGTCAAACACTACAATTTAAACTTGGATCCAGCCAGGGAATCAGTCATCCACTTTTGACATGAGAGTTTTTATATTTGCTTGTGAAATACCTGACAGTCTGAATTGAAGCATGTGATTGGCACACTGTAGCTGCTTTCCTGAATTGATGGCAGCCTGGACAAATGATTTTTAAATCACCACTATACTCTAGATGGCTCATAATTACAGTAGCAAAGTGTTGCTTTTTGCACACAGCCTAATGGCATCCAGCCCACAAAACTGGCAAGTTTGTGCAATCAGAGTGCCTGATGCCATCAAGTCAAAAATTGCCTCTTGAGAGGAAACAACTACAAATCACATAAATTCAGTTCAGCAGGAGGAAGCATGCATGTTCCTCCCAAACCTCATGTTTTACCTGTGAGATTCAGCAGTTTAAGTATTGTTATAGTCAACACACTGCCAGATTGTCAGGCCATGGAGGAAAATGAAAAAGTGTACATTACAATTACAGTTCAGCCTACAGCAGAGGAAGCAGTGCTGAGTTTTACATTTACTGGTATTGTCTGGAAGTGGTATGGCTGATGTGCCTCACTGAAGCTGATGGCAGCAGTTGAAGAAAGCGCTGGAGGGTGGTGTGTGTTGGTTCTGTGCATGTCTGTAACATTTTTGTTTTTTACAGATTTCCCATGATCTTTTTTTATTAGTAGGTGTACCGGTAGGGAAAATAAGTGCCTGTAGGGTTAATTTGAAGCTAAAAGCATCAACTGGTTGTCTCAGCATTAAGACTGGAAATAGTGGAAACAGCTAGCCTGGCTCTGTCCAAGGTTAAAGTGGCTACTGATCATTTTATCACAAGAAAGTATCAAATGACAGTGTGAAAAGAGTTGCTCGTAGCGCTGCTCTGGTTTGGTATGATTTTCAGCTGGTGCTCAAAGTGGGCCAGTACTCACCGATACACAGTAACAGCACTTTTACATTTCACTCTCCTATTTATTGTGATTTCTTCTTGTGCACCTGAACTTTTCACAAGTTGCAGTACTCTTTTTCCGCCCTCAGCATATCAGGTTCAACGGGCAATTTTTAATAATCCGACATAAACTGCATTACCCAGGGGGAACTTGGGGCACTACAGAGGCTACCCAGGGGGCACTATGTGTGGCTCACCTGCACCATTCTTACCTGCTTTTCTCACTGGGCTGCCTGTCTGATTCCGCAAGGGAAACACAAAAAGAACACGAGTAGAGTCAGAAAATGTCACAACGGAGCCTCTAAAGTCTAATTCTACATTATCAAATGTAGGCTGAGAGCAGTAAGCTAACGTTAGCGCACTCCTAGCAGGAAGACCCTGTCAATGTAAGGTCAGCATCAGCAGAACCACCTGCAGCTACCACTGCTCCCAGTGTTGAGTAGACTGGTTCTTTTAAGTGTCCCTGTTTGTGTCATTCACCTGCCACTAGCGAGCAAACTTACGAAACAACTTGTTTGATTCAATGAGACCAGAAACACAACACCATTTATTTTTTATTTTCTGTGTATTTTTGGACATTTATGGGCATGTACCCCTGCAGCACCCAGCTGAGGCCAGGGCCTTATAAAAGGTAAGGTGCCAGACCCTATGAAGCAGGAATCCAAGAGACACAGCACCAAGAAATGCAAATATAGCCAGGCCAGATGCAAAACAAGAGTGAATCAGGGGTTTAACTTCCATTTTCGTTGGTGAGCGTGTTTACAAACAGCAACCAACAATCCTGCATAGTATAGCCTAATTTTAAAGGTGATATGTCTGCATGTTCACAGTGTGTGGCCAAAAAGTTGCAGGTTTAATAAAAGCTACTACCAGCAGGTTCATTAAGACTCCCAGTACACTATGCAATAAAGTACATTTTGGATTATCAGACTGCAATCCAATAGTACGTACACATGACAACATAGGTGTAAATGCACCCACAACAAATTGAAGACAGATTGTGATCTGAATGGCTAAATCACACACATTCAGAGTCAGGTAAGGGTTACTTTAAAAGTAATCAAAGTACTTTACTGCATTACTTTTTTAAAAAGTAACCAGTTACTTTACTGCATTACTCCCTGAGTAAAGTAACTCAAGTACTTTTAAAGTACTTCCAACGTTACTCCCTGAGAAAAGTAACTCAAGCACTTTTAAAGTACTTTTGAGTATTCTACATTTCCTATTGGGCAATGGACCACAGGGCGCTAAGCCTACATTTTTTTGTCTCCAAAATTAAAGTTATGGACCACTTGCCCTTCACTGAGATCCAATTCTCCCATCACAGCCGTCACTTTGACCAGTAGAAACACAGAACGATCTGCTGCCGTAGACAACTGTATGACAACAACACCCCAGCGTTTTTAATATTTCCTCTAGGGATGTTACCACACAGAGTAAAAGGGGGAAATGATGGTGTGAAACAGCAGAGGCACTTTGTCAACCCGCTGAGTTAACGTTACTGTCATTAGCATCAAGCTAGCAAACAATGGTACATCCTCACGGTCGGACATAAAGTAATAACATTAACAAATAGCGGCGGGGCTTTTACTCACCACAACTGCAGAGGCTCCCAGCTTCATTTGAAACAAACTACATTATAGACGCTCCGTTATTTATTAATCCCTCTGTGTGTTTATATATTTACTTTTTATCCGCTCCGTTGTCTTTATAAAGTTAACACATTGCGTCGTCATTTCAAACTCAACACTTCCTGATTTTCCTTCAAATTAAAAGCCCCTTATAACTTTAGCTAGAGAATCCCTCCATTTTCAAAACAGGCTTTTATTCTGAAACATTTGCAGGAACTTGTTGTGGAGGATACAGTAGCTTGAATGTTTACATACGGTACTTCAAATGTAGCTCCTGCCATCTGCTGACACTTTTAGGTGACTACAACAACATGTCGGCTGGCACATGAACAGACACTGTGACTGAAATAATAGTAAAAGTAATACAAATAGGACAAGAATAACCCGATGACATCACACACGCTGTGAAAGACGACCGGGCATAATTGGTGAGTACCATCGTGTAGTGTGTCATGTCTGTCGGCCAAACCACGGCGCGATTTTATGACTCCACAATTGTGTAATGTGACATAGTGACTTTCAGAACGGGCAGAAAAGTCGTGTAGTGTGTACCAGGCATAATGCAAGTCCTGAGTCTGACCTGTCTGTCAGCAAGTCCTCCACCGTTTTTTAGACTCCACCGTAGACAACGGCAGCATTTCTTCTACCACGTAGCGAGCCACAAGCTTCATGACTTCTTTTGGACTGATAGGTTTAAAGTTATCTCCGTTATTAGAACCAAACGACAGCCGTTGCTGTTTCGGAGCTGAAGGACCAGCGTTCTAAAAGTAACGGAAGTAAGGGATGACTTGTGGAAAATGTACTCAAGTATTTGATTACTCAAACAGCAAACTAATGCGTTAGGTTACTTGTTACTGCAAAAAGTAATCAATGTACTATAACGCGTTACTTTGTAACGCGTTATACCCAACTCTGCACACATTGTGACCACGTTGAACGTAAGTGTAAATGCAATTGCGTTTTCAATCCAAATACAACTATGTGGGTAGAAATACATGATTGCTCGCATCTGTTCCAAACCAGCAAGGTGCAGCTGAGTCATTTATGAAGCAATGACTAAGCAAATGGAGTTTGAGCTGGACAGAGCAATCAGATCCTAATGGTATCTAAATAAGGACACTGGAGACACATTTTAATGTGAGGTGTAGTCAAGTTAAATCTTATCTAGATAGAATGTGGATTGGAGACACATTTAAATGCAAGTTGTAAAGAGAGTCAAGTCACTGCAACTGATACAACTGTATGATACTGTATCTGTTACTGCAAATTCAAACCAAGCTTTCCTACTGCTGCTTCACATAAAAAGCTTTCCAGCCACTTTAGCATCTTTAGCATGCCGAGCGTTCACTTGCCTGTTGTCCCGCGGTAAACATATGATTTAATAACTCCGCAGAGTACCGAGCTCCGTGACTGCCGTGTCACCCCTGACTAACCCAGACTCTACTGACGGGAGGTACAGTGTCTGAACAATTATTTATTAATGTATTTCTCTGTATGCTTAGCTTGTCAAATTGTTGTTTTCCTGGTTGTTTGTAGGGTGGGATCCGTGGTAAAACCCGGAGTGGATTTATCTTTTCTGTCAAAGCTGGGGGATACGGGAATGGATTGAATTGGATGGATTGAATGCGGGGACTGGATCATATGGAACGGACTGTCGCCCAATTCAATGAACTGTAAAATACAAGGAAGAAAACTGAAACTGGTGTTGTGTTGTAAATGTTTAATTGTGAATTGTATTTTGGACTGCTCATTTAGCAAGTTTGGTTGTGCGGGTTTAAGGTCTGTTTGTTTTGAGTTTAAAGTATTATTATTTGTCAGACCCGATTCTGACTGGCACCCCCCCCCTCCCAAGACCAGCCCGTTACAAACTGCCAAAGCATGGAATTAATTTTTTTTTCCTTTGTCAGCGAATGACTTATACTGTAAATATTGCAAGGGAAGAATGGAACATGAAGATACTGCCACAGTGAGCTGTTAGATCAAGAGCTGCTGGCAGCAGGCTCTTAATGTACTGTGATAACAGCACACCTCCAACATGTCACAAAGGTAAACAACACCTTTTACATTGGTGTTGTTCAACTTCCAGCAGCATGGAATCAGTGCAGTGTAGACATGTAGCAGTGCAGAGCTGTTGTACATCCTTAATATGTCAGTCAGACTTAGGATAGTTTGACTTGGACAAATGAAAAAGAAAGATGTCCTCACTTCTGTTGTTCCAGCCTGTCACTGTGCTCTCTGGAAACTCTTCCCTTCTCATTATTCACTACACAACATTGTTAGCACACCAAACATTAGAGCCATGTTTCTCACTTTTTGTCATTTGGTGCCACTGGTCAGCAGGTGTTGCTGATTGTTGCCAGGGAAACATGGCTCTTAGCTAGTGAGCTTGGGGGTAGGGTGGCAATCTTTTTAGGCTTAAAATAAGTCAGTCTTTACTTCTGTGAAACCGTCTAACTTGCATTAGACTTATCTAAGAGCCAAATAACATGCTAGTCCATGAGCCAGGGGGTTTGTCGTGCCAATTTGGACAGCCCATGTCTAATAGTGATTTTGTTTTATTAAAATGTTGCTTTGTTGTGTGATTTTTTTTTGTGTTCTGAAATGTTTTCAATCAATCAATCAATTTTATTTATAAAGCCCAATATCACAAATCACAATTTGCCTCACA
>NC_065512.1:36640057-36676560 GCF_006386435.1 Epinephelus moara
TGTGACAATAATCATATGTGTATAATAACAGTAGAAGTATGACTAATGACTAATGATGGCAGCAGCAGCAGGAGGCATCTGGCAGGACCACGGCAGCTCTGAATCTGTTGAAGAACACAGCGCCCTGGTCAAATTCATATCCAGAGTTGAGTAGCTCGGTGGTGACAATGGAGGCATCGCCGATGCTGGGGGGCTTACGGCCGACTTCCTTACAGTTGAAGATGATGTGCTTCCCATGAGTTTTAGTGAAATGTTTTGTGAAAAATTTTTTATTTTTTATTTTTTTTTAAATTTTGAGGTGTTTTCTGAAGTGTTTTGTGTTACAAAATGTTGTTGCGTTTTCTAAAATGTTTATGGGTTTTGTGAAATGGCATTGTGTTTTGTGAAATGTTGTTTTTCTGTTTGTTTTGTGCAGTGTCGTATTCTGTGAAATGTTTTGGGTTTTTTTTTCTCTCTTGAAATGTTGCAGTGTTTTGAGAACTGTTGTTACTGAAGTGTTTTCTTAAATGTGTTTTGTGAAATGTCTTAGTGTTTTTAGAAATGTTACTTGGTTTTTAAAATATTATAGTGTTATGGGAAATGTATTTTCTGAAATGTTGTTATGTTTTGGGAAATGCTGCTTTGTTTTCCAAAGTGTAGTGTTTTCTGAAATGTTGATGTGTTCTGACCCCCAGGACCACCGTCAATGAGGACATCAGAAATAAGCAGTGGGAAAAACTCAAAACCTTTCCTGGAGATTCATATGATTTAGAAATAATATTTCACAGGAAATTCTTTGAAATCATCCGTTATTGCCTGACAGAATTTCACCTCAATTAAAAAGTAAACCAAAAGAACGAAATGTTCTGGAAATATTTCTTAATTACACTGTGCTTTTAAAAATGTGACTAAAACTATGATTAGCTCGCGATGTTGGAAGCTGTCCAGTTCTAGGGAAAAAAATCCTCAAAAAAAAAAAAGACTTTCAAATGTAAAGACTAAATCTTATAGAATATTGAATCTCATTAATGAGACAATTTAGCTGATAAGGCTGCGGAAGAGTGGACAGCTTAACAACATCTAATTAACAACTGGCTGCAGGAGATGACATCCAGACCTTTAGCATCTGAAAAAAATTACATCTGGGAATATGCTTAGGGTTTGCAGCTTGACAGATCCGAAGAAAAAGCTGAGAGGTGGCAAAGTTTTAATAGGATTGCAATGTATGCTGCTCGCTTTTCGCCTGACTTGTTTTGCATAGCTTATTAAATACCCATTTGGAATATTAACATGCTTTGAGTTTTCAGCTTTATCTGAGGGAAATTATGTTGTAATGCTTATCCCACTGCTCTGATTTTTTTAAGCTCTGTCACAGGCCAAAGATTCACAGAAAATGTGATGTAATTCCTGTTCTACAAGGACATAAAAGCAGCTACTGAACACAGAAACTCCCCCTGATGATCATCCTCACCAGAAACCCAGCCCTCTCCTCCCCATTCATTCTCATCAGTGTCCATCCTTTGATCCAATCTAACTTTTCATTCTGGTGCTTAGCAGCCCTCATGCCTCAAAAAGCATCACCTTTTTTGAGTTTCTACAAAACCTTTCACCTGCATTCTTTTTCATCCATTTTTTATTCTTGTGCTGTCTATTACTATCTACAACCATCTCCTCCTTCAGGCCCTCCTGCTCACCACCACGCAACACCTCCCCTGGTGATTCATCATGGCTCCCCATCATCTTCCTCCTCACCAAACTGCCTCTCGCCCTCTGCTGTACCTGTGCCACTATCGCAATGAAATCTAAATTACAGGCTGTGTCCTGGGTGCTCGTCCATCCAGGTTAGAGCTGCCTGCCTCACTGTTGCAACCCCAGCGTCCCATTCTCTCCAGCAGGAAAAGGGCGATTTGGCTCCCTGACATTTGATAAATACAACTGAGGCTGTAAAGGGAGGGATCAGATGGAAGGGGTTTGGCCTTGGATGTCTGCGAGGTGAGCCACATCACTCAGTCCTCATTCAACTGATGGCTGCCGACACTGCAGACAACGGCAGATGTGTATGTGTGTTGGGATCGAATTACCCTAAAAGACAAAACAATAAAACAGAATGTGTGATTTGCTCTAAGACCTCACCTGAAGGGAGGCCTATTTACTGCTCGCTGACCTTAGTCACCCTTTGTTCACTGAGTTAAGGTTGCTTTCAGCTGTCTGCGCATATAATCTGCCAAGGTGTATGACCATTAGATTTAACAAGTCATCAAGTGCATTTCCAACTGCCTCTTTTTATACACATTTTTGATCACCAATATCCGACGCTGTTCTTAGTGCCTTTTTCAGGCTTGTTTTGCTTATATTCTTGAAGCAGCGGTACAACAACCTTGTTCTGCTAATGCTTCGTCTGTTGAGGAGGAGAAGGAAGGTAGAAGGTCAAAGAAGGGAGATAGATGACCATGCTTTGGTGTATGGAAACCGGTGAGTGCAACGAGTCCGACTGCTCTATCTCAGCCCGTTGCTATGCAGCCCGTTGCTATGCAGCCCGTTGCTATGCGCGCTATATACGTCATCATGCCAGAAGGGCAAGGAAATGGGCATGCGCAGAAAGACCGGAATGAACTTAAAGAGGAATGAGTGTATACACGTGCAAGAAATTCTTTCATTCGGAATTAGAAACGGAATATTCCAGCCCCTTACATCGGATTGAGTTTTCAATCGCATTGGCCATTTTCATTCCGAATTAGGTGTTTACAAGATCACTTTTAATAGGAATGAACTTTCATTCCGAATGAAAAGGGAATTAAACTGTCCATGTAAACACACGCATTTGCTGCAAAATTTGAAGAAATTCCCACAAGGCCTTCTTGAGATATCATGTCACAAGACCTGTACACACACACAGATAATCCAAAAACATAATGCCACATGCCACTGCCGTCTCCATTGTGAAACATTAAAACCTGATTGGATATGCCAAAATAAAAAAATAAATTAAAAAAATTATCAAAATATTGCAAAAAAGTTTTAACACTTGGGGGAGGGGGAAAAGGTAGTGTACCGATAAAAGGTAAATGTGACAAGGTACAATAAAAACAGATTCAGTGAATAAATAATGACATGCAGTCACGACATACTATAATTTCATAGGTCAATGCAACCTCTCTTTGTCATCTCTGGATGGCTTTTAACATGCGTCTGTATGCACAAAGGGCTGTTACCAGAATTCTTTCAAGGGCACACAGCTGTAATATTAGTTATTTAAAACTTTGTATTTCCATTATTCAGTTTTTCATTATTTTACATCTGTTGTTTTCCTCTATTTGAGGTTTGAGTGGTGCTCTTTTTTTATGTCATCTCATTGCGCCCTCTTCTGCAGTAGCATCTGATTGGAGAATCAGTGCCATCGACTGCTTATCTTAATGAACCAACACCCAATATTTGCATAAGAGTAGTGGAAGTGGAAGTTTTCTGGAAATTCTTTTGAAATATGAGCTCCATTTGGATGGAAACCCAACTATTGATCCCTGGTGCTATTGGTCTGTTGAAAACACTATGTAAGGGGCGCTGGTGGCTTAGTGGCAGAGCAGGCGCCCCATGTACAAGGCTGTTGCCGCAGCAGCCCGGGTTCGAATCCAACCTGTGGCCCTTTGCTGCATGTCATCCCCACTCTCTCTCTCTCTCTCTCCCCCTTCACACTTACCTGTCCTGTCCAATAAAGGCAAAATGGCCACAAAAAAAAAATCTTTGAAAACACTATGTAATTCTTTTATTTCTCCATGAGTTGCAGGTCTGCTGATTGTATTCCTACTGGCTGTGCATCAAATTGCCTTTCAAGGATAATAAAGATCACCTTGACCTTGATCTTGACCTAATGTGACCCAGTGTTTAAATAAAATCCCTCAGCAGGTAATGCTCTGAAAAGCGGGATGTGCAGCAGCCATCTCTTGACCAGAGCTTTGCATTGTTTTGTTTAGAGACAAACATATTTGAGGACTTTTGTGACACAACACTCCCTGTAGCAGTAATAGTGGCTGTTAACACCTGTGTCACAGTAACCAGCCAAGACCAGAAAAGACGATCTTGTCTCATTATTTCTGTAACCTAAAAGAATCGCCTTAACTGTTCACATATATTATTTTTAGCCACCACTGCTTTTCAAGTTGGTTGCATGAACAATAAAAATAAATTTCATTCATTTTCCAATAGACCTTCACATTGACATTCTGCTAATATTAATGCAGATTTGGACCCAGGTCTTTAAAATTTTCAACTTGCAGAGACTTGAAACTTTATCAGCATTATCACGAAACACATACTGTATCTACAATGACTTAATCTTAGAGACTAATTGTGTTAAAATGGTGGCGTGATCCTGAATCCTTCCTGGTGGTGCATTTAGTTTCTCAAGTGAAGGTCTGACGACAGAACTTCATCATTTAGCTGCCATACTGCATTACATTCACAAGCTGTGATGTTTGAGTGACGTAAAAACTTGTCATGAATTTGACAGTTGCATTGAATAGATTACCAAGTGGAAGACAGTTTTAGCTGCATGATGATGCAACATTCCTCTACCTTGAACTCACAGAGGCATGGTGCATTTTGGCCTCCTCTCAGTGTGCACTTTCAAATGTCCCTCATAGCCAATCATAATTACTCATAGGTGGGACATCTGTCCTCCTAACCAGTCCACCACAGAACCACACAAAAGTACTGCATATCCCCACCGCAGGCATTAAATTGAGGATTAATTGCATTACATAATTACTGTGAGTTAAAAATGCTGACATGCACTGCATTTTAAAGTGAACATTTCATTTCATTAAGACAATTTAAAGAAATCTGCAAAATGTTAGAAAAGCTTAAATATGGCTGCATGCCATGGCAGTCTGTGCGACAGATGTAGGAGGGGAGCTGTGAAAAACTTAGGTGATCACCCACGGTTAGTCATTTAAAGGATATCACTTGAAGCATAATTCTGGTAATAACTTCTATTTTTCCCAAGAACAAAGACACCAACCATAAAAGCCCAGTACAGTATGTATTATTCCTCTGTGCAACAGACGTTCAGTTTTGTTCAGCATCTATTGGCTAACACCTTGCTTCATTACCATAAAATGATATTGTGTCTATTTTGAATCAATCCAACATTTATACAATGCAAAAAAGGGGGAACACTTAAATCACACATCACATCTTGATGAACGTATTATTAAGGTTGATCTTTACTTGTGTACATTGTATAATTTGTTTAGAACAACATTACATAACAACAGTCAATGGAAATGAAAATCATTAACCCACTGAGGGCTGGATTCAAAATCACGGTGAAAATCAAAGTGAAAAAATGAAACCACAGGCTGATCCAACTGAATTTTATCACAGCAACTCATAATGTGACCCAGTGCTGTGTATGGCCCCTACATGCCTGTATGCATCATTATTTTCATCATTATTACTATTAGTAGGTTAATATGCATTTTCAGATGCATTTTAATTTTTGAAAGAAGAAAACATTAAATTTAAACTTAAACTAACAAGGCATAATTTGGCAGCCCCCTTGCAGTAACTCTGAGGAACCCCTGTTGAAGACCCATGACCAAACAAAAAGGTAGGAGTTAATCTTACTTTACAGTCTTGGCTAATGGGTAAATTAACTTAACTTAGCTTTCTTTGCACATGGACACGTTATTGCAACTGAAAGAGAAAGCATAGAAGGATGGGACTGAGGGGATAAATGTCATATACCAGAGTCTATTTTAAGGTTTAAGTGTTGAAAGTCTTCACTTTAGCTGTAATTTGTTGTTTTAGCAATCATAATCAATGCCTTTCCCTTGCCCTCAAGTTTTTGCCTTAATATGGATTGGAAGTCAAGATGGATTTGCTTTCCCTCACTTACTGAAAGAAGGGATAGTCATAGGTTTGTTACAGGCTGTTGACAAAAAAAACAACAAAGTCCAGCACCTACTGTAACTCTGCCTAAAACCACAAATTGTTGTGCTTACCATTTTTTTGATACATGTACAGGTTAAACAAACAAGATACTTAGGATGTGAGAGTATAAAACTATTACATTATGATTATTGGAGCCAAAAATATAAACAGTACTAATCTGATAAAGCATTAAACTCTCCTGATGCACACCTTTAAGGGCTGATATATAATGAAATAACTTGGCATCACGTTTGCCTTGGATTTATCAAGCTAACACTGAACAGTGAGCTGTACATCATACTTTGTTGGACTCTGCAAAAGCACTTAAATGAACTGTATACAACATTCAGACCATTAAGACACCAACCCAAGATATTTTCCAAGTCACTGGAATATTATACCTACAATAGGGCTTAAACATATTTGCTAAGTGAACACCAATGCGTTCTTATCCATACTTGTAAAATATCTCCACTTTGTCAGTGGACTTTCACGTCTAAATATGACTTGCTAGGTAGCATCCTGCATCTGCTGTTGACGTTCCAGGATGGCACATCAATTCACCCTTGTTACATACATTGTGTCTTATCAAAACACACTTCCTTTTCACAGGAAATGTACAGTTTCTGCTTGTTAGATGCATACAATCGTTTTCAAAGTACATTAAAGCTACTTGTTTTTACATTAATTTCCGTATGCAACAAAAACACATGGTTAGGTTTAGAAAAACCCACACATAGTTTGGCTCTACATTCACACAGGAAGCCAACAGCAGGCTCCTGGGTAAAACTCCAGGGTTTACTGGACCCATCTACCTTCACTCCTGCCCACCCTATCGACTTTTAAGCTCCTTATATTACGCCGTACGGTGTTACAAACCGATGCCATTTGGCAGTGTAACAAACCGATGCTGCACGGCACTGTATCATACCACAGCAAAATGTCCCTTTTTGCATTGTTGTCTGATGCTGAAATCACTGACAAAGCAGCAGGATTTGATGAGTTTGGAATGAGGATGTGCTGAGGAACTTCATGGAGTTCTGCTAATATGGCACGTAGTGGACACATCTTTGTTTTTTGTTTTTTAAATAATGCACTGGATGCTCTCAGGTCTCTATCAGCAGCTGCAGGTAAATATTTGTTTGCCGACAGGCTGATGCATCTCAGGGGTGATCTACAATTTTACAATTAACGTTCTGTTAAAGTGTGCTAGGGTTTATGACACCACTGTTTGTGTTGGTTTGTTAGCTGCTTGATTGCTGTGGAGCTTCAGTAGGCTGTGTACACATTGTGATAGCCAGTGTCTTCTGTTTGTTCAGCCAGTCAGACAGTACAGTTACTGTGTGGAGTTCCTGCCTCATGCATGGCCTGTCAAAGCTGTTGTTACAATATGCCGGTCTGCCTCAGTACACCTTTGAAACATCCATCCACCTCTGTGTGTACCCCTGCCTCTCTGTGCTTACTTCACATTTCACACAAACTGTGTGCCAGACAGTAACACGAGTCAGAGCTAATGTATTTTCCTGCAATAGCACACTGAATAGCAAAATTTATATTCAGAATGAAGGTTTTCTGCCATGTTTAGACATGGCAGAAAACGTGTGTGTGTGTGTGTGTGTGTGTGTGTGTGTGTGTGTGTAAAGGGACACGTGTAGAGGCAGAGGACAAAGTGTTGCATTATAAAATCAGCCGGATTAAAGCAGGATTAATAGAAGGCACAGTAATAGTGTTTGATAACCAGTAACTCATCTCTGTTGCACAGAGTGCTTCTTAACCTTCATGATAAGAGATTAAAGGGACATGGCTCAGTAGAGACAGCACTGTAATACCAGAAACTTCTTTTTTTCTTTAATTGTATAGCAGTGCATTAAATATTTTGCTATTGTTCCACTGGGTCACTTGAAGGTAAAATGTTGTTCTACCACAACCTCAGGAAATCACCAGGAGACCTTAAGATCAGCAAAAATTGGATCATAATTATTCTTTGACAGTATTAGCTTAATGAAGCCACTGCATAGTTACTTTAAATACTATAATGTGCAGGCACAAACACACAGAAACACTAAACTTTACCCACATGGCATATTGCTCATATCAGTATTATTTTACAATTGTTTTGGGTGTTATTTTGCCCAATTCCTCACCGGAAAATCCAGCCTCTACTCCATTTGGTTGCCAGGCAATGTTATTTCAAAATTGCCAGTTGTAAAGGTTGATGTTTCTCCCCTTCTGGGATTTTCTTCCTTTTTTAGACTGATTACAAGACTACAGAAGAGTTCTATCACCTGACAGAGCAAAGGGAGTGAAGGTACGATAGTAAGTGTGTGCCAACCAAGCGAGGGACAGAGCTCCTTTTCTGGGACACTGGAAAATAGGAAAATGGCATGTTCTGTCCACCTGTGCTGTGCACCTTGCCGACACTGAATGTAGGTTTATATAGAAAATAATAGTGGAGTTGTCTTGATGCGGTGTGCTTTGGATTCACTGATCTAGTGGCTTCAGCCATACAGTAAAGGGCTATACTATTTGCCTGGTAAACCATCATGGCGAGTTATGGCTTGAAAATAATTTAAATGAATACTAAGCCTGAAATTCCAACATCAATTGAACAGCTGGTGAAGCCACTACTTGTGTTCTGGCGCCAAAGGAGAAAAGACCGACCCAAATTTGGCTGCCATATAGATTTAGGCTAGGATTCTGGTGTTAACCTGAGCCCTTTCAGACTGAGAATGGATTTCAGTTAGAAGCAGGCATACTGTCCGGGGGGACAAAGATTACAGATAACCCCAGCCCAAGGGTCAGGGAGACCCTTGCAAAGGGTTATGGTTGACCCTTAAGTGAAATCAAGTGGCAACAATTCACTCACAGATTTATATCACTGACAATACAAGTTATATATATTTACATGAAAAATCCTTTTGTTATCCTGTCATCTAATAGACCCTATCCCACACCCTCACAGCTGTGAAAATGGTGCAGTCCAGTTTCCACCGCAACAGGTGGGAAAAGCACAAGCTGAACATGGAAAATGTGACAAACTAAGCAGACAAGCAAATAAAACCCACTGGCAGACGATTTTAAAGCTTGGATTAATAACATACCACTATCATATGAAACTAGGCCTATGCATCCACTGGTACCAACCATGTCATGTTATCTTGTTGGGAAGGGGCTAAATAACGCACCAGAGTTAGGCTACATTTTGGTGAGGGAAAAACTGGCATCGACTTTCAAAAGGGTGTATTTGAATATTTCTGCATAGGGGTCCCTAAGCAGTCTTGGAATTGCATAAATTTACACATTATAAACATTGGATTTGGAAATGGTGATCAAGAGTAGGCTAAATATATTTGTTCACTGATGATTTGATCTTCAGATGTAATGCCTTGTTTGATATCACTTTCCTATAATTATTTATTTAAGGGCTTTTTTTTCTCTTGCTGTTTCGTTTAAAGGTATAAGTAGGAATATACCTGCCACAATCTTAATTGAAAGACTTTTTTCCTGTGGGACTTGGCCTTTCATATTTTGTAATCATATTGAGTAGGGTTAGAGGTTAGAGGCTGGGGTTATACAAAACAGAACATGGCCTGGATGGGCCTGTGAACTGGATTTGTAAATGATTGTTAGTAATATCATCTGGTCACTGCAAGGTTAATGGCAAAGAGCTTATTTGAAATTGCCTGTGTTGCTATTAGAGCTAAGGGTGGGATGGTTGGTGGTGGTGCTGGGGTGGCAGTGTTGTTTCCGACTGATTTGTGATGAATGTGGCATGAAGTCTTGCTGGCTACCTGGGACTCCTTCTATTCCTTAAGATGTTTTGTAAAACTGTATAACTTTTTGTCGGATCTGTTTATGTAGATTGTCAGTGTGTGATGTATATCCTACAAAAGTAGCAACCCTTGGTGCTAAAAAAAATGCCAAGTGCCAAAAGCTGCAGTTCCTTGAATGGCCACTTGAGGCTGGCTACAAAAGCAAGTTAATCCTTGTTGATCCCCATGTTAAAATACCCAACATTACGGCAGTATGTTGCATGTATGTTTACAGCCTGGGACAAAAAACGGTTTTGATGTCCATAGCAGATTTCAACATTCATGACAGTTGTACGGGTAGTAAATTTTTATTTATTTATTTATTTATTTTTTCTTTTGTAACACACCCATTTAATGTTATTAAAGCTTAAAGTTACGCACAAGGGCAGGGCTGCTTTAAGTGCCAGGCTGTCACCTAGCCATCACCACAGTCTTTGAGTCAGATCCACCCTTTGCTCCTCCATAGCTCTACCCTCTCATCCCAATATGGTCTCTCCCTAGATCTTAAGGCTTCAAAATGGGAGTCCAAAATCCAGTGGGTGACACTACGGTAGCTACATCCATTATTTTATATGGCCTATGATCCAACTGTACATCATATTTCATTTGTGACAATCATTTTGCAGAGTCTGCTTTGTGAGCTTTCTTTGTTTAGCTATTAGCATACAGCATTACTAATAGTGAAAACACCATTTGCTCGTCTATCTTTTAGCAGAGAATGACAATAAATCTCCCAGGCCTCCTGCAGCCACAGTGAGTTTCATTTTCTACAGCCAAAATAAACAGAGCAGCATTTGACAAATTGAGTTTATGATGCAGTTTGAAGTGACTTTCACTACAGCCAACACTCTTAGACTATGGTCATTCAGAACTAGTTGGAAGGTCAAGGTTGATTGCGTTCCCTTTGTGCTATGGTGAGCATAATAAAAAACAGGTACAAAAGAAAGACAGGTACAGAAGGTGGTAAAATAAGGTTAACACAACTTGTGTGTAGAGTTGCTTAGAATCCTTAATATTTGATCACAGAATTACATCTTAAGGCCCACATCGTTATACAAATGAAAGCAATCAGATACAACCCAACTGTGTAAGGTTTAGAGATTTAAATAAAAACAAGCCCTGGTGTTATTAAAATGCAATCTTCCATTTCAATTCATTTTCATTTAATATGAGAGAAAGTGGGATCATATTTCAAATTCAAACGCAAAACCCCAATTTACATCATTTTTCAAGGTTGTGTGCTGTCAATAGCACATTTTGTGCCTTGAATTTCTTAAATGAACACTAACAAAAAACACAAAAATGTTGTCACGAAGTCTCAATTAGCCGAATCTAAATAGCTAATTGAAACAAGATTTGTGTTCTTGTCAATTCTTTAATATCCCTTACAGCTGTGTAGCAATCAGTGAACATGATGATGTTGAGAGACTTAGTGGGAACCATGAGAGGACAAACGCTTCTTATTGATGTCACTTGATTAGGGCCAATCTCTTTAAATGCAGAATACAAATACTGATAAAGGTGCCCTTTCCCTTAAAAGCACAGCATGGCTTTGCCATCCCAAGAGACTGATGCTCTTGACATTTTAACCAATGAGCCTATAGTATGAAAAGACAAACAAGGGCAACTGTGTTGTGCACTTTATCACACATGAGCACTCCCCCATGTACTGACCACACACATGCCACAATACATGCAGAGTGTGTGACTGTTTACATCTGTCAAAAGCAGTGTAGGATTTCACACATTTAATGAACCACATGCTTGTGGATGAGTTTGTCTTCTACTGGTGAACAACACGCTATATCTAAGACAAAATTCCTAAAGAATTAGCTTCTCCTCTTTGCTCTTGGGAAGATCAATGATTTGTTTTCCTGCAGACCTTCGTCTGAAGAGGAACCACAGATGGAACTGAATTAATCTTTTTCGAATGCCTTTTTCCTCGTAAGCTTGGTCTCTAAATGTCCATGCGCTGCCTGCAAATCTCCACGTTGCGTCACCACGAATCAGTCAGATGAGCGTGAAGATGTATGAGCCAGTCAGCTGACAGAGCCTCTTCACATGCTGACCTGACTATCCATCATTTAGCTGTGCGGTGGAAAAACAATGTGAGTAAACAGCTGTCCCACCGTGCCTGTGCATATACCGTCAAGGGGGTCTGCCCATTGGTACGACAGCCCATTGGTCCAACGACATCCCATTGTTCCGACCATATTAAACTCATTGTTCCAAAGTCCCGCTGTTCCAAAATCATCATGATGCCCTGTGGTTAAGGTCTGGTTAGGTTTAGGCACAAAAACCACTTGGTTAGGGTCAGGAAAAGATCATGGTGTGGGTTAAAATGAAAAAGAAAGTGACAAACACATAAGCTGTGAGCCTGCTTCGCCTCAAGCCTTTCCCAGCTGACCCAGAGCCGGTCGTGGCGCACCATCAAGGCAGAAATACGCCCACCGGGAGCCGTTCAGCACCGCGGAGAGCTCCCCACACAACCCCGACCCCAGAGTTAATAACAGGAGGTTATGGTGTTTCACTCTCTTCTCTCTATGGCACTTGTATCTCAACCAGTAGCCTACTTTTGTTGCGTTTGCTGATCCTCTATGGTACACAAATACAGTATAGCCTGGTATAATCACATATCAGAACAATGGGACGTCGGACTAATGGGATGTCGGACCAATGGGCTGTCGGACCAATGACATGGA
Source organism: Epinephelus moara (assembly GCF_006386435.1). Taxonomy (NCBI): domain Eukaryota; kingdom Metazoa; phylum Chordata; class Actinopteri; order Perciformes; family Serranidae; genus Epinephelus; species Epinephelus moara. The sequence continues at coordinate 36,652,479 of NC_065512.1, forward strand.
CCCCCGTCAAGGTAGTACACGGACGTTCACAACATAGCAGCACACACATCCACTCTGCCTTTTTCAACGTGGACAAAGAGATGAGAGCTGCTAATTAGCACAGCTTTTCCAGTGTATCGGCCATCATACAGTACACAGAGGCTAAGTTCTCCTGACCTCATTACTGTGTCACACTCTCTTTAAAACAAAGGCGTAGCAGCTGTGACAACTGTGTGTCATTTTACATTACCTTTTAACTGATGCGAGCTCCAACATATGAAGAGCTCAGGTGAAAATAGAAAGTTCAATTACTGAGGCTCTTTAATTAGTAAAGACAGCCGGAGGTACAGCGGTAATACTCTGCCAGGCTGCTGGTCTGATGGATGAAAGGTGCTGATTAACAGCAGTCTTCTTGTACATGTGTGTCTGTGTGTGTGTGAGAGAGAGAGAGAGAAAGAGACGGTGAAAAAGCCTCTAAGGGTTTTATAAAATCAGTAAGTGATTACCTGGATCCTGTTTCTATCAACACCTTTTCTTAATTTCTTAAAGGGAAACTCCTACTACTGCACTGGTGGAAAAGTGGTATCAAGAGTTGTGTTTCCAGAGGGAGCTGCAAGAATTCTGATAAATGTCCTCAAGTGATGTTACTTAATTGTCAGTTGGGTCTGAAGACAACAAGTTTGAAAATAAAAACAACCTGTAGTCTGCTTCTCAACTCTGCTGCTAGCATAACACATCTAATTAGTCCCTCCAGGACTTTGCGATGTTGTAATCACAATAACGCAAATTCAGCCAATCCCTGTGAATTCTGAGCGACCTTGCAACTTTACCGCAAATGTGACTATTTAAAACAGGTGAAATCTCATTTCGTTGTAGTGCTGTGTGCAGTGTATTGATTTGCTTAGCCCCCCTCTCACTGTCTATTGTGAGACTGCTGTTGTGGGAGTGGAGCTCTGTGCCTGGAATCACAGACACACAGTGACAGGCTGACTGTTAGCATCACATGACTAGCATTGACTAACAGTTATTTACAGGTTTACATTTGAGCCGTTTTGCTGTCAGTGTGAGATTAACGGCTCGGTGTCGGATGTTAACTGCTGCTGTGGGGGTTCTCTCCAAGCAGCAAAATATGACGAATAGCGATGAGATCATGTTGTGCTGTGTTAGCTCGTGCTATCCAGACAGAGAGAGCAGGGGGAGAGCCTCTCACGGGGACGATCCTTCAGCGCTGTGTCAAAAGGCATCGACAGCTGATCGCCAACAATCAGCTATTGCTGCCCCCCAACCATCACAGACAAATTCTAATTCTGTGGGAAACACTGAATGCTCATAATAATACGGTCTGAATCTATGACGGCATTAGAACTTTCAATGCAATTTTCACTTGCTCCCGCAATTTCACTGAAACAGCCCATGAAATCCTGGTGCTGCCTTTCAGACAATTTGGAACTCAAAAATTTCTGCCCTAATACTAAAAAAATACATTGGAATGCCACTTAGACTCATGGTGTCTGCAAATCCATCTACACTTCATGAAGAAGCGGTCGTCTGACATCACACAACAATGAGACATGCATGAAGACATGGCACACTGTAAATGGTAAACTATCAACTAAAAGGAAATGTAAGGGATATTTGCATACTATACTAAGAGTGGCATGGTAATGTAGTGGTCAGCATTGTTGCCTCACAGCAAAAGGGTTCTTGGTTCAAACCCAGAGGGGTGGGGGCTTCGACCCCAAGGTTTGGGGAGCCCTTCTGTGTGGAGTTTGTTCTTCCAGTGTCTGCGTGAGTTTTCTCTGGGTACTCCGGCTTCCTCCCACAGTCCAAAGACATTGAGGTTAATTGGTGACTCTAAATTGCCCATAGGTGTGAATGTGAGTGTGAATGGTTGTCCGTCTCTATGTGTCAGCCCTGTGATAGTCTAGCGACCTGTCCAGGGTGTACCCTGTTTCTTGCCCAATATCAGCTGGGATAGGCTCCAGCTCCCCCGTAACCCCTAACAGGATAAGCACTGAAGAAAATGAATGAATAAATACAAATTATAATATAGTAAAATCTGTTCTGATTTAAACTGATGTCAAGATATGATGCAAATGTTTTCATTTAGCATTCGGTTTTGTTTGTTTTGGTTATGGACTGAATCACAATGCTCATCAACAGTATTTTAGAAAACCCTTGCGTCATGTACATGAAATCAAACAGTGTTGAGCAAATGCTGCCTCAGGGGCCAAACTAAAAAAAAAAATCACAATCAGCTTAAGCGTATTCTATATTTAGAATGTTTTCATCGCTTTACTTTGTCATCAGACAGCCTTTTCCAATGTGGAATTGAAACCGTTATATCAAAGCCAACAGACCAAAAACAGTAATTTTACTCAGCAGAACGCTGGAAGTGCTGGTCTACCACAGCCTCAATTGGTTAATGTGTAAGGTAAAACAGAGAAAATATTCAAACATAGCGTTCACCTTCACTGATATTGGTTTTTCTAGGTGGCTACAATATGTTTTGCAGCTCCCCCATCCACAAAAGTACATTGTTTAGCTTCTGTGCTGGTTGATCTAATTTATCTAAGATGAGAGCAAAGCAGCAAAGTACATAAAATAAGCACAGCAGAAATGTCAGATAGATTAGCTCACTGTGTTCTACTGTATACTTATACTTAAGTTGTATGTCGCTACTTGATGTGGAGCACACTAAACTGGTTCACATGCATTGTGGTAGTTTAATAACCCATCATAGTTTAAAAGGTGGTCATATGTTTTGTCTAGAAAATCTTAATCTAAAAAGTATCTGCAGCTGTCAAATCAATGTAGTGGAGTAAAATGGCCAATATTTTTCTCTGACATAAAGTGAAGTGGGACAAAATACGAAATTGCACTTCAGTAGGGTAATTGGTAAGAGTGCTTACAGCAGTTGCATTCCATCATGCATCTTTTTATCAATGCATAGCTGGGCTGTTCATAGACTGGTATTTAAAACACATACAAAAAGACCTGGATTAGAATACTGGATGTTACATAGACATGCAGCAAAGTAATGCAACCAACCATAAAGCACATTTGATCCTGACCCTCACTATTTCCATGTTTACAGGCTCCCTCAACACAGGTGTCAATCGCTGGTAGGGATGTCCCGATCCAATATTTGGATACGGGATATTAGCAAAAAACGTGCATCGGCATCGGATCGGAATGCATGAAAAAATGCAGATCCAAGAACTCCAATCCAGGTTTTCCGGCCAGCCCAGCGCTCCGCGATTCAAGCAGTCCATTCCAGTAATCCGCTCCAGCTCTTACTATCAATCCACCAGGCCAGCATGCAGACGGCAGACACACATGGAGGGTAGGAAGAGTAGCGGTCAATTTAGTTAACTGACTATTTGTTTTCTGCTCTGGTTTTTTGAAAGTGATATTTTTATTTGGTTTACACTCTTACTGTTTAAGTAAAGAGCACTGATGGCATTGTTTTGGGCACAAATAGTGAAAGTGGAGCCATGGATGGACTATTGCTTGTTTAAACAGTTGTACAATATTGTGTGTGGTTTTTTGTCCCCTCTGTTGGTCCCAGGAAACAGCAGCACCAGGCTGGCACTGACACTACTAAAATAACTGAAAAGGAAAGGCTGCATTGTTTGTTAAATGTCAACAATGTCTTGTGGTGTTAATCTATTTTTTATTTATTAGGGGGCCAAAGCACAAGTGTGTGGAGTCTTGCTGCTATTTTAATTTCAATGTTAGACATTTTAAAGATTTCTTGTGTTGATTTATTTTCTATTTATTAAGGGGCCAAAGCAGCCAAAGCAAACCAGCTATATTTTTTATTTAATGTTAATGTTCAAGTTTAAAGTTTGTTTATTTAACCCTGTTAACAATAAACAGGTCAGTTTCTCATACCAACTGTTGTGGATCATTCTAACTAACCCGATTAAGTAGTTGTTCTTGTTAGAGTAATATCGCTTGATCAAACCTTTTCTAACATGACTTACAACAAAATAAGTGAATATGTATAATACCTGCTTGGATCGGATCGGTATCGGCCAAAACTCTCGGTATCGGATCGGAAGTGGAAAAAGCTGGATCGGGACATCCCTAATCGCTGGTGTCACTTGACTGGTAATTGTAGATCTTTGTAGTGTCTACCTGTATCTTTTTTTCCATTGCATATTAAAATCAGATTAACCTTTCAAAAAGTAATATGTAATATGTGATCAACTCACAGTACGATGTCAGTAAGTGGCAACAATTACCTATGGTTGCCTAGCTCCCTAGCAGGTGGTAATCCTCACCTATGGCCATATATTGAAAGAGTACATATGAGAGTTATGCTTTGCTGTAATAATACAGACCATTAACCCTGTAAAGAAACCACACTGTACAAGATGGAGACAGAATTCACAGCCTGTGTCAGGTGCAGAAATGCATTCACTTCATAAGCTTATATGAGGCTTCAGCTGTCTAAGTTAGCAAAATCTTTGTCGTAGTAGACACATATTGTAGTAGACACACTCATCTTAGACTAATGCACTGTTCATACATTTGACTACGAAAAGTAGTGCACTAAAATTTGTACATAAACCACATCATCATGAGCCAGTAATTCATTCATAACCCACATATTTTGCAAGGCTGCAATCACATTACCAATGCGCTGACTGGAGTAAAAAGGAAGCAGGCCCTGTAAGGAGGTAGGTTGGGGTGGTGGATGGGTCCCAAGACACAGCATTTTCTGCCAGGACTTTCCCAACAAGACTGGTGTTCAATACCATGTAAACTATGAGTCATTTCGAGGTACATCCTCACCATGCTCCTAAACCTAACCATAGTAACTTTATACTAATTACATAACTTAATGTTAAATACGAGACGTCATTCGTGGGGAGCTAATTCATAGGATATCATACAAACCATTATATGAGAATACATTGTCCACCTGCACACTTTGGAGGAGCTAGACCAGATATAGTTGGGGAGATATTAATGGTGATTTTTAAACTGGAGAGGTGGAGATGTAATGAGGGTTTTCTGAGTGCTAGCACATGTTGGGAAGGGTAATGAGGGTAGTAATGAGGTAACAGATAGGGTAGCTAGGGCAAGTTTAGGTAGGAATAGTGTAGATGTGCAGGGGCAGTATAAACACTGAGAGACTGAGTCATCAATGGCAACAAGAGTAGGATGCAGATAGCAAAGGAAGAAAGCTATACAACATCCAACTAACAGTGAAACCTGGCAGTAGAGTGAACATGCCTGGGAGGATGAGATCAAATGGACAAGGCTAAGACTGGGAAATTCGGACTGGCATGTGGGTTGGTGCTGGTGGGGAAGCAAAGAAATGGCAAGTATGAAGACTGTGGAGTCCTGGAATCTGTACAACATGTCTTGATGCATTGCCCACTCTATGCTGTGAAAAGCAGGGCTTTATTCATAGAATTAGGCAAAGAGGAAACTAAAATTTTTTTCCCTTCGAACGTCCTTGAGACCATGGTATTGGTACCAGGTATTGGAGGGCAAAAGCAGAAATGATGTTTCTACACCTGTGGGTGGCAGCAATGTACTACACAGTATCTACTGTGCCGGAAAGAAGAAGAAAAAGAAGAAGAAGAAAGACACCCTGGCAGCGCTTTAAAAATCCATATCGCTTGTCCAATAAGTATCTAAGTGATAATTGCACAACATATCAAAACCGTATTGTTAAAAAAGGCTTGAATAGCCAACAGTATTTAAAACTGTTAATTAACTAATGCATACACATATATGAGCCCTTTCATCCTTTATCAGTTACTGTCATAGTTTTAATTTTTAACTATAAAAATTAGTGTAGCAATTCTAACTTTCAGCTTGTTACAAGAGAATATCCACATTGCAATGTAACACTTTTGGTTTTTATTGTTCTTATTGAATCTGCCTGTAATGTTACCAATTTTAGTGTCATGAAATTAGCGTCCAGTGTATGTGTCAGTTTAGAATGATTCGGATTCACTAACATACACACAGTGGTAAGAGCAAAATCGGCCGGTGTGCACTTCATGGTAATTTTGCATGCTCACTTATTTTATGCACAGATTAAGGCCCCAGTCACACAGAAAGCGTTTTGCAAGGCGTACTGCACTGTTTGTTTTTTTTTTTAATTTAATGCCACTTATAAGAACACACTTGCTGCACCTTTTTATTGTTGCCAGGCAACCACCCAATCAAATCCTTACCCTAACCTTCCTGTGTGATCAATCTATCGTTTTATTTTTTTAATATTATTTATTTCACAGTAAGTAGTAGCCAGTTACTAAAATGGACAGGCAAAGGGTACTTGCTCTAGCTCTGGCTGAGGGTGAGAGGCTGTCAGCAAATAGTTTGTTAGGCACAGGGAAACGGAGATCTATGTGGGTACATGAGACCTTGAAAAAGAGGTTGGATCACGGGGAGTACCATCAGTTGATCACGGAGCTTCACCTCCATGATGGCCATTTCATGATGGACTTACATGCCTCCACACCTGCTGTTTTCTATTGCGATTGTGGTGACTGTGGTTTGTAAAGTCATACAGATCTGGCTATCCAACAGCCGCTATCACCAGTTTTTTTCCTCTATTGTTTACAGAATGTAAACTTGTTGTCGTCACCACCTCAGAAGGCCCGCCTCTCAAATAATCTGATTGGACGATGAGAAAAAAGCAGAGATGACATGGGGTGTTTTTCCGCTCTGAGTTGACATTTGTAAAGCCAATTTTACAGAATATTTGAAATCCCATAAAGTTTACATCCGTGTATTCTCACTTGCAGTATTCTTTGTTGTCACCTTTGTATATGCAGGGCTATGCTTCATTGCTCTGTACTGCCACAAACTGTCAGTAACTAAAATATTATGAAACCAGGGGCAGGAAATGCATTCCCATATGTGTGTATGGAAACCAACTTGTGAAGACACTGCTTCATAGAACTACAGGTAGTAAAAAAAATAATCTCACAGGATACCTTTTAATGTCTCTTCTCTTTTCTTTTTGCTTTTCTTTTCTTTTTAAATTCCCCTGTTGATAAAAAGCTCTGTACAAAAGAATTGCCTCATAATGTCATACAAAAGGGAAGTGGCATATGAATAAGCTACAGTATTCCCCTGGTCCACTCAATCAGTGTCAGGTCCTCAGCAGCCATTAGCCCACAATCAGCATGTCAGTGTTAAATGACAGATTATGGTTCCAGTCCTCATTGAACTCTGATGTCAGATGGATCCATGAATCTATAAATACTAACTGAACACTGACAGATTGGCAACATGCATGTTGCTTGCATTAGTATTGATGTACACAGCGTCAATATTGTATACTTACTATTCAGCAGTTAGCAAGTGGCATTGATATGCTCTGTTCTGCAATCATATAATCATAAAACACTCTCCCTGCAGTGGACAACTCTGAACAACTCAATACATATTAAAAATAATGACTGGCTACTATCTCCAGTGGTAGGACATGAGGAGTGGCATCAATTAAAAATGATCTATGACCTTACTGTGACATCGCCCCCCCGTGCCACCAAAGGTGATATTCAAACTAGAAATCAGAGTAAGTGATGCCTAGGGTGCAACTGTCCTTTAAAGACTAACTGCAGCTGTCCATAAATCTATTCAGTTGAAAAACGTGACATTAATGTGAATGTATGACTTACTTACATTGATTAAAAATTGCAGTTGTGCCCTTGTATTTCTGTGCGGATGCTATAAATTATACAAAAGTTCCCTCTACACTTTTCTTACTTGTGCAACTGCAGAACTTCACTTGTGTGGATAACATCCACAGCTGAAGGTGGAGTCTTACTTTGAAGGCGCTTTCATCTTTTGCCAGACACAATTAGACAAAATTGAAAATACTTTATCAGAGCCGGTATAATGAATAAAAATGGAAGAGAAAAATACTCAACTTAATGAGAGAACATATCTATTCTGCTGCTAAATCAACCTTGGTCAGAACGTCCTCAAAGGCAGCATAAAAGAAAATTGCTCTCCTAACTTTCTGCACATTAACCCAACAATGACAACAACTGTGCAGGAAATAACCCAAAAAATATTCATATGTATTCATACGAGGGGGGGCTAAAGAGAAGAAATATTTCTCTGTGTCTGTGTTTTGGCTAATGGAATGGCTTCCAGGGCCAGGTGAAATATTACAGCTGTCAGTATTTCTGACAGAGCCTTTATTCTGGTCGCTGCTGTTTGATGGAGGACTCCAGCGAGTTTGACACCCTGCTAAATGTCTCCGCCTCGCTGCCACTCTGGAAGCAGTGATAATGGCACGCCGGTGTTTGGCAACACAAGCTTCAGCATCACCCGGGTGCACAGACATTATATTTTTAAGCCATGGGGTGCAGAGACAGAGCCATTATTAGCCCTGTGGGACCGCTGTCTGTGTCTGGTGGTTATTTTGGTCATTGCACCCAGTCAGTGGATGTGCTGTGCTGTGTGGTTACATTTTATACTGTACAGAATTGCAAGTACATTGGGGCTGTGGTTCATTGCACTGCTGGAACCTCCCGAAACCCTTACTGTACATCATGCAGCCTGGATGAACATTATGACGGAATTCTGTACTGCATGTCCTCTATATATTTGTCCAATAGTGTTTTGTCTTAACTTTGCACTTCTGCCTATAGCATGTGTATAGGTGTAGAGCATAATTCTTATACATTAACAGTATTATATTCAGAGGATACAAAAATTGCAACTTGGTAGATTCTGCAATATCTTCTTTGCTGCACTACAACTTGGCAACATAACAGCAATGCAGAGACATTTAGCCAAACCACATTTCAGGATGTGGATGGATGGCAAGTGGTTTGGAGCAGAGACAGTCCATCATCACAGGAGGCATTCCCCACTAGAGATCTCACTATTAGAGCAAAGGACACGTTTAATATTGTGCCAAGGAGACACTATTTATCAAGGTGTAATTTCAGAGAGACCAAAGGGAGAAACACAAGCAAACTGGGGCATATGGTAATGGTTTGGAAGTGCCAGCAATGAGTGCACTGTTCTTTTATTTTTTGCTGCATTTGCTTCTGGAGGAAACAGATTACACTGACGTAACTTCACTTGGATTTTAAATTTCTGATCTCATCTGAGAATAAAATAATTATACAGTGGATAAAAATTAAATGAAAATCGATTGGACCCAGAAATGGGAGGAATATGTCTATCCAGAACCTTTCCTTAAAGGTATTCTTTTCAGGATTTTACTAAAAAAACAAAGAATGACTCATACAAAAGTGATCCCTCTCAAACATCACTTATGACCCACTAGAATTTTGTGGTGTTGTATTTAGCTGCAGACACTCTGCCCTCTGCCTGAATTATCTTCTTATTTTGCAGTGTTCCGAATGTATATGGGTGCTGGTGAGGCTGTGACTTTATACAAAGGTAGAAACTATTAAAAAAAAAAAAATCTATGAAAATTGCGGACACAGGGCCAAAAAAACACCAAATATTGTGATGCAAAATGCAAGCAGACAATTTATTTTGACAGAGAGTAAAGATGGGGTTGGCTTTCTCTTTGACTTTAACTGGAGAGCACTGAAGGAGAGGATGGGGATGAAGAGCAAAGTGGAATTGGCTTGTTTTCTGTTGAAAAAATTCATGCCAGCAGTTAGCTTAGTTAGCTTTCTAATGCATCAGCTCTCCCATGTTTGAATCATGTTATTGTGTATTTTCAAACATATTTAATTCTTTTGAATAAATAAGTAATAATAATTTGGTGCCCCTCTGAGGACCTCCTAGAGGTTGCAGACCCCCTGTTGAAGACCCAGGGATTAAAACATTTCTGCTGTATATGCACATGTAAAATGTTAATCTACGTAATAACTCCAGATGTCAGATAAGTGTAGTGAGTAGAGTACTCTACCTGATATGCTGATGTATAAATGTATAAGTATAAAATAGCATAAAATAGAAACAAGCACAATACTTAAGGAGTACTTATTTTAGTACTTGGTACTTAGTTACTTTCCACCACTGAATTAGCATTTACAAACCTTGTTTCATCCATCAGATTTGACCAAAATCCCTCCAACAGCTTTACAATAATGTTTCATATTTCTCCAAGCCTGTTCAAAACATGTCTGAATCAATATTTTACAAGAAATACTACAGCACAGCATGTGAGTCCCGTTATCAGTTTGATGCTAAATCACCCAGTCTGCTGAGTATGCACTTGAACACATTCCTAACGAGCTGCATTTACATCCTAAAGAGTATTTTGGGCCACTCGGTAAGCGCAGAGGGAAATCTTCTCTGCCACAGAAGTGGGTTGGATATTTCATTCTTCAGAATGCCACCCATTCCTTTCCTATCAGTGAGATGGCTTTCATTGTTAATGCATGAGGCTGAGGGGACAATGACTTCCTCGTGCTGCACAGAGAAGCACTTCTGTTAAAAATGGATCCCTTAATTACAACTTCTGTCTGACTAGTCCAGATTATAAAGACAGGGTTTTAAGGACTGCTTCTTTCTACAAGGCCAAAGCTTAATGCACTGCATAAACTGTCCACACACTAAAACACTGCTTCCTGCCATCTGAATGTGAAAATATTTTTCTATTAATGCAAAATATACAACATTTCAAATGCAAAAAAATGAAGGTGGTTGCAGTTTTCATGTAGCTGTGTACAGTGTGTGCATGTGTATTGGATTTTTTGTGTTTGGGTGCCTTTGGCATTTTATGTGAAATTCTGGCTCATGTGTCAAGCTTGTGCTTGTGTAGGTACTCTATGTATTAGGGAGCAAGTGTTTGACTGTGCAAGGCGGGAGTTTACCTGTCAGTGGTGAATGGAATTATTTGAGGGCCAGCATGTGGCCTCTCTCAGGTCTTACTCTCACCCTTTCTAACTGAAAATGTTATTGGTATTAAAGAGGTAAGTGACTGCCAGGGATATTCACTTACCTGGTTTTTACCTCTGCTTCATGGATTACCTTAATGACTTTAAATACAGTATTAAAGTACCATATTTGGCAATCTGATCTATTGCAGCTATTACAACCAAGTGTCTTTTGGATGTAGCCGTTACGGTTAGAGCAACATTATGGAGGAATAGGTATTTCTGTGATTTTGGCACCACTACAATTTCAAAGTGGTACACTACTGGTGTAAATACAAATTGCACCTGCAGGTTACACACTGTAGGCTGTAGTGATCTGTCTCATGGCTAACAGGAAGACAACAACAATCCAAAATATACGTCCTTGCCAATGTTAGATTGTGAAATAGGCCATAACCTTATCAGTGTCATCCCTGTCTCAACGAGTCTCATGGTCAGCTGTACATGAGGGGCCCTTATAGACGTTATTCAGAGTTACCATGTATAGACATGTACTTTTCCTCTCACGTACACATATGAAACCAAACTGATTCACATACCAACTGAAAAACACACATTTATATACACAGCTCTCATGGAACTATTGAAAAGTACTGAAATGTGCGTACTCATTTATTCATTCATTTTCTGTAACTGCTTATCCTGGTAGGGGTCACGGGGGGTGTCGCCAGACTATGACAGTGCTGACACATAGAGAGACAGACGACCATTCACACTCACATTCACAGCTTGGGCCAATTTAGCGTCACCGGTTAACCTAACCTGCATGTGTTTGGACTGTGGGAGGAAGCCAGAGTACCTGGAGAAAACCCACACTGACAGGGGGAAAATGTAAAAGCATTTGACTTGTATGCATGTGAAGTTTTCATGATAGTATGTAGAAGTAGTTTGGTTTCATATGTGTATGTGAAAAGTAAAGGTACATAAGCTAGGCATGGCCATGCATACTTAAGTACTCATTTGGACATCAGTATTTGCTCAGTGTATGCAGTACACACCGCCGTCCGTCCTACATGTGAACATGACTTTTATACAGACTTATTTTTCACTATTTAAAATGGGTAAAATCTTACTTCATTCTAGAGTTTTGTCTTTTGTGTTTGGTCAGACGAAGACAAATTTCCACCCATGGTAGACCATAGAGATATATTCTCTTTTCCGCTCTTCTCTTCTATCTTATTCTATTCTATTCTATTCTATAATATTCTAGACTTGTGTGTAATGTATTGCCTCCCTCCACACCACCTTGTCCTGCTGTCCTTCTCTCTCTTTCCCTCTCTGTTGATCATGAGACTAGTGCTGTGGGAGTGTGACCTCCACAGCCAGGAACAGTTGGGGTGAGAGTCTGCCTGCACCCACATACACAGTGACAGGGCTTACTGTTAGCATCACAAGGCTTACATTAACTGTGGGTTTAACGACAGAGTCAAGCCATTTGGTTGTCGGTGTGAGTTTGTTGGGACTGTTAAGCAGCTTGATGTGGGACATTAGCCACTGCTAATGTGTTAGCTTGTGCTACCAAGCAGACGTTGAACTGACCTGGGGAAGAGCGCTTCTGGAGACGGTCCTAAAAATCAGGAAGGGCTCTCTGATAAAAGCATGTTTCACAAAGGGACTTGAAAGAGACCACTGACTTGCCCAATCTCATTTCCTTAACGGATCATTCCAGAGTCTCTGGGCCTTTACATTAGCAGGGAGTCTGCTGTCGGATTATCATTTTCCTATTAACCATGAGACAGTTCAATACAGCTTAAGTCAGGATGGTATAAACAGTTTGTAACTCTACATTAGTTTGTTTATTAGTTTACTCTTGTCCAGCCTTTTGCTCGCTCACTCTTTTTCCTTTACTTGCTTCCTCTGTCAAACATCCACTTCTGTCTCTATACCTCTGCCATGATGTCTGTCCTGTGAACACATAGTTAACTTCTTTTTTAATCCTCACTTCAAACTGTCCACATACATAGTGTCAAAAGGAAACATCAGAATCACACATATACAAATGAAACATTGAGAAAACAAAATGAAAAGCAGTGTCAAACAGCTGAGCTAGCTAGTGTTGTAGAGATACACACTGATCTTAGCTGCTCACCAAAGTTACATATTGCAAGAACAAGTGTTGGGGGTGTGGAGTAGGAATGAGAGAGGTGCCATTCTCCCTATATCAGTGTACCATCACAATGATGCCGAAGCTATTTATGGTAAAAAGTTGCATAATGTTGCTTTATGGCTAGGGTTAAGCTATATGGGCCTTTTTTTCATTGTCACTTTTAGCCGCGCCAAGGCAAACCTTGCTGCACCAATGTGCGTCTCCATTATCAGTTTAGATGCGCCGTGCTATGCCACGGACCTTCTCCAAAGTAGGTCCAAAAGCCAGGTAGTGGTGACATCTTGCCAACTTCAGCCATCCCCCAATGACCCCCCTTCTCCCCCTAAAACAAGCATGAGTGTTGCAAGACTCCACTCACCTATGTCTGTGCAGGAGACCAGAGAGAAAGGCGTTTTTAAAAGTCTCTGTGTTCAGCTGTGTCTTCTTTGTAGCTTCTAACTGAATCTCTGTGGTTTGGAATTTAGTGTCTCTCCTGCGTCCTGTTTTTACTTGAGATACCTGCTTTATTTTACTGTTTCATGTTTGCTTTCAGCCGTATTAGAATTTGGGTGAAGTAGCTGCTTGTAAACTCAACCTTCCCTCATCTTGCTACTTCACATTGAAAGTTTTTACATAACAAAATAACTGGGGATTTTTATTGTGAAGAAACCATAAGAAATTAAATGTGTTTATCAGTGAATTAGCAGAACTTTGTTAGAGGCTTTTCTTCAATAAAGACAAGTCTAACAATACTGCAGAGAGGAAGAATAAAAGCAGAAACAGCCACAGTGAGATGTTAGATTCAGAGCTACAGACAACAGGCTCTTACTGCACCTTTGCTAACAGCTCACCTCCAACAGGTAAACTTCTTTTACCTGCCCTGCTGTGGAAAAACACATGCAGCAAAAATATCAGGGGACTTCAGCTCTAGATCCGCCCACTGCTTTAAAATGTCATCACTCAAGACAAGCCGTCATCAGTTAAAGACACACCTTAAAGTGGTTAGCCTTGTTGTAATGGAAATGCAAATACCTGTCGCACTGGGCTCATGGCCCAAACCAAACCAAGCCAAGCCAGCCCATGACTGTCAAAAAGGGGTAATAGTTGCGTTTGAATGGGTTACATAGGAGCATTAATTAAAAGATACTACAATGCATTGTCCTCCTATGTGGCAAAAAAAATAGTCGTGTGTCTGTCTTTTTGGCTGATATCATTAAACTCCACAGCCAGGTTTTCTCTTGTATAGAAATAACATTCAATAAAGCAAACACACTAAACTAGCAGAGCCCACCTTTGTTCACCCTCTGCTCACCCTGTGCTGTATTTTCTACTGTTTTTTATTGAATGAATAACGTCTACTCTTGGGCAAACCAGGAGATCAATATCAATTTCAGATCCATTTGGCCACAATACAGTTGCATGCCCAAATGCTGCGACCTCAGCTCAGGGTGCAGACGGATTGATCTGTGACAATCAAATTGCAGCACAGTAAATACACTGAAAGGGACTGATCAATTTCTACTGCTCTGAGTCAGAGCGAGTGTTTGGGTTTGAGCAGAGAGGAATTAGACAGCTGCAGCCTCAGAGAAAGCTCAGAATATGTTTCACTTCATGCGAGCACAGTCATTGTTTATTAAAGATGGGCAGGCTGAATGATGAATCACTTCATCGCCCACTGCTGTGGAAAACTATAGATCATGCAGTATGATGCAAAGTGATGGCTGGTGTCAAGCTTTGTGTGTTGTATCATTATATAACACATTCTTGCTATAGGGTGTTGTTTGTATATATGTGTGTGGGTGGGAGGTGTGTGTCATCAATGCAGACTGACTAATAACAATCATATTTCTTGCACAGAGTTGCAGAAATCACAATATGAAATAAACACATGCAGACATGAGCAGAGCTGCCCAAACAACATCGGGATGCTTGGCAGCTTCACTGGGCCAGCAGGGGATTCCTCACTTACCCAAGGGTACTTCAGCAAGAAGTGAAGTGCATATTAAATTTGCTGACAAGGATGTAAAGATCCAGATGAAAGATTTAAGTCAGTCAGCATTGACAGGAAAGACTGCTTTACTCTTTCAAAAGTTCCAAAGAAGTAATTCAAGTCTGTCTTTGAGTGATGTAAATTACAGATGGTGCGTGTCAAGGCCTGTTCTATCAAAATCAATTTCTATTTTTTGCGTGCTCATATGAATTACATTCCCTTGAAGGGAAAACATTGTACTGTGGGAGCTTTCCACTCAGCAGCCCTCTTTAAAGACACCCTGTGGAGCTGTTTTGTTTCACACCTTAAGGCATTGTTTGCATCCTTAAAGCTGCTTATCAATATTTTATATCAGCAATGGGAAAATGACTGCCCCCAAATGGTCAGAAAAAAAATGCAGCTCTAAGGTTAAAAAAAAAAAAAAAACAGAGCCTATTTATTACTAGGGTTATCATAACCAGTTTATGTTCAGGTGTAGTTAGCAGTCAAGTTCAACTTCAGGTTTCTTTTATTACCTAAATTTGCAAAAAACAGTGCAGAAATTTCTTCCGATTAAATGAACACAAAACTGAGATAACTGTCTTTGGGGCGACAGAATAAGGGCTGAACACTGGCACACATCTCGACTCCCTCTCTTCAAAGCCTTAAAACCAAGTGAGAAACCTTGGTATTATGATTGACTCTGATTTAGATTTTAACTTAAACATGAAGTCTATTCCAAAATCAGCCTCTTATCATCTTCAAAATATTGCAAGAATTAGGGATATATGTCCAAACAAGATGTAGAAAAATTAACTCACGTTTTAATTTCCACTATGTTAGACTACTGTTGTAGTCTTCTGTCAGGCCTCATCCAAAAAAGCATTTAGGCAGCTACAGGTCATTGAGAATGCTGAAGCTACAGTTCTAACAACAGGGTTTCTGCAGGTATCAGCAAATCTAATTTAATGCTTTTTAATGCCCTTTTTAATGCCACTTTTTAATGCCCTTTTTAATGCCACTTTAAACAAATTTAATGCCCATGTCCAACTGCAGATACAGTTCTTTATTTATTTATTATGTGTATATATATATATATATATATAGACAAAATTGTAAGCATCAGCTAATCTTGAATATTTGAGAAACTCTATAGAGTAAATTTACATAACTGTCACTCTATAGTGAATTAGAAATGGCTCACAAGACGGTTTACAGTCTCAGAATTTATCTGCACATTTCAAAAATAACAAAACCAGCTTGAAGAATGATGTGAAAAACTAACTCTAACCTGAAAAGGCTGGAGGCGGTCACTATAGCAGCAGGTGTGGTGGTGGTAGCAGCAGCAGCTGCAGTTGTGGTGGCGACAGCAGAAGTTGCGTTGCTGGTCACGGCAAAGAAATTCGGCACAGTTAACTGCTGCCTGCCTTTAATAGCCGACTTGTGACTATCTGACAGCATGTGTGATTTCACCGCATTTCATTGTGCAAAGTTCTATCTGACAGCATGTGTGATTTCACCGCATTTCATTGTGCAAAGTTTGAAGATCTTTTTGCACGCGCTGCAAAATGCCTCTCCGGGTTTACCGTCGACGGGCTTTAACCAGGTTCTGAATAGTTCCTCATCCAACCACTTCTGCTGAAACTTGCATTTTCCCATTTTTCCGACATTTGCTAATATTCCCTCCGCTCACAGCACGTTGCATTCCAAGCATCCGGTGTTGTGACTTTGTGCACCAGGCCACCGGCCGTAAACAATAACCAATTAAACGGTTCCGCCTGTCAATCATCACATTATACTTCCGATCAAAATTATTAAATGTTTATATAATCAAAATAAATTGTGAATAATAATGTTTTTTTCCCATCAAGTGTATTTAATTTTTTAATGCCTCTGTACATTGAATTTAATGCTTTTCAATGCCATTTAAGGCCTTAATTTTCGCAAAATCTATTTAATGACTTTTAATGCTTTTTAATGACCCGCGGAAACCCTGAACAAAGACCAATGCTGTGTCTCAAATCGCGTACTTCTGTACTTAATATTTTGAGTGCATAAGTGCGTTCACACTGAGAAGTATAGAAAAATGCAGTGCACTATGAGTACCTGGATGGTGCACTCAAAACGGTCAAGAAGTTGAGTGTGGATCTATGGATGCTTCTCACACTCAATGGTCGCCATCTTGGCTACGTAGCGGAAGGGGAGGGACCACAACTGGGAATAGCAGCCGAGGACTGTGCGACCGTGAACGTTGCTGCATTGTACAAATACATGTGTTTTTGCACTAAGCACCACCTTACTGTTGTTGGGTATAAGCCAGCATTATGTTTATTGGGTTAATTTAGCAGTCTGTAATGATTTGGTACCGCGAACGATAACGCGAATGCTAATGCTAGTTTGCTAACTAGCTAATTTGCGGTCGTCATTTCTGGTGAGTGCACAACTGCCGCGTTTGGTTGGAGACCACACTACCCTGTCGAAATTAACGCACTATGCCAGTGAGTACATAGTGCACATAGTATACTACATAGAAGTGTACTAAGGGAAGTATGTGATTTGAGACACACCTCAAGAAAGCCAAACATATTACACCAGTTCTCAGATCTCTGAACTTGCTACCAGTGTCTAAAAAACTGACTTTAAGGTATTGTAACTTGTCTATAACTCACTTAGTGGTTTAGGGTTCTAAGTACATCTCGGATTTGCTTCCACAACATAAATCCTCAACCCCCAGAAATGAATAGAAAAGAATATTCATCTTTGCTTTTAATCACTGCTAATAATTGCACTGACTTAAATGTTCTGTAAGTTTTTGTGGAATTTATTGCCCTTTTATACTTCTTAATCTTTTTATTTTTCCCCGCTCTTATGTAAAGCACTTTTAATTGCATCTGTTAGAAATGTGTGATGTAATTTAACTTTTCTTGCCTTGCCCTTCCACAAGCTGGTGGAATTAAATTCAGTACAGATGGACTGGCTATGACAGTACACCACATACAACAACAGTGCAACTCCTTCTCTCCTGCTCTTTTTTTATGACTCATTAGCTCCACCATTACTAAATAATGGTCAGTGGAATAATGCGAATAAAAGTACAACTGAATTCAGTTAAAATTAAGGATCTGCTTGTTGGATAAATGGATGATAACGAATATGAGGTCCTGACCATATCTTTGTTAGCCGACAGTATATTACAGTTGAATCCATAATTCAAATGAGCAGGACTTACACCCGCATCCAGATGGAAAGTTATCAATGATAGACTGCAATAATAGATAGGTATCACTTGGACACTATCAGAGTGTAGGCAGAGAGGTCTTATCTCTGCATGACAGGGCTCTCACAGCCTGCTCCCACCCATCTGTACACACAAGGGTGAATATACAGAACATGAATCCACACACACACACACACACACACACACACACACACACACACACACACACACACACACACACACACTATCTCTGTCATTGTTAGGTGTATACAAGCCAGCGTGTTGCAGCTGACAGATGAGCAGCACTGAACGACAACTGATGGAAGCATACAGTTTATGTACCATCTGTAAGGTCGGAGCAAGCATTTTATCTCCATGGCTGCCATTGTGTGTCTCTCCCCTCCGATGAATTTTAATCACTCCTGCACCAGTGTAATCAATAAGTCATTTCATAGCATACACTCACATGTAATTCACTTCCCCCCACTGTACAGAATAAATTCACTGCTGCCAGACTTGGCTCAAATGAATGACTGCGTGTTTACAGTCCTGAAGTTATAGCAGTATATACATCAACAATACATACAGTGTGTCAGGGGAAATCTGGGCTTGTGTTGTTACATAGGGTATGTTGTGTGTCAGACCAAACAAAATATGATAAAGTAAAATAAAATACATACTGCACTGTTAATTGATTTTCAGAGTATGTTTAGTCAGTCAACATATCCACATCGAACAGTTGGTATGATATTTTAGGCTACAAATTAGAGCCCCATGAATTAGAAACCCTCCCCGTTAGGTTAGCTTTAGGAAAAGAATCATGGTTAAGCATTGTTACGTTACGTACTTTACTTAAAGTTACTTGCTTAATGTAAAGTTGCATAGGTTAGGTTTAGGATAAGAAAGTTACCTAAGTTAGGTTTAGGAGAATTAAGTTATGTAGGCTAGGTTTAGAAGAATAATGCTACATAGGTTAGGTTCAGGAAAGTAAAGTTATGTAGATTAGGTTTAGAAAGTAAAGTTATGTAGGTTAGGGTTAGAAAGTAAAGTTATGTAGATTAGGTTTAGAAAGTAAAGTTATGTAGGTTAGGTTCAGG
The DNA here is from genome assembly GCF_006386435.1 of Epinephelus moara. NCBI lineage: Eukaryota > Metazoa > Chordata > Actinopteri > Perciformes > Serranidae > Epinephelus > Epinephelus moara. The sequence continues at coordinate 36,671,683 of NC_065512.1, forward strand.
AGAGTAAAGTTATGTAGCCTACGTTAGGTTTAAAAAATAAAGTTATGTAGGTTAGGTTTAGGCATAGGCGTACTTTTAGGTATGGACGCTATGGACATGTCCATACCAAAGCCACGGAAATACGAATTGTCCCTACCAAAAATAATGCTAAGTGAAAACTGTAGCCTACTTCGCAAAATCACCGTTTTAGAATTACCATTCACAACTTCCGAGACCTTATCTGGCCCGGTTGACAGCTGTTCAGCAAGCTATCCAATCAACAGCCTACTTTTCCTCCCTCCCTCCCTTCCTCGCTCGCTTGGCGTCAATACTCAACCAGCGTGCCTGTCACTGACAGGCTGTCATTGTCTCGAGATGAGAGCTCTACAGCTCAGAGTCGAAGCACAATCGATCGGCAACAGCGAGGATTTTGATTAGGCAGCAAGTGACTATTATTTTTCTGTACAGAGTTGTATCAATGCTAATAGTTTAGTTTGCGTCCTAAATGCCTATGTAAACTGTAACATTGCTAGCCGGTGGTGCAGCTAGTCAGAGAGCTAGCACTAGCTACTGTTAGCTAATAGGTCTTGTAACGTTTGCTGAGGCAGAGATAAGGTGCTGTCATGTTGTCATAACAGTTGCCTTTAGCTAGTAATAAATCAGTAGAAATAACTGTTGCAAACTCCTAGGTAAGTTTTAAGCAATGACTAGGTTCACTCACCGGCTGAATTGTGTCTGGTAGACGTCTGGTTTGTTTATGCAATTCAATTGATGTCTGTGACTGCACAATAACTAGTCCAGCATAATTATGTTCATATTACATAGGCTACACAGAATAGGCTGTAGGCTACATGGAAAAGAGTGTCTGCAAGTAGCAAGATCATCTGATCTGTAGCTCAAAACAGTAGGCATGCAAATTAATGCTGAAAATTTTGTCAGCTCACGCGCTGCAGGCGCTCGCATGGTCCCTACCAAAGCTCAAATCAAACCTACGCCCCTGGGTTTAGGACAGTAAAGTTACATAGGTTAGTTTTAGGACAGTAAAAATTAGGTTAGGTTAAGGAGAGTAGCGTTACGTAGATTAGGGTTGGAGAGTAGGTTAGTTATCGGAGAGTAAAGTAATGTCAGTACACCCATTTTCAAGTTTCATCATGGTAATCCTATGATCTAAGACAATCCAAAAAATATAAGTAAACATTGTCACCTCTCTCCCCAATCCAAAATCTAGTATGCCAAAACTCAAATTTGTGATGTCATTGGGTATAAAGTCTGGAGCTGCTCCATGGACAATGTATTTTGAAAGATCTTCTAGGTGACGGTGAGAGCACTTAGGGGAGTGTTCTGGGTAAATAGCAACATTTTCTGTATTAGCACTGAGAGCACTGAGAGCACTGAGAGCACTAGGTCTGGGTATAAAAGGGAAAACAAATCTTCTGTGTCTCTACAAATTCAGTCTTCATCGAGCAGCTCCAGACTTTATACCCAATGGCATCACAAGTTTGGGACTTACTGCTCTGGTTTGTGGCTTTCAGAGAGAGTAGCTCATGTTCACAAATATTGATTGAACTTTTCTCGGCCATGGACCTAACATATTGGAATTCTTACCTTGAGTGGTGTTCCCCCGTAATGTTACGTTACGTAGGTTAGGTTCAGGTAAAGAAACATAGCTGGAGATTGAGGTGACGTGATGACGTACCTTTAAATAACTCAAAGTTCACTTGGTTTCACTCAGTTCCGAACACCTGTCTCCTGAGGGAAGGCCCTGTGTTTGTTCAACCCATCTACCACCACAACCTGCTTCGTTTGCAGATTTTACTTGTTTATACTTCCCTCTTTACTTCTATTACGTGATCACATGACAGGTCAAGTGATCGCAGCCTTCACAGTGGGTTATATATGAATTCTGGTGCATTACTTTCTGTAGGTATTCATACGCAACACTACATGAGTACAGCCTAAGTGAGTGTAAGAGCATACATGCAGCATAGAATAAAAGAAACTGAGCAGTGAATAATTTAGGTAAAGGTTAGGAGGGTTAGGAAAGTAGTTTAGTTTTATTCATGTCTTGTTTTATCTAAAATGTATTCACTTACTATGTTTTACACATCTATCTATTTGCAGTTTAATTTTAAAGTGATACTGGCTGAAATTTAATTAGTGAGTCAGCAGGTTCCAATCTCTAGTATCCATTTATTTAGTTCTCTCCTAGAATATTATCCCAGAAATATTACCCCTGGCAAAAAATATATTTGCAGCATTTTGCATCTGCAAAAACAGCTGCATGCAGAAGAGAGCTAGTTATAGTTACTTAGTTCTGGGGCTTTTTAATTATTTGTTATTTTTTATTAAATTACATTTGTAAAATTATATTTAAAGATGTTTGACTCTCCACGAGTTGCCAGAATAGAATGTCGGCATTTTACGTATTTTTGTAAACCATGGATGTGTTACATTTGTACGCTTCATCTATAAGATGTAGTTCAGATTACATGTATATGAGTTTTTCATTAGCAGGACAGGGGATGATGGATGATGTGACACCTGGGCAAGGCAGCTGCCAAGCAGCAGACAGCAGCAGACCACTGATCGAAACTACAAGAAAATTGGTATTCTTTAACAACAGGACTGGACATTTGCAGCCACGTTTGTAGTGACAAAGGTGGATATGTTATGCAAAAACACAATGTCTTCTAAACCTGTAAGGAAACCTAACCACGAGTTAACCACAGTGTTGTCACAATTGAAAACTGAAATGTGTAGTTCCAATATATCAGCTAGATAGGTAACATATTGTGGTTTTCAGAAATGCACAATGCCAGCAATTATCCTGGTTATTTGTTTGTAAATCTGTGACCAGAATGAAGTGGTAATACATAAAAATGTACCTGCCTTCTATCAGCCATGCTGAACCCTCCGCTGCCACCTAACTGTAGATTATACTGTTATATTGGGCAAAAGGGAAATGATAAACAGTAATAAGTAATCCAAGTAATGCATATGATATTATTAGCAACACAAGGGAATTCACCACACTGTCAGAAAAAAATATAGGTCTGAAGAATAAAAGCAGGTAGAGTATGGTAATGAAATGTAGGACATCTGTATTTCTCACTAGACATTAAGAAACTCAGTATGTAAACCAGAACCTATATCTACCTCCAACTGTCTGACTGGCAGTAATAAGATGGGGTCAGTGATTTTAATCAATGAAATAAATACAGCACTGTCCATCACCTGCCATTGATTGACAGATACAATGAGATGCCACTGATACTGGAGGCGGTGCTTTACTCAAGGTTGGTAACCTTGTAGCTCACGTATTCTGAAACAAGTGCACCTGAGAGGTTAAATATTTCATTTGAAGCCACCAATATGAAGCCCATGTCAGAAAACCATCCATGCAGGAAATTCCAAATAACCTTGAGAGGCTTAGTAGAGCTTATGACTAATAGATACACAGAGTGAGATGGTGCAAAGCAGACAAATAACAGGTCAAAGCACGGGCTCAAAACACATATCGAGCCCCTTTGTGTTGTCAGTATAATACAGTCCATGCTAACCAATTACACGTGTATTTTGGATTGAAACCATGTCAAATTTAATTTAGCTTTTCAATCTGTGTGTGAAAAGGTGAAAAGTAAGTTGCAAAGAGATACAAAGAGACAAGGGTTACTGCAGGCAAGTGTGGCTTATGTGTCTCTGTAGGAGATGTAACCCTGAAAACTTCAGCTGCGTCTATAGCAAATAAAAAATTAGTGGATCTAGTGTGGAAAGCAAAGGTCAAACACAGGTGAAATGGAATAATATGCCCCATCCTTTCCAATTCTAAGACAGTGAAGGCTGTTTCATGTATTTCTAGATTAGATTCCAACAGAGAAAGTGCTCCATTTTGTTGGGGTGCATTTCGTGTTTTGACTGTTTTCATCCACAGCAATAACCCCAGTATTATGGTGAAACGGTCTGATGTTTCTGAGCATCACTGTCCTCCTGCGGGAACTGTCAGCAATCGACAACCTAATCACTGATCAGTCAAGCCAGACCACACAAGCCGAGCTGTCCACAAACAGAGCAGAACAGATGATGGGGCTGGCTATTTCTGAGAGCAATGGACCATAAACATCTGCACTCAGTCCTGAATGAATATCACCTTGTGTATGTGTTTTGAAAGGTTGTTTTCTGGCAAGAACCAGGATATCTGCTGAAAGTAAAAAATACAAAGCTTTCAGTTCACTGTAACTTATTATGAATGCTTCCACACCACCAACAACGCACGTAAACATATATGTATAATAATGTATTCTTCTCTACAGTGGCCCTGAGGGGCAGAACATAAGACGTTGTAGAGAATGATGAAAACAGGTGCAAACATGGAGGAAAGAACACCACCCAATAAGGCCACCTGAGGGGAAAACCAAGTGTCCCTGCACCACACCATTCAAAGAAAAAGTAAAACCCTCTCATCCTGTTTAGTTCATGCTTAAAGAGAACACTTCCAGATTTTTGTATGATATGGCAGAAATTATTTCAGACTGACTTAAAGGGGAAGGGCCATGAAGAGTCCTGTCGCTAAGTTTCAGCTTAAGGTCTGCCAATGTTATACTATATATTACAATTTTTTTCAGCTAAGTCATTAATAATTTCCCGAAGCACAAATTAGCATTAGAGTAGAAACAATTTACCAGTTATCACAGGAAGAACAGAACATAAAGGTCTCTACTTCCGGCATTTACACTAGGGATGCACTGAAATGAAAATTTGTGGCCGAAGCCAAAGCCGAATATTATTAAACGCTTGGCCGAATACCGAGTACCGAATACCGAATATCATTGTTTAGTTTTTCATTAGTTTTTGCAGATGAACCCCCTCCAGATTAGTGTTGTCACGGTACCAAAACTGGGA
>NC_065512.1:36676572-36687617 GCF_006386435.1 Epinephelus moara
GGCTGTTCAGGTACTTCTGGGCAGTCATGACACCAAGAAGAGGATATTATTGGAGCCGACTTCTCCGTCGCCGGTAAGCTGATGGCCGCCGTAATTGACAGGAATACATTACTGTCTGTGTCTGTGACCCCCGTTCAACCCACAACCGGTGGGATTCGCCTTTCGTTTCTGCTGGTGGTTGAAATCTGTAAGCTGCTCGCACAGCGTGCTGAATGATTTAAGCCTATTTTTCTCGCTCAAAACTATTTTTAGTCGCAAATGCGAGTGTCGTGACGGACGGATCGCCACATTGCCGACATTTTATTCCGCCCGTCACAGCACGCCGTTTGATTGCGTTATCAAAACGCCGCTATTATTCGGCCTTGCTTTTAACTTATTCCACCGAATACCGAATGTGTGTTTTTTTGCAATATTTGGCCGAATATATTCGGTTACCGAATATTCGGTGCATCCCTAATTTACACTTAACTGCCTTTGTTTCCCTGATTTTTTCATATGCTCCCTAGAAATATCATTTTGTTTCTAAAATGCTGTTGTTGTTTTTTACTGATTTCCAAGTGATTGATAGTAGTAGCATTACTTTCCCAAATGGAGATGGAGCTTGTTGAAACAAAACTGTCTGTATTTGTACCTCTTTCTGGGAACTGTACAGGCAGCTCAGAGTGATGATGGATAAATACTGGATGTGGAATATCAAAGAGAAGGAAAAAATAACTGCAAGAATTGAAAGGAGCATTTGTGTGTTTGTGTGTGTGTGTTTTCTACTAGTCTAGTGGTATGACAAGGTTTCAGTGAGAAAAATTAGTAAGGAAGGACAACTTCAGACATGTTTGCATTTCATCTCCTTTCTTTAGAGGCCTTAATGCAAGCGGCCCACACCAGCTCATTCATAAATCAGGCTGTATCTCTCTCCAGGATCAAAGCACATGGTCTCCACTGACCTTCAGCACGCTCAGCATGCCCAAAATAGCTCCTTCATCTGGCTTCAGTGAGGGCAAAATGAAAGACTTTGCTAGTACAGAATGCCCTTTTCAATTACATACTATGAGACGTTTCCGAGGGGCTCCAGTTTTTTTATATACTGCATGTGTGACTTTTCTCTTAATGTTCATGCACTGTTGGGTGGTGTTTAAAAGCTATAGTGCTAGTACTGTATATAGTGCTAAGTACTTACTATCTTAACCTTTTGGTGCTGCTGAGCATTAAGCATAAATATTATATAACAGTTGTACCTCTCATCACAGCAAAGCATACCCTATGATACTACAGTAATTTGCCTCGATCCAGGACTATCATGTACAGTATCATGATTCTGCATAGCCCCATGTGTGACCTCTGTACTCAAAACACTTCATGACAGAGTCACACAAGCTTGTTTGTTGCTCTCCAGCAGTGTTTTGCATCTTCCAAAGTATTTTTGTGATTGCATGAACATTTAATATGTGCCAGCAATGAGAACATAAACATCTTGACATATAAGTTGCCAGGCAACAGAGAAAGGCATGATATACATCAGCATGGCAGTCAGATAAAACAAGAAGTTTAGTTGAAAAAAACAACTAAATATCAACTTATTTACATGCAGTCTTCACTTTCTAAATTGATTGTAGCCTAAATTATGTAAGATTCTATATTCATCATATTAAAAGTTAATTTGTAGTGAAATGCCCACCCCAGTGGACATCAGGTCTAGAGAAACATCAGCTGGATGACTGGTGACCATACCATAAAGTAAACACAGTCATTTTAACTATAAAACACGTTATGTTATGATTAATTGCTTTTGGATTATAAGAAATTAATATTTAAGGTATTAAATTCATTGCGGAGGATGAAGAAAGAGAGACCTGGAGAAGAACTTGTGCTGAAGAGAGGAGATGTGTCTGCTGTTCAGAAGGTTTTTTGTTTGTTTTAAAGATTTAATGAAACATTAGTTTGTCGCGCCACTGGTAGTGGTAATTCTAGCAACTTCACTTCAGTATAAAATGTGTGTGGAAATACATAATTATGGTCGTCAGATTCAAGGCTCCCAGTAGCACCATTGGAACGGTCAAACCAAATAGTCAGACATCGCTTGAATCGTCATCTGCTGGAGGTACTGCATATTACAGGAAAAGCCAGCTGTGAGATACTATGAACACAATAACAACCCACCTAAGTCAGGACAGTTGAGAAAAGCCGGTTTAGAGACATGATTAAAAAACTGGAATTGAGCTACAGCTAACCAGGGAGAAAATACTTCATAACATTATGTGATTTAATATTAGGCTTGTTTCTTACCTGTGCAATTGAATGTTTTCGAAATATCTCTTTGAATTTAAATATCTTTAAACTGTGTAATTCCTTAATATATTGTATCAGTTTGCGGGACCAAGTAAATCCTAAAGTAATCAATGCCTTTTGTGTATATATATAATGACATTAAAATGTTTTATAGTAGGTATTTTTATGTACTCTCGAGAGTAGAATAAGCAACTATAAACCTATACAAAGGCCCAATCATGAAAAAATAAAAAATCTGTGACATACTGTCAAACCACCAGAATTTTATTTCCCCTTGCGGGTCCTGCTAATACAGGATGGCAAACACCAAAACTGACCAATCAATGAGTCACCTGTCAGTTGGCAGAACTTCATGTTTACTTGTTACTTGGTTCCTTTGCAATAAATCAGTGTGAACAGGAACTGAACCAAAACTAAAATGCAATAATGTATTATTTGTTCCCTGTGGTGTGGACCAAATGAACCAAACTACAGGTGTAAAAGCACCCTTATTGTTGAGTATGAGTCATACTGTCGTAGAACTAGACACTGGCAAACTTAAGAGGGGCAAAGAATATGTTACCTTCATCATTTGAAAACTTTTGAAAACTGTAAAAGAGGTTTTTCTACTATGTTTCCGACATGTGAAAAATGAGTATATTGATCTACTGTTTTTTTCCTATGCTGTTGGTACACATTTTGTTTTCTTGCCATGCAATCCATCGATTCGGGTCAGCGTGTGCCATACTGTGTGCCGAATCGAAACTATGCCCACACAGCACAAAGCAGCACCAGCAATTGGAGAGTGCTGTTTCTGTTTCTTTGACAATAGAAAGAGCGTAATAATATTACCTGTTACTGCAAGGTTACTGGAAAACTGTATTGATGAAAAGAGTTCATCCCTGCACACTGACTCCAAACCACACATTTATAATAACATTTGGATCCCAGTCAGATCGTCCGCAGGTCAAAAGGGTTTGTTCAACACCCACTTGACATTGACTGAGAGCCCCAGCTCTCTCACTATTAACTGCATTTCCAACTTTCCTCTTACAGACACTGGTGATCACTGAATGCCTGACATGGGTCGATTCACTCAGACAGCTCTACAGACTGCATCACAGCTATATACTAATTAGCCTTTGTTTTAGCAGATGGCTCCAAAAACATCAATTGCATCACTAATAGAAGCAAATATTTGTGCATAATATGTGTCTGAAAATATTGCAGGGACATTTTTCTCATCTCCCTAGCCACAAGTAATGCAGGATATTGTTTTTATACTCTGGGGGAGTCGTGATTATGAGCCTCTGGTGATAGAGAGCTGTCATCAATTGATTGAGTCAACATTCAAACAATCGACCTAATGCTGTTGAAAACAATAGGCAATTTAAACTGTCATTAGATCCGACTGACTAAACAAATGATGCAATACACTGTACCATGATGAATAGACCTTTGTCTCCAGGCATTCAGCATGTCATTAAGGTCAGGAAGGTAAAGCTGATTGCCACTCTTTCAAAGCAACGCTTTGGCCTCAAAACTGTGCCCGTGCTTCCTCCAAACTACCACTGAAAGGTCAAGCTCTCACAATTCCTGTGGCTTAGCACTCAATTAGTTGAAAATTGCCTTTTGTCTGCTGGGAGCAGGTGATAATTGCTGTGGGTCACAAGTGATAATTGCCAGCGAACCCCTCCGAGCCACTGCCTATTAAAAGGAGTTATTTAAATCACATCACCTTTGGGGTGCTTCTCTTTTTTATTCGTGTCTTTAATTGGGGAGTAGATTTATAAAACTTTTCCCATCACCTGATCAGCCTACAGTGCAGGAAGAAAACCCAGGTCTCTAAACTGCTGCCACAAACTGGACAACCTGTCAGACAATTTGCATTAAGTCTTACACTGCCTAAAGCAAATAAATCAGTCATCTATTTCTAGAGAAACATCACATTGCAGGCCTGAACCACTAACTCAACTGTTTAAATAACACTCTAATCTAAAGTGGCTGTGCCACTCCACAAACTAAAGTAGGCACAGAGAAAGCAGTTTTTTAGTAATGAACTGGTTGATTTGTCAAAAGCCTTCATCTTTGTGTTATCCTCTGTAAAGCTCCATGAGTGCTGCGCTCTAATTACAAACTGCTGTGGTGTGGTACTACAAAACTTCAGCTGTTCAACGGAAGATAAAAACATGAAAGCATGATTATGTAGAAAGCATGTCGTTTAGCTAAGTCGCCAGAAGAAAATGTTGGCATCGTACCTTTCTGTACATCAGGAATATGATACATTTGTATGTTTCATACATATCATATCTGACAAAGTCAGCTCATTCACTAGATCATAAACTATAAACTGTTGATGATCTAGTGAATGAGTTGACTTTGTCAGGAAGTGGAGGGGATGGTGGATGGTGTAACGCCTAGAGGAGCCACCTGCCAAGCTGCTGATCACTTTTCAAGAACAACAAAACCATTTGTCTTTCAGTGAGTCATCACTGTGTTTCCAGCAGCTTTTAAGGCCACCAAACATGTATATTTTAGGGATGCACAATAACATTGGTACATCATCGGTATCGGCCAATATCAGCTTTAAAATGAACTATCAGAATCAGCCAACATGCTTTTTCCTGTTTTCCACGATAAATGAATATTACATGCATTGAAAAACATTCTATTTCATGTTTCCATCTGCTGGTGGGCCATCACGATACGAGTATGCATGCATAATATGATGTTAATTCCACTGCAGAGGAGACCCCAAAACCAGGTATTTTAAGCCAAAACATGATCTTTTCCTGACCAAAACCCAGTTGTATTTGTTCCTAAACCTAACCACATGTTAACCACAATGTTGTTGAAACATTAAAAAAAATATTTACACATACAAAGATTCAACGTCTCCGCTACACGATAACATACAAATGTCTGTCACCTGTCCGTGGTTTGCAGAAATGTGCAATGACAACATTTATTCTGGCCAGTAGGTTGAACTGTTCAGAGCTGCCAAGTCTCACCCATTGACATTGACAGTGCAAAGACAGACAAAGACAGACAAGACAAAGCATCACAGTGCAACACTGGCACCGTAAAACACTGCAGTCAAGCAGCGCTTTAATTCTGATGCATGCCTATTCTTCCCACTACGGTACATGTTCTTGGACTGACCAAAAAGGATGAGACAGACCTGCATTTCAGCAATAATTTCTTACTTTTTATTTACCAAATAAACCCATCTGCACAGAAGTCCTAATTTGATAAAACAGTTTACGTATTAAGTTTGCTGGGGAGCACAATGGATTTCTGCTCGAAATGTTCCTATGACCGTAAAAAATCTTAAGTTGTTTTGCTGTACGTTACTGTACTGCGAAAAATCAGCTCAATACTACTGAAACACATTAAAAATGTCCTCATTTTGTCCTCATAATTTAAATAACTATTTTCCTTCAGCTTCCTTTGCTGTAGAAGCAGAGGGGGAGGGGTTTCTTGGCACTACTTCACCTACTTACAACATGCATTGAGAGGAGAAAGAAGTCTAAAGAGGTCAAAACTCCGGCAACACTTGCTGTATATAGAACAACTTTATTGTAAGACCAAAGAGTTTCAGCTTGATGTCTTCATCAGGGTCCAAAGGTTTGATGTGGCCTTAAGAGGTTTGCTGAAATTTCCTGTTTAATCCCAGTCAGAATGACCCTGACTATGACCATGTAAAATCTGAAGTCACTTTATGATCTCTCTCTCTCTCTCCAAATTAAATTGGAAAGTTGGAAGCCCTGCATAACTTGGTACAGAAAATATGTTGTTTACAGCACAATGCCAGCAATAAAATGAGCGTTTACTTGTCATAAAATTCAGGTAGAAATGTTTGGTGCTTAAAATATTGAAGCCTAACAGGCCACAGACATGGTGTCCTGGGATTAAACTGGTGACTGGTTGTGTTAAATGGGCATATGATATTGTCTTATATCCCAGGAGGCCCCTAAAATAAATTGCATCGAAATCATATTGTGGCAGAGTCTGTGATTTTGGCAAATGTTGTAATGTTGTCCAAAGAACTGTGATAATATCGTATCTTAATGATACTAGTGATTTACACCCCTGTGGTCAATAGTATCAATTTGTCTTTCAAAGCTAAACAAAACAGAACTTAATGCAAAACATTTGCTCAGATTTACTTTGCTCCTTCAAATAAATACACTATATGACAAATCCATTGGAATGGCCTATTTCACCACAGATTTTCACCATTTCACTGCTGGTGTTACCTGGCCTTAAGGGCGAACTGTTCCAAGCAAGTATGTGAACACAGACGCTTTGAACTATGCTAGACCGATTTCTCACCTTGTTGCATTTTGGATTGAGTAACCTGAAAATTGTAAGAAATGCAATGTGGACAGAAGCTGCAGTTGGATCATTGCCCTGAGTGACACTATAGCACGAAACAACAAAGATAGCTGGAGACCACTTTTGCTCACAACAACCACAGCTGACCAGTTTGACAAAGCTCTCGCTGAACAAGTCTGTATACATCAGCATATTTATGACATTTCATCACCTCTTCACACACACATCCCATCACCTTTGGGTTCTTTTTTTGGTCCCTCTACAGTGAGTACAGTGAGTTACTCCACAGACACCGTGTTTATTTACTGCTGTGGTCATGGCAATGTTCTGAATTGCTCTATATCACAACCTTGACACCCGATGTTTGTTACCTTCACCGCATAAGAGTGCATGTTTGGATATGTTGACTGGGGTCATGCATTTGTGCAAGGAGGGCCAGACATCGTCATTTGCACTGGCATACTTGGAAAACATACTTGGAAAATGTTTCTTCCCTTAACCCCCCCAACGTACAGGAAAAAGGCAACATATTTGGGGTATCATGTCATGAGTAAGCACTTTCCAGTTTGTACAAAGGTTGTGATTTGACCATATAATTAACACAGAAATTACAAAGGTACAAAAGTGAGAACGATTAAGAGAAAAAGACACCCATGGGTGTTTGAGTCTGGCGTGATCGATCTTAAAATAGCACTCATTTCACAGGAAAGGCTGTCCAAAAGCTGGGGAGAAACAGAGGTTGTTAAGTACAGGAGAAAGAGAGAAGAAGAAAGGAGCACAACAGGGATGGAGGGTGAAAGGAACAACCAGTCATCAGAGCAATTAATTGTGTGTTTAACTGCCTTGTGAGCCATATTCTGTGGACAAGTGCCAAGTAAGCCTTTTCTAATTATCACAACTGTAAAACAGGACATCTAATCTGTAGTGGAGGATTGCAAAGCCGGAACTATCGACCCTCATAAAGTTTCTCAATATGTGGCTTATGACCCAGAAGTAGGTATAAAAATATGTGCTGCAACTTTAATTACTTAGATAGTACAGCACCAAAACTGGCTGTAACCCTGATTAAAACATCTTTACAAGGAAGGGTTCTTGTTTGTTTTTTTCTTCATTTATCTTAATCCAGCATTCACACCATATAATCAGAATTAATGGCTGTCCATACTGGCCATGAGCTGATCCCTTCATAGCATGACTGCAATGTAAAAAGTAAAGTTCAGTCGAGGCTAATGTGAGGTGCCTATATATTGTGATAGGCTTGGGCAGTATCATTATATAACAGTACACCAGGGTATTCAGAAATGCGAAAAACCATCATATAGCTGGCATAAGCTGGTGCAGTGAATGTCTAGTTATTTGTAGTGTTACTGTACCGTATGGCTAGGCGAAATAACAACCATGTACGATATATAGATATATTTTCAAACAAGATCTGGATTTAGACAATACCGTTTATAGGGTCAATTACGCCATTCTTTGAATAGCCATACCAATGCATCTCTCCACCTAGCTCCACTCACTCACTCACAAGTTCTGCAGCACCACTAGAGACACGGAGCTGCTCCTCTGTTTAATCTGTCTGTTAATTAGTCTACAGTGTGACATTGGTCTATATGTTGCACGTGCAACTAAATCAGTCTGTGAGATGAATGAAATGACTGCAGGACACTGCGCTGCATGTGCTGGAGACAGAGCTGATTTTGTCAGGTGAGCATTTGTTCATGTGTGAGGTGGATCATAGCACACCGCCATTCTTCTGTCTGAGACTACCCAAAATCACACAGTGTGCGCATGAGCATTAGGACAATCAAATGAATATCTTCAAAGTCACAGCCTTTTTAGTACCAAAATTCCCTCTTTGTGTCCACAGACACTGTTTTCATGCTGAGTCAGGGCAATGGAATATATCCTGTATGCAGGTTTTTGCCTAGACACAACCCCCTTGACTATCAGGATGAAGATACCCTCTTGATATGATCAACGCTGTAACCTCATATTCACCTGAACTGAACTTTGGACTGCAGTTCTTCACAGAGCAAGGACTGTCAATTTTGTTCCCTGTATCTTAAAATAAAGTCACGTAACAAAGCTATCACTTCACAGCCTGTGATTGCAGCAACCAAGAACTGTCTCAACATATGCACATATAGTATATCGTATTAACATAGGCTTGGGGAAAAAAATTAAACTGTATTATTGTTAGTAAAACTATGTAAATGAGACAAACTAAATTGTGAGTTTGGCTGCATTAAAATACCGTATAGGTGATCTCCAGGGGGTGCAAGAAGTTCATTACGGTCCTGTACTCCATACCACTAAAATATTCAGTTATGGTATGAAGTGCCAGGAAGAGGGGACATTCACTGCTCAACTAAACCAATTCGGTAAAGTTTGAAAGATATTCACAGATTTGAACTTCCCGAATCAATAACTTTTGGGCGAAATGTTGTTAAAACACAAACATCATCTCTCTCCAGCTGTAGCAAGGTAAACAACGAGCTACAACAGTATTTTCATCAAAATGAGCCGTCCTCCAAGCTCGACAATAATGTTGTTCACTATGCGCGGCCAGCTCAGAGATGGAAACTCCCTCCCCTTGTCTTCAAAGTGCAACACTAAAAAGAAATACTAAAAAATCAAGGAAAGGAAAGCTTAGTCTCTGTTGTAAAAATACAGAAGCATCAGATTTCAGGATGATATATTGCAAATATTTAGGGCAGTCAATCATAGTCTGGAGCAAGCCCCAATCAGAGAAATGCAATACAGCACAAAAGCTGTCAGACTGGAACACACGCACAAACACAGCAACAGGCTATCAGCATTACAACACAACTACTTGCCAATCTAAATGTAGCGTAACGTGACATCACATCCTAAGCCACAGTGCTGTATTTGGTCTATCTGTGCAAAGCTCTGTGTCAGCTAAGTGCTACCTACTGATATATTGTATCACATGCTATGCTGCGGCCCAAGCGCTGCAGCCATGGCAAAGGTGAGGCTTTCTCCTGGTAGGCTGGGACACTTTTGAGGAATACTACTGAACAGTTCAGTGAGATAGTCACTGCAGTCTTTAGAGCTCATGTAAGTGGTCGTGTCCTTATTTTCAGCCAAACCACAATTCCCTCTCAGACCGTGACTGCTGGAAATGTCACACACAAAGAAAATATTAAAGGAAGGCAGGGGAAAATTACACTATACTGTATAGTCACATCTCAAAGAGGGGTTTAGCCATCTTGTATTCATAAAGACGTATCATTATTTATCACTGCCACTTATTTTAAGATGCAACAGTGACAGATCATTTATATCCAACTGACTGAGTGTATAGTATTTACGTATGTAATCACACAGCTATTCAAAATCACTGTCTACAGAGGTCCAGCTTTGACAGAGACTCTGCGAACACCACCAACGGTACAATCACCACAAAGCCATTTAGCTTCCAGTAAATGTATTCAACCTTTTAAAATGCTGTAGGGACGTCTGTCAAGGTAAATCATATCAAGTATTACAACAGAGGGTTGTTTTTGTCACACTAAAATTAGATGTTACACTACCTCAGGTGCTCTTAAGGAGGCTCCAGGTGATAAACAAGCTCTTCATATGTTTTTGAGAGGTTTCTGAAGCGGAAATGCACTTATCCCCGAGAATCTTGACTGTATCTTTTCATATGTTTACTGTAGTAGTTTGTACCTGGAACAAGAGTAAAAAACAAATTCTAAACTGCTGATAACACAATGTTTTTGTGACCAAATATAAAGACATTTAAGGTGTTTAATATTACATCTCTCAACCATTATACCTATTTGCATGCATTACTGATGTATAATAAGAGTCTACAGCCTTGTTGCTCTGTGAGGCTGCAGTTGTGATTTGAGCTAAATGCTAAAATCAGCAAACTAAAATTCTCTCAGTAGTCTGCTGATGTTAAGCAGGTGTAATTTTTACCATTTTAGTTTAGCACGCTAACATGCTAAATAGCGCTAACCACAAACCTGGAGACAAGTTGAAACCCCCAAAGAATGGACAAACCACCTAAAGATTATTTTAACTGACTCACGCAGATTTTCTAGTCTTTGGAAGAAGCCTTAACCTTACCAACTCAGTAAACACTGGCGTTCTGGTGGTAAACGACTTGAAACCACCATGGGAACGCCAACTTTAACTCGTTCTTTTACCAAAACAAACATGGACGGCAACCAGCGACAAAATCTGCTTCAATGCAGTGCAATTTCCATTAAAGGTCAAAAAATATTGTT
Organism: Epinephelus moara; assembly: GCF_006386435.1. Classification (NCBI taxonomy): domain Eukaryota; kingdom Metazoa; phylum Chordata; class Actinopteri; order Perciformes; family Serranidae; genus Epinephelus; species Epinephelus moara. Next base: position 36,687,432 of record NC_065512.1, read on the forward strand.
ATGTCAGTCACAAGTACGATTTAGGCCTAGTCTGCCGGAGGAGCCCCCCTATAATACACCGGGCACCTTCTCGCCTTCTCTCTCTCTCTCTCTCGTATTCTATTACTGCATCTTGCTAACTCGGCCATTCTGGATGTCACTAACTCGGCTTCTTCTCCGGAGCCTTTGTGCTCCACTGTCTCTCAG
>NC_065512.1:36687959-36713521 GCF_006386435.1 Epinephelus moara
AGAGGGATGTTGTATGCTGTAAAGCCCTGTGAGGCAAATTGTGATTTGTGATATTGGGCTTTATAAATAAAATTGATTGATTGATTGATTGAAGTATCAAACGTATAAAAAATGGATTAGAACAACTTAAGCTGCCAGTGACTATGAGAACGACTGGCAGTGACTGGATCTGAAGACTTTAGATTAGAATCATACCATATCACACTCATGATTTTACTTTTATGTGTTTAAAACTCATTAAGATGTATTTAATCTTAAACATCCCATCATCAGGCCCCTGTAAGGCTTTACTTGATGATTATGATATGTAAACAACTGCTGTATTGCTGTGTTTAAGTGGTATACTTAAATGGCCTATTGCTCGCAAGCTGTGCTCCTTCAAGTTTGATTGGACCATTTCTAGATACAACCACAGCAGGCCCAATAAACACTTCTGTCAAACTGACAAACATCAAACTAAAAATTATAACTCACCTATCAAGTGTAATAATAATCCACAAATTGATAGTATTCTAACAAAAAGAGTCCTCATACACTCCCAAACGTCCAGACGATCTAAATCCAGAGAAATATTCAGTCCAAACACATTATTACATGTAAAGATATCCACAAATGTTCATATTTCTCTTCTTACTGTGCGCAGTAACTCCATGTAAATATGCCGACTCCTTGAAAATCAAAATGGTGGATGAACTCTGATCTTTTAGTTGGCAATTGAACCAATAGGAGCTTCCATGCGCTCTCTGTTGACTACAATAGACAATGAGGCCCTGTGTTGAAAGGAAGGGCCTACTTCAGTTCTCAAATTACAGATCAAATCTCAAGCCAACAGTTGGTCTTATGGGTCTTGTAGTAAATGACACTCCTCACCTTCAGTTTCTAACTCTTTCTTGGCATTAAAGATTAATGTACATAAATAATAAACAAATGGTTCCTCTGTTGTCTTAAAGGGGAAAAATAGTTGTACTTGTCAGTTTAGGTTTTCTATGAGTGTTTTTCTACATATATATACAGTAAGCTCCTAAACATTTCTGTCTTGGTTGGTTTGTTTTCACTCATATTCACACATTCAGTATATTTTTTTACCCTCTTTTTTTGAAAAGCGCCACGCCAAAACCTTAAAAAGTGTTAGTTTTCTTGGAATTTGGACTAGGTGAGGCTTCATGCTATGGTCCCATTGTGTTTTCGAGCTAATACCTCCCAGTTCTAGTCATCTCCAGCACCTTTTTTCAAGAAAATATTCAGGCGAAGTTGGAAAAAAAACAAACAAAAAAAAAAAATCAGTGTGTTGACTGAAGCACTTATAGTGATTCTGACTGAGGAAAAAATGCATTACCTTTCAAATGATATCATGCATGTACTTGTACTGAAAATGGAACAAGAACAGCTTCAGTTTACTTTGGGTATGCCTTGGATAGGCGTTTTATGTGGATTTAGGTGAATTGTACAGGAATAGTAAGAGGTTTTAACTTTGAAATTTATTATGACCTAAGACAAATGTAGCTGCCATCAGAGGCAGTTATACAGTTTAAGTTCATATAATATTTTTGAGATAAAAATGAGGATAATTTACGTTTTAGGAAAGAATATGTTTTGTTAATAAACATAAATAAATAAATTGATAAACAATTGGGAACATAAAACCTGGTAACATATGTCTAAGAGGACCTGTCTTATATTTTCAGAGAAACTAATTGTTGCTGTGAGGTAGGGGCGGTTTTGTTGCTACACTGCATACGATGCCAGGAGGAGCAGAGCACCTGTGAGCCTCGACAGAGAGCACCTGTGATGTTTAAGTTACTTTGCTGTGTACATTTTACGAAGATTTGGACTGCATGAAGACTTGTTAAAGGCACTGTATGTAAGAATGTGGCCAAAACGGTTACTGCACTCAAATTCAAAATACTGCCGCGAGTCATGTCCGCCCCCCCTCCCCTACAGATTCGAGGTTGCTGGANAAGATCATGGTGTGGGTTAAAATGAAAAAGAAAGTGACAAACACATAAGCCGTGAGCCTGCTCCGCCTCAAGCCAGTCGCGGCGCACCATACACCCGCCGCAAGCCGTTCAGCACCGCGGACAGTCGGACTAATGGGATGTCGAACCAATGGGCTGTCGAACCAATGACATGGACCCGGCTGCTAATGTTATGTACCGGGACACTGCTAATGCTGCTTGCCGTGCTGCTGTAGCTCGGTCGTAACTGTAACTGATGCTCAGACTCTACTGACTGTGTGACTGGTAGACGGTGGTGGGTGGCACAAAAGGCCAAAACACAAATTCAAAAAATAAACATGATTTGCAGACTGCAAAATTTTTTTTAGATGCAAATATTCTGGCTGTACTATTGTTGTCCGGGGGATCAGTATGTTATATGAACATTATTCCTTAGTCTCTGTGACATATTAGGAGGATTTTATGACTATTTGCTTTAGATTTCTTACATATAGCTCCTTTAAGCCTGAAGTTTCCTTTCTTACGCCCCTTGAGTTAACGCGGCAAATGAGGTATGCAGTTATTTTATGTTTTAATTACGCTAATTAGATACACTAATGAAGCTCATGTGATAGCTGCGTGATAGCTCACATTTTAAGTGAATCTATATGCAAGCTGTATCTTCTATATCTATTTGTTTTAATCATTATTCTCTATGAGAATGCTCTGTATCACCTTTGACTCATTTTGGTTTGTGTTTTTTTTTTTTTATCTAGTTCTCACGGCATGTTTGATTGCATGTTGGATAGCATGGATGTGCAAATAAATGTAACTCCAAGAGCGCTTTGAGCTCGTGATTTCAACTGGACGGGAGTTATAAAAAATATTGTTTAAAACTTAAAAATTAAAAAAAAAAAAAGTCATGAGCTTAATACTAGATTTTCTGTAGCTTTCAGCCACATCTTGTGGCCTTACCAGCAGATGTTCAGTCAATCAGTCAATTAACCAACCAACCAATCAATGAAGTGATTAATATTTTACTGTGTGTGTGTGTGTGTGTGTGTGTGTGTGTGTGTGTGTGTGTGTGAGAGAGAGAGAGAGAGAGAGAGAGAGAAAGAGAGAGAAAGAGACAGTGTAACAATTTAACTGTTTACATATCAGTTGCAGTTTTTATTAGTTTGCTACGGCATCATAGTGTATTTTAGTGTAATGTAAACCATACAGATGTTGTTTATACACTGTTTATGAATCTGGGGCACTACAGGGGGTTCAAATAAAGCATTCCCATGTAAACTGCCTTAATTGCAAACCATTGTAGAGCCAAGTACAGCATGTGTTCAATGCAACACTGCCCCCCTGTGTCTTCACGAGGCACGGCTCTTGTTCCATCACATTCCTGTAATTCTTATTCCATCCAATGTCTCACTAAGTAAGACTGTCACCCAATCTCTCTCTCGTTCACTTTCTCTCTCTATCTGTCAGTCAGCCATGTCCCATTCCCTTATTCAGTCAGTGCCTCGCCTTCTCAGTCTGTCAGTCTCCGGCTCATTCAGTCACTCCATCCCTCTCTCCTTATTTGCACACCTCACTTCCCCCTCACTCACTCACCTGCACTTTCCCCCTATCCATCACAGTACATGTCTTTGTTGCCAGGTTTTTAACTGTCAGCAGCCTGCTTTGGTCCGCCTTTCTCTCTACCAGGGAAGCTTTTTATTCTCTGAAAGCCCCTCATGTTTTTTTGTTTTGTAAAACCTTGCCTGTACTTCAAGCCTCCTCAGTGTTTTATTCTCCTTGGCCACAAGCAATTCATTTAGTTCCACTCATCACTACTTCATCTTTGCTTCACACCACCTTCAGACCCCTTCTTTCTCTCTTTTTTTTATCAATCTAAATGCTCTCCTCTTGTCCTTGCTCAGGATATTTCTCTGTCCAATATCTTTAAGAATTACTGTTTTATTGAATTGAATTCTGCATGACTTGTCATCCAATGCCAACATCCACTGCCAATGCAACAAGTAATTTGGGATAGACCCTGGATCTTTAAGAGGGGGTTCTCAGAGTTACTGTGGTTACTTTAAGTAGAACATATATCGGCCTATTCATAAATAAATAAATAAACATCTCATTTTCAGTACACACTGTTAATGATTCGCTAACTGTTATCTATGAATCCTTATGCAATCATGTGAACCTGCTAAATCACTGTGCGCCACATGTCTGTAACTACTAAGGAAACATTTATGTGCTATTAAAACATATTGGCCAGTTAGCTGTATTGTTATTCCGAGTGTACAGTCATTCTTATGAGCCCCTGTGGATCATTTTGGAACTTTTTGAACAAAAGACTCTGACACACTGCCCTTCTCAGAAACCACCGGCGAAAGTGCAGAGGGGCAGCCCAGTCTCATTCTGAAGTTTCTCAATAGCCTACCAGTGCTTGGGCAGTGACTTCCACCTCAGACATGGCGAAAAAAAGCTGTCCTTTCATGTTGGCATGATACACGGCCAGGCACCATTACACACTGACAGCGTCAGGGGCAGAGTCAGGTAAGGGTTACTTTAAAAGTAATCAAAGTACTTTACTGCATTACTTTTTAAAAAAGTAACCAGTTTGAGTAAAGTAACTCAAGTACTTTTAAAATACTTCCAACGTTACTCCCTGAGAAAAGTAACTCAAGTACTTTTAGAGTACTTCCAACATTACTCCCTGAGAAAAGTAACTCAAGCACTTTTAAAGTACTTTTGAGTATTCTACATTTCCTATTGGGCAATGGACCACAGGGCGCTAAGCCTACATTTTTTTGTCTCCAAAATTAAAGTTATGGACCACTTGCCCTTCACTGAGATCGAATTCTCCCATCACAGCTGTCACTTTGACCAGTAGAAACACAGAACGATCTGCTGCCGTAGACAACTGTATGACAACAACACCCCAGCGTTTTTAATATTTCCTCTAGGGATGTTACCACACAGAGTAAAAGGGGGAAATGATGGTGTGAAACAGCAGAGACACTTCGTCAACCTGCTCAGTACTGTCATTAGCATCAAGCTAGCAAACAATGGTACATCCTCACGTTCGGACATAAAGTAACGTTAATAACATTAACAAATAGCAGCAGGGCTTTTACTCACCACAACTGCAGAGGCTCCCAGCTTCATTTGAAACAAACTACATTATAGACGGTCCGTTATTTATTAATCCCTCTGTGTGTTTATATATTTACTTTTTAATCAGCTCCCGTTGTCTTTATAAAGGTAACACATTGCGTCATTTCAAACTCAACACTTCCTGATTTTCCTTCAAATTAAAAGCCCCTTATAACCTCGGCTAGAGAATCCCTCAATTTTCTAAATAGGCTTTTATTGTGAAACATTTGTAGGAACTTGGTTGTGGAGGATACAGTAGCTTGAATGTTTGTCTACGGTACTTCAAATGTAGCTCCTGCCATCTGCTGACGCTTTTAGGTGACTACAACAACATGTCGGCTGGCACATGAACAGACACACAGTGACTCAAATAATAGTAAAAGTAATACAAATAGGACAAGAATAACCCGATGACGTCACACACGTCATGAAAGACGACTGGGGATAATTGGTGAGTACCATCGTGTAGTGTGTCATGTCTCTCGGCCAAGTCACGGCGCGACTTTATGACTCCACAATCGTGTAACGTGACATAGTGACTTTCAGAACGGGCAGAAAAGTCGTGTAGTGTGTACCAGGCATTTATTTTTAAAGAGGCTATGTGCAAACTGTACATTTCCTGTGAAAACGGAAGTGTATTTGGAAAAAGACACACTCCAAGAACGTCAACAGCAGACACACCCAGACTACCTTGCATATCTACGTGGAAAGTCCACAACCAAGCGGCAGTATGCAATAAGGTCAGAGTGAGAATGTGATGGAGGGGAGCCATCCTACAACTGCTGCTGACTTAGCAGCTACAGGCAAGCGCAAACAAGAGAATACCCAAAAATGTTCAGAGATTTATTTAAAACGCAGTTTTCTACAATAACTGTAGAAGGCTGTCCCTACTCCATCTCTCTTTGATCTAAGGGGTCCTTTGCCAGAAAAACGTTAAGGATCCCTAACGTAGGCACAAAGTAAAAGTGTGGCTGTCAAGGTGGTGGATTTAGCATGTTAATACAATCAGCTAAGATGGTTAACATGATAAACATCAGCATATTAGTGTTGCCATTGTGAGCATTTTAGCATGCTGATCTTAGCATGTAGCTCAGAGCACCACTGTGTCTCAGTGCAGCCTCAAATATCTGCTTGTTCGGCTGTAGACTCTTGTTTCAATCTTTCCAACCTTAAACATACCGTATTCACTATGTTCATGTACCTTATAGAAGACAAACAAATTTTACGCACACAGAATGTAATCCAGGATTTTGATGAAATGCCCAAAATCAACATTCTGTCTGGCAATAAGCTTGAGATTTCTACTTCCATCTGCTATCTCTAACCCTCCTTTCCTCCATTCCTCCCTTATCTCCTCCTATCCTCCATATCTCTGTCTCTCACTCTCTTCCCCTCTTGATCCAATATCTCTCTCTACCGTCCTTCTCTAATCTCTCCCGGTGTTCATCCCTGAGGACCTATGCAGTGGGAGAACGCTGCCATAAACCTTGGCATTCAAACCAACGTAGCTCATGAATTTTAATATGCCACACAAGAGTATGGGCAGGCAGGTGGGCAGGCGAGGAGCGTTCACTCTCTGCATGTCTTTCCTCACTTGCAGCAAGGGGATAATAAAACCTCTGTGACGTCACGGCCCCAAGGTTACTCTCTCACCACTCAGTCCATGGGTGCTCAGGGAATCGGGTTTTATCGCGCCTGTTTGGGCTTATCTCAGCACCGAGCCTGCAGGCCAAGGTCAATTTCATGCCTGGGCAAGGGGTGCTCATGCTGCGGGGGGGAAATCGCTGCTGTGGGCAGCCCAGCAGCTCCTCTCTGGAGGCGGGTCAATAGCAGCAAAATATGAACCATAAATTGACCACAGCAAATGGTCCACTGCCAGAACAGCGGCACAGTGCATTGATGCTACTGAGGTTTTTTCTGCTCTGTTGTGCTGTAGGCGCCAGCGTCATGCTTGCAATGGAAATTAAAATGAGCTGGCATTTTTCTGTCAGGCATTTTGTGTGTTTATACAGGAGATAGACAAAATCATGGAGAGGGATTTAGGATTCAAGAGGCACTCCAACAACTTTACACACAGAGGTCAATTTACTGATCGTGGGCATGCTATTCAGCGTGTAAAAAAAAAAAAAAAAAACCCAACTGTTGTATTATGTCATCTGTTGTTCAGAGGGGAGCTTTGTTAAGTCTGAGAAAATTACCCTGGTGATGTCATTGGGGGTTATTTTAGTTTTGGTTTAGCTTAGCTCAGATGATGCCCTGGATGTGTGAAGTTTGAAAAATGATGCCATATACCAAGCTGGAAGAGCCTAACAAAATGATGCTACTAAGTTGCATCATGGGAAATGTAGGATTCAATGTTTTGACTAAAAGTCAGGATATCGCTGTCTCTACTGCTTTGATTTTGATTTTTTTTTTTTTTTTTTTTTTTTTTTTTTTTTTAAATCTTTCTATTGTAAGTCCCCAAACTTTATGGAAGTGCAATACTCAATTGCTGGAAAGCTCCTTTAATTCAGGAATTTAAGGGGTATGTCTTCCAAAATACACTGAAACATGTTTTCTCGCTGAGTTTTGGGTTGTTAAATAGGTAGATCTAAGACGTCTGCTTGAAGGCATTTAAAAACATTCTCTTGTAGCACACTGGATCATTTACAGAACGTGCTGTTACTAGTTTTTTTTGTGGACCAAAGTATCACAAAATCTGGGCACACAAAACCAACAACACTAGCAATAGCCTATATAGCTCTAAGTACTTACTCTAAGTAAGGAATTTGTTTTTATGTAATTGGGTGATCTGGGTGAGGTGATCCTTTAAATCACTAACCCATTTTGCAAGGTGGGTGGTATGTCAATTTTGGCCTAAAATGGAGGCTGACACATAAAAGGTTACCAGGTTGCACGCTAATTAATGATTCATCATCTTTGTTGAAATTGTTGCAATGATCATTTAGTTTTGTTGAAACAGTTTCATCTGATGTGGTTTTTATCAGTGGTCTCTCTCTCTCTCTCTCTCTCTCTCACACACACACACACACACACACACACACACAAAAGTCGGATTTCACTAACTTTTCGTCAAGCTCATATCAACTCCAGTAACTCCACTCTAATAATTCTCTGTTACACTCATCCTTTGATGTCCAGCTTTAACTACACAGTAATCTCTCCACACTGGCAAAAGCACAGGAGCCTTTCAACAGGACCACAGGCCCCATTCTGCCATCGACCTTTCATGAATTAGATTCCCCCTGGCCACCGACGGCAAAGAGGATGAAGGGGAATCAAGTTAGGGAGCAAGAAGATTAAATGAAGAGAGTGCTGGTTTCAAAAGGTTCTCCGTGGTTAGGCGTTTTAGTCTAACTTCTGTTGTAGTGCGCTGGAGGCTGAAATGTTGTTTGGGGAATGGAGACAATTTTTTGTCATCTAGCATCACATGGGACTTACAGTACTTTAAGGGGGTAATGTAATGTTGTTATTATATATAATTGTGTTTTCCTGTGCCTTTAGTTACAGAATGTCTACTGAGCTGCTTATTTTTCATGTGACAATATTTACCTGACAATGCTTCTCACAGAATAGGCGATATCTGATATGCAGATTTATTACAACTTATTTGGCCGATAACTGATACCGACATTGATAAATCCTCTTTTTTCCCTACCTAATTTTAGTGATCATCAAGTCTCTTATGTATTGGAAATAACATCATATTATGCATGCACGAAGACATGAAATAGAGTAGCATGCTTCCCAATGTATGAAATACTCATCATTGTGCAAAATAAGAAAAAGTGTGTTGGCCGATTCTGATAGTAGACAGATCAGAAAGAAAAGACTGTGGGAGCAAACTCTTTGAGGTGTCTCAGGTTCAGTGGGAATAAATTTACAGGAGGATTTCCTGAAGCAGTCATGTGACTTGGTGCTGACATTCGAGGGTTAACTGTCCATGTATTTTTTTAATGCAACATGCCTGTTGCAAACATCACTAATCCTGAAATAAGTATTGACATTGTTATGGGTTTAGAATTTGAAGAAATTTCTTTATGAAATTAGAAAAAAAAAATGTTGTTTAGGGTTAGAACATTGTGAATTACATATAGAGATAGTACTTTAGCCATTCGGTGGCTTATACAGTTTGAATTAACTTTACCCGACTACATGTGTGTCAGTGTTGGTTACTGCAGAACCAAATGATGCATTTTTGCACCCTAGGTACAAACTACTCTCAGCTAGAGAAGCAGCATTTCCTATCTCATGAAAAATTGGAATTATCCCTAAAAGCTGCAATGTGCATCTAATAACAACATGGTGCTGGATTACAGCCACCTCAACTGTGATAAGAAACACATTACTGGAAGCCGGTGGAGATAGTTCAAAGCAATTCTTCTTACCTTTCAAAACTTTTATGGGAAATTTTGTTTATTCGAACAGCCAGAAGAATTACAGCCTATATCTCAGTGGGTCTTTCATCTCTCCCTTCTAAACTGGATTTAATTATCTGTTTCTTTGACTGGGCTATAAATGAACCGCATAACAGTGTCCATATCTGATGAGGCAGTGTGCTGCACAGGTCAGATAGAGATGCTGAACGGATTGCTAAAGTCAAAACAGATTGGTTCCCTCTGCTGTGCACGAGTAACCATTCCTTCTGTAATTAATGCCTCCACAGCAACACTCACACTGTCCTTTGATGGTTACTGTAATACAAGATGAGAATTTCAAACAGATGCGATGGAAGAAGCAAGCATACACTATGCAGTACATGTGTATGTAGTATGTGTACAGCAATGTGTGTTCCTTTGGGACAGATATTAGAGAACACATTCATCTTTACAGACACACAACACACTCCTTGACTCATGAATAAAATATATACATAAAATATGTAGCCTAGACCTATATATTTTGTAATTTTTAAGAGCATGTGCTCTTTTGCTTTCTTGCTGAAAGAAGATTGATACCACTCTCATGTCTGTACAGTACTTATGGAGCTAAAGCCAGCGGTCCGTTAGCTTAGCATAGCATAAAGACTGGAAAAAACAAAAACACCAAATTGTGGTTTTATGGAGGGTCATGTGGGGGTGTCACCAGGGCCACAGGAACACTGCTCAGCCTTTCAGCCATTTTTTCCCACTGCAGTGAAAAAATCCCCTGCGGCCCAAGAACATTTTCCCCAAAGGCCACCATTTATAAAAGAGGCATCTATAAAAGTGTTAAAAGGACACCAACTCCATTGGAATGAACAGGCAACATTTTGCCATCCAATGTCTAGGCTATAAATCTATGGTCGTTATGTGTCGGTCTATAGCTTGGCTGAGAGTAGTGACTTCCCGGAGTCTTGCCGTCATCTGGACATTGCCAGGCAACCAAAGAGGTGCTGTTGCACCGTGTACTCACTGGTTGTGATGCAAGCAAGCATCAGCAGCTAAAGTGTGATTGCATTTCCTAATGGACTAAGCAGACATAAATTTGTTTACAGCCTGATACAAAATATGTTTTGTCTTGTTTATTTGTCTCTATAGCTTATTTTAAACAGGATTTCTCTGTTTTCACAATTTGCAGATATTTTCAGGCACTGCACTTCTTCTTTGAGTTAGCCACTAACTGCTGCTAGCTGCTTTTTAAATCTCCTGCAGTGGATCACATGCACAAAACGTCATCAAAATGTCACACCAGTGCTGCCTATGATCCCATCTTGCCGGCTGTCCCATTTATGTAGACATCATTGCACTGCTGTTACTACCTACATTGCCGGCTTAAAGGCGAGACAAGTCTGTGCCCCATTCTGTGATTGTACGTTTGATATACAACGGTGAAGCAGCATAACCGTATGAAATTCCCGCCTTGAAGAGGCTGTGTAAAAGGGGCTACTGACACCATGTCCAACACACTGCTGTCCACACATACGTCATCCTTTCATCCCCACAGTGAAATGAGTGTAACAGCTTTCCCTGTAGGTACCATGAAGTTAACCGACACTGCAGGACAGTCTGACTCTTGTCTGTCCCACACACACACACACACACACACACACACACACACACACACATAAATATCCCACTGGTCCATCAACACTCTGCTTCAGCACTAAATGCTGGCACTGGTGTCTGATCCGAACACCTGCCAAGCTCTAGACATTAGTAAAACTTATCTTTGATGAAGAAATCAATAAGGCTCATTCCCTGATATACACCATTTGAATGCCTCATTTATTGTATATTGCATATCCCCACTGACCACTGCTGGCTCACTCTGACATGCTCTCAATTGTTGGACTGTTTTTATATAGGCTAACTATGGGTTATGTAGTCTTTGGCTTTAAGTAAAATGGAGGCAGACTAGTTTTTGGTGCCATCATCTTATTTTTAGTTTTTTTTCTACATCCCCCATTAGCTATTCTAACAACAGTGGATTCCTTTCCTGGGGGTCTAAATAAATGTGTTGCACTGAGTTTGGGTCCACCCATAGACAGAATATAGATTTCACCTTGAACTGCAGCGTTATTGGTAGCTAAAGACATACCATCAGCACAGCAACATACCTATCTTTGTACTCACATTGAGGAGAATGTCGCCATCTATACACACAGCATCACTAATAATGAAAGTCCATAAGATTTCAGATAACAAATTCTGACTTTTTCTGAGAGTTTTTCATTCTATTAGATGCCTAAAGGTTTCATAACAACAGTACAAAGACTTCACTGATAGGTGAAAGGGTACCAAGCTGGACCCATGCCACAGGAGATGATGGGTTTACAGGGCACGGGTGGCATCACATCTTTTGTGAATGTTGGATGAAATGTTACACACCGTAGGTCTACAGCGACCATAATTAAACTAGAATTACCACCTTGTGGTTGTATGCCTCCACCAACCAGTCAAGTTGTAGTTTACATCAAAGTCTGTCTAGACTCATATTCAGCCAGGTCAATAGACTGTGCTTCAAATATGGATGTTGCTACAAAGAAGATACATATTCTACGACATGGATGCTTCACACACATCCTCAACCCAGCAGCACAGAAGATCCATAAAATGATGGCAGGAAAAGTGTTTTTCCAGAACATTATGATGTCACAGTGAAGTTGACCTTTGACAATTACTCTATTCAATTATTATATATTCTATTCATTTGTGTGAAATTTTGTCATAATTAGCGTATGAATTCTCGAGTTATGGCCAAAAACATGTTTTGTGAGGTCACAGTGACCTTTGACCACTACATTTTAATAAGTTCATAGTTGAGTCAAGGTGGATGTTTGTGCCAAATGTAGAGAAATTGCCTCAAGGCAGTCCTGAGATATTGCATTCACGAAAATGAGACAGGCCCAATACCTCAGTGACCTTTGACCTTCAACCCCCAAAATCTGATCAGTTCCTCCTTGTGTCTAAGTGGACATTTGTGCCACATTTGAGGAGACTCCTTCAAAGCGTTCCTGAGATATCACAAAGGCACAAAAATGTTCATGACTAAGGAAAGGTAAGTGTAAAAGATCAGGCATTCCTGATTCAGTACCAAAAAGCTTAGGTGACTTCATTTTATATAAAAAAAAAATGCAAAATTTCTCAGTAGTAAACAGCAAAGCTACTTTTACATTCAGTGTTTCGCACCAAAATGCATTATCAGTACCCTAGAAGTCTTACAAATGTGTTGCTCCTTATAAGACCTTTGAAAAGCTATTTTTTTAATACTGGAGTTGGCATTGTTTACATCCATGTTAACTAGCTGGCAGTCTAATTCTATCTTTCCATTTCTTTACCAACACTCGTTGATCAGCAGCATAGCATGAAAACAAAACAAACCTCAAACGTGCATAAGATACAAAGTAAATGGGACTTAGTAGTATTCTAAAAAAACAAAAACAAACAAACATTGATCCAATCAGATAACAAATTTAAAAATCCCTCGTTGGCCAAAGCTGTTCATGTTAGGTATTTATCTAAAAGATTTTACTATGAAGAGCAGTGACCGTGCACTAATACACTTGTGTCTCTTTCAAGCTAAAAGAGCATATGATGGAAAGATGTGAACAAACCACATTTGAAACAATATGCTAAGGATTTATAAACATGTGTTACTATGGTAAAACTGACATATATTGCTAAAGGAAAGCTGGCAGTGGGGAGCCTCATAGACCTTTTGAAACAAAGTGTTGATCATGTTTGATAAAACCAAGACTGCAGAGGGGGCGGAGCAGCTGAATTCAGATTATAAAGCGTAGCAGCCCATGTGTGCTTCATGATTACTGTTCACTATTGTAACATCTGTTTTTGTTTTGTTAGTTTTTTTCTTGTTTGCTTTTTCATTTAATCACTTTCTGTATTAGCTGCCAATAGTATTTTATTTATATGTAATTTTTTTTTAAATTGAAAACCCCCAATAAAAACATTGTAAAGACAAAAAACAAACAAAAAAAAAAAAAAAACATTTATCCATATTGCTGTTCAAAGGTCAAATGCTATACAGGCTATTACATTTGTTCTTATTGGAGACAAGACAGAATTATTGTTTAAGAACTAAAACAGCTGGGCATTGTGGTTTTTTCGCAATCTATACTCAAAGGAGGGAACAGTGCATTTGTCAGGGACTATTTTCAGTAGCAGAATAATCCACATTTGGAGCACCAATAAGATTATATATACATATATATATATATATATATATATATATATATATATATTTATATAAGTGTATATGAAAATGTCATCACTTTATTATTTTATTATGAGACATTTATGTGAATTTTTGTCATAATTAGCATATTCATTCTTTGATTATGGCCAAGAACATGTTTTTTCGATGTCACAGTGACCTTCGACCTCCATACCTTAATCAGTTCATCACTGAGTCAAAGTGAACATTTGTGCTAAAATTGAAGGGGACTATTTCCAGTGGATTAATCCACACTATATATATATATGAGCCTAATAGGTGTGTGTTCATTTTATGTGTCTTCATTGCAATAAAGCAACATGTTACTCAGTTGAACAATGTTACTCACTGATGTGTCATTATCAATTTTTGGAAAATAATGGAGCTCTGTGGCACAGAGGAAGAAGAGTTTTAGACACAAACACAAAATTTGTTAGCATGATATATTCATTTTTAGCTTGGGCCTTTTCATGGCACTTGATGACAATAAGGGAAATATACATCACCAGCCTTATTCTTATTCTTTAGACTTTTTGTATTAAACACAAAGATTTTCCCATCTGTCACACAATGTGTGGGGGCAGCATACCACAATCCTCAGGATAAAACAACTATGTCAAAAAGAAGGACAATTTTTAGACAAAGGAGTGCCTCTGAGAGAATAAATCTTGTGTTGTGTAATTATGCACATCCATGCATCATAAGCCTCAGAGCATTGTTTTGTATTCATACTCTGTGTGATTTAGTATGCCATGGAGTCCCCACTGTTTTACTGTCAAGGCTCTGAATGTCAGCGTTGTACTTGCTGATTATACTGATATGTGAAAGATGAGAGGCGGATCTGAGCACAGGGAATGCAGATAGGTACTAATTCTGAGAGATAGCCTTATATAAATGCATAACATTATGAACAGATCAATTGAATATACACAACAGCCCAGTAAGATATGAGAGCTGTAAATGAAGATGGATCATTTTCATCTTGTCTCGGAGACACAATCTAAGGGGTCATGTGAATATCCAAGCAGTGATGCCTGCTCTTTAATCGCCAGAGGGGAGAGAATCTATTTTCTTTTATCACACCACCCTACATCTTGACTCCAAACATTCTCTGTGATACTGAAGGGCTGGATCACTCGCTGTGTCCTATATTGTGTAAAAGCAGAGGGAAGACATTTGGGGAAACTCCTCCATCTTGCTGTGTCACAGCATAGGGTATTGATTTTTCAGTGGTGACTGGTGGGAGTAATGATGAACGCAGGAGGAGGGGTCTCTGCGTGGCCCCTCGTTAGCCCAGCCTGCCGATGGTAAATCCTCCACAGGCTGACAGTGTGAGATTACACCAGCAGAAACACTTGTGTGTGTGTCGGACCCCAGGTAGGCCTGGAGGCAATACCGAACTCAGGGTGTGACCCTAAAGGGTGATCCCATCACTACATGAGAGGTTTCCTATTATCTTTCATTGTGCACTGTGACATTTTCTTGTTCTGAAGTTGATCCTCCGCTGCCGTCTATAGAGCTGAACCCCCTCAGCTTTCATAACTCGATCGTGGTATCAAACCTCATCTTCTATCACCTTCCTCCTCTCAATATGAAAAAAAAAATGTGACATTGCCGTACATTCAGTCAGACATCTTCAGTGTGTAACTTTGGTGAGTGAGTGCTATGAACTTTATATTCAGCTTGTGTGGTGTCTGATATGAAAAGGGCAATCCCGCTGTAAAGACAATGAATGTACACATCCTCTGTATATACATGTGTATTCACAATGGGTCTCATTTATGAAACGTGAGTAGAATGATTTTGTGTGTAAACTGTTCGCACAAGGAAATATATGAGTATTCATCAATATGTTAGTAGCTCCAATCTTTTCGTAGGTACTAACAAAATCTACACCTGCTTCTGACTGCTCGTAGTGCTTGTGTAAACAAGGATTGCACATAAATATTGTTTGTCATAATTAGAAATGACAATTTTAATTCATATTGTGCCCTGGTATGTTCACAAGACACAGGTGCCTTTGAAACTCGTAAGGTAAACATGATGAAAGATTAGAAATATAACACATCTAGCTAAATTAGTTGGCAATCAGAAGATTTAAGATTCAGATTAGGTTTCTTAAAAATGTGAAAGGGTAATTTAAATCAACTTAATACACATGTTTTCTACATTTCTGGCATCCCGTTCCCACTTGATTTAATCAGGAGAGAGAACTACACAAAATTATCTGTTTGAGTAGTGAGACAGTGAGACCCACGTTATTGACAAACACTAAGCTATTTGAGATGGCTGTCAGAATGTATAGCGATTTAACACTTAACATAACATGCACATCACGGTATCTTCTGAGGCTGCTGTTGACTGTTCCAGTGGAAGAATGTCGCTGTCTCCCCTGACAGAGGTATTTCCGATGATGTAAGCAATGCACTCATCTGCAGCTGTGACTGGGAAGAGCCTCCTCCTGTAGCTGTTGTGGGGTTTCTTTGTGTGTACTAATGAGTTTTTTTGCATCAAGTTTCATATTAAACCATTCTGGTTTGATTTCTTGGATGGTTCTTAGAACTGAGGAGATAGAGTTAACGGCACCCATTACCTCCTTCCAGGCCTTTGATTAACCTGTCCCTGTCAGTTTTCTGCGGCATTCATGAATCAAGTGTAGAACCACGTTTTTTTATTTGCAAATATGAATGTGCTCATGGCTGGATAGGAAAACCCAGAGCTGACTGAAGTAGGTGATAACCAGTTTTGTAGTACCGGTTATCCAGATGGCCAGGGTCAGTCAAACCAGGTAACAAAAGCTATCCTGGGTAAGTTGAACTGGCTTGGTAGTACAGGCTTCTGGTCTACAAAGGACAAATAAATAAATAAATACCCTACATGTTTGTCTTAAATAATCGAAAAGAGTTTTGATATCTGTTTTACTAGTTTTGAAATGAGATAAAATCAGCAAGTAAAATGTCCAATAATTAATAAAAAAGATGTGATTTGTTGCCAACTTTCAACAATAAAGTTGAATTAGTTTGTTTTTTGTTGTTGTTTTGTATCTGTCTCTGAGATTTCTGTATCCACTCCAACACAACTGAGGTAACATTTCTGCATACATACCTCACTATGGACAGTTTTCAGAGCAACTATTTCTTCAGAAGAAAAAATATGACCACAAAAACTCTGCAGATTACAGTATCTGTTGCCTTCATCATACTGGATCATTTATCTTCATACTGAATCTGGAAAGATATGTTAAATTTTACATACTGTAAGCATCAAAATCCTTCACCTGGACAAAAAGAACCAAACTATCTGAATTGATAGCTACCACTAGGGGCTAATGAGAAAATTTAAGTCTTAATTTGGGTGAACTGACCCTTGAAGTAGTCTTTGAGGAGAAACAATGTGGTGTATTCAATGGGGGAATGTTCACCATTGTCAACCATAAAGTCCCAGAATAATACCCTTAATAATCAGCTTGTTCTCATTCTCAGGTCATCAAATACAGCAGCTTGGCCATTGGTAGTCAGTGTTTGATTCCAACACACAAGGCACCCTTTAGTGTCTATATGAGACATGCTAATGTTAATGTTACTAATGTAAAACAATCGGCTGCAATGACAGTTTAAAGAGCGACTCATTAACGTAATTAAGTTACATGACAAACATATTTATTTTAACCCAAACCATGATTTTTTTCCTAGACCTAACCATGAAGCTATAGTTTTTGTGATAGGTCCTGTGTTTCCTGTGAACAAGGATGTTTTTTTGAAAAGACACTATGCATGTAACAAGCAGGTATTGACATGCTGTCTCTGAGTGTCCAAACCTGACAGTGGAGGGGTACCTATAGCGTCATAGTTTAAAGTGTAGGGTCACTAACCAAGCTGCCCTATTTGACAAGTAAGGATTGAGAACATGTTGAAATAATGAATAGGCCACCACCCCAAATGTGCTGTCTGTGTTGCTGGCAAAATATTTTTTATCAGTTACATATCTGCTTTTGACTTTATATTGCTGTAACTCAATAATGTCACTTACTCAGCAATATGTTGCTGAACTTTGCCGGCTTTAGCTAACAACAGCCGCCATAAACTGGCCATACTAGACAAAACACCTGAGTGTATTGAATAGGGTGTGGATTATAAATTCACCTTTTCAGTCATAAAATAAAGTGTGTGGCACTTCCTTTTTTTGTTTCTTTTTTTTTTAAGTTATACAATCTTGCTTTAACAGAGTAGCAGTAACTGCCATTTTAGCATCTGACTATGGAAATGATTTAGTGTGGTTGAGATACCTTTAACCATGCATTTAAATATTTTAAATTGATCATTATTTTAATTTATTAATGTGTAAATATTGATGGAAGTCTAACAAACAGCCACATAGCAATTCAGAAATTAATGTAATATCAATAAACTATAAACTAAAAATAATCTAAATATAGTTTACTTACTTGTAGCCTATACACAAACTAGTTTTAATAGACAAGGCAGCTGAGAAAAAACAGTTTGTTTTAGATGATTTTCCCCCTGCACTCCCTGAGGGTTATTCGAAAGCGAACGCATAGTGGCAGTGATTTTTTTATGGATAATATAATCAAAGATATTAAATGAAGGCACGACAGCCTTTCCATCTGCTACAGAGTTTGTCAGGCCAGTGTGAAAACTACTTTCTGTGGTTGCTTCTGTAGGGCAATCATTTATGTCAGTGTTTTATGTACTGTAGAACAATGCTGACTTCTGCTGGCCAGTAGAAGGTAATGCATGAGCAGAGTGCTTGCACGACAACACAGCTTTTACTGAAGAGGCTGCAGTTTCTCCTGTGCACAACTTCCTCACAAACAGAATAGCAACAAAGACCCTCTGGCACCCAGTGATGAGTGAAGCCTGGAGACGTGACACATTGTTGCTCTCCTGAGACGTCCCAACTGTGTACATGTGCAGCAGAGCATTCTCACCAACTAATGCATACTGTATTTACCCTGTCTCAAAGGATACCCCATCACTGAAGGGTTGCCTATTGTGTGTGTGAATCTCACCTTTTCTTATTTGTGCAGCTCACATAAATAATTCTTAACACAAAGAAGAAATTGCACAGCAGCCATGAATAGAAGAAAGGACTGGATATTTTGAGCACAAAATTCAGGAGGAGAATGTGTATCTGTGTAATATGCGCAGAATGAGAGACAACTAAATGACCTTAACAGACACAGAAGCAATGGGAAACCTAATTTCTGTTATTGAGGCAGGACACAAAGCAGCTATTTCTACACTTCCAACTATATATCTTCTGTCTCACCTCGCTTAGAGTCATTGAAGACCCATGTTAGCACTCTATGTGCTCTCTATATTAAGTTTTCCAGGCTTGGTAATCAGTAAATCCAGGAGGAAACTGATTATTGGCCACCAATCTGTCTCTGCCTGGTTTCCATATTGACTGTCGGCCCAAGCAGCAGCAACAACAGATACAATTGACATTCAGAAAAGGGGACACGAAGGCACACTTATTCTTGAAAGATATTGAAAAGAATCGGTTGTGTCCCTTAATGGAACTATCGCTCCATTCTTCTCACTCCTTTAAGAGACAGATTGAGGTGTTATCTGAGCTGAGGGAGGCGTTTTTATTTTCTGGCCAATATCCGTCTCTCACCCGTTGGAATTGCCTATCAGGTGTCCGTTTTTTTCCACGGACCATTTATCAAGCTGCTTCCCTGCCCCTCCCTCCCCTCTCGCTTTTTTGGTTTACGATCAGCCATCCTGAGAAAATATAAATAAATAAGTCAAAGCCTTGGCAACTATAAATCACAAAGTCGCAGGTGGGGGTGACAGAAGGCTTCTCTTTGAGTTTTAGTTCAAGTTACAAATTGTGAGTGTGAATGAGTAGGTGAGATGTGGGAGTAAAGTTAATATTTTTTTATGAGACTGAATCACAGAAGCCCCCACAGCGACCAGAGTCTGCTCAATTTTACTTCAATTACTCAAAGGTGACCAGAAATTCATACTGGTTTTGCTTCCCCTTCTATTTATCATCACATGACACAAAAAACCCCCATAAATCTGTAAAATACATTTTCATGATTTTTTTTCAGGTTTTAACTTATAACATATAATATCTGTATGCGCCACTGACGTTGTTACTTATCTGTCAGTACCTGCAAGGATTTTCCATCTATCCACCATTATTTTAGCTCTCTTTATTGCCCTAGGAAAGAAATGAAATATTGTTATCTTCCCTTACAGTTCTGTGTAGGACATATGGTCTCTGGAGATTTAAAAAAAAAATGTTCGAGTTAAAATGATTCATTTTTTTCCAGATTCAGGGAACAGGATTCAGACGCAGGCAACAATTCTCACATGAAATATTCATCTTTTCTCAATAGAGCTTATCCTGTTTAGAGCGCAGGGGGTCTGGAGCCCACTGGAGCATGCAGTGGAGGAGAGGCAGGATACACCCGCAGGTCACCAGTCAGTCAAAGGACGCATTTTGGTAATTCCATTTGCCTACAGTTACCCCTGGCAGCTGTTCATATTAAAGGGGTCCTCCAGTGATTAAAAGCCCAACTTGAGGCAATAACGTTGGCGTACTTGGGGGCAGATTCTAACAAGGATAAAATTGAAGCATCTGAGGCCAAGATATTCAGATATTTAGTCCCTCAAGCTTTCAAATCACTGAATCCTACACTTCCCATAATTTTACACCAACATTTACATTAACGGTCCAGTGTGAAGGATTTATTAACATCTATTGTTGACACTGCAGAGCTGAAACTTCTCCCATGTGCCAAGTGTGTAGGAGAACTACGTTGGCCAAGCCAGTGTTGTCTGCTCTGGGCTACTGTAGAAACAACATGGTGGACTCAGTGGAACCATGTGCATAAGATGTACAACAAGTCCCCACCAGAGCTTATGAGTAACTGTAGTAACACAGATATAGAAACACAGCACAGGGTACCAACATAGTTCTGGCAGTACAGTAACCTCCTCACATCAAAAGGCCAAATTAATATTTGGCCTTTAGACCCTTTCGTCCCTCCTTGATGCAGTAAATGGCCACATCTTTCAAACATTATGTCACATGGGGTTTTTGTTATAACTTATAGACTCCAAACACTTATGACATCACCTGGGTTATGTACTTGAACTTAAAGGGACAGTTTATCAGTTTAGAAGAACCCCAGAACCCCTCTTACCTGGAGCCCTATTTATCAATCTAGATTGTTTTGGTGCAGCGTTGGAGATATCGTCCGTAGAGATGTCTGCCTTCTCTCCAATATAATCTAACTAGATGCCATTCGGCTTCTGGTGCTTAAAGCACCAAAAAATACATTTGAAAAACTCAACAGAAATGTCTCTTTCCAGGAATCATGATCCATTTACTCAAAATAATCCTCAGACCCTGCTGTGAACAGTTTCATGTAGAAACTATTTTCCTTTTACTGAACCACACCTGCCAACCACCTCAGAGAAGGAAGCATGCATCTACTCATGGACGAAAGGCTTGTGCTCTAGACAGCATGAGATGTAAACATTAATGGCGTCCTCCTTGGCTGAGCTGTAACATTTGCTTGCTCAGTGGTGCTAGGTGAGCTAACAGTAGATGCACGCTTCCTTCTGCGCAGTGATACAGTTGGTGGATGTAGTGTCGTAATAAGACAAGAGTTCCTACACAAAACTGCTCACAACAAGGTCTGTGGATTGTATAAGTAAACCAGTCATGATTTCTGGGAGGAGACATTACTGTTGAGCTTTTCAAATGTTTTTTTGTTTGTTTTTTTTGGTGCTTTGAGCACCACAAGCCAAGTGCCTCCTAGTTCCATGACATTGGAGAGAAGGCAGACATCTCTACAGCCAATACCTCCAACACCCAGCAACTCACACCAAAACAATCTGGACTGATAAATAGTACTACAGATAAGAGGATACATGTATTTTTGATTTTGGGATAAACATTCCCTTTAACAAAGCTCCCCTGAGCTATAGAACACATACAACATATAGCTGTTTTCACAGGCTGAGTGGTAATCTTATCAGAAATGGATGTGTTACACCAGTGGAATGCACCTTGGCTGTCTGTACCTATATTTGGGTCCCAATGTGATAATAGACTGATCTCTTAAGCTAAGTTGCAATCAGGTAAATAACACAAATCTCCAGTGGCCCCATCGTTTTCTATAAAGTTGAGCCATGATTATGTCCTGGCAAAGACCTCAAGATCAAAAAGTTGGATAATTAATTTTCACAACGTGACTAACAGTGTGCAACCCATCTTATCTCTTGTTTATAAAGCGGAGCAACCCGGGAGACTTGGCTGTTTGGAGGCAAACAAGCTTGTTGACTTGAAGGGAAAAAAACTGCCTTTTTTCCTTTGGCATCACCTCCATTCGACAAACTGATTCCTGCACTTTCTTGCATCCATAGTGATGTGATTTTGTTATATGAACAGCACTGCCCTGCAAGTGTAAAAGGTACAAAAAGTTGAGGTAACCAGTAATAACCTCCCACTTCTCTACAGGTCATATTCACAGTCTGTAGGAATAAAGGTTGAAATAGACAAATTAAGCTAAATTCATAATTAGGATGTATGCTGAAATTTGAGTAGTTCTTTCCAGCTACCCTTATTAAGGTCAGATCCAAAAGAAGTGAAAACAACTTTAGCTATTGAAAGTTTTGCAGCTGCATGATGGATGAAGTTGGAACCCTGAGCACCACCCACAATCTGTCAGAAAACTGCGACCAGGTTCCTGGCAGGGTGAACACACATGAAGCAAACAGGGGCTTATTTAAGAAGACAAGCAAACATGGTAATATGAAGAAAGTATTGCGACAACCCGCTGAATGCGTCATAAACTAGCCATGAATAATCACTATTCTTTGCCCTTCAGATGGTTTAATTATGGTTTGCGGGAGACAGGGCACAGCTTGCCACCACTACTGAGCCCAGCTCAGCAGTCAGCTATTTAATCATTACAGTATCATTTCTCCGCCCAAGAAGTCCCACTGTGTCTTTGCCGGAGTTAAATGTGCAGCAGCAGTGCTAGAGGAGAGGGTCACTTGAAGAGCTTAAAACACAGACGATGCATTGTTTCCTTCTTCACTGTGACAACTGAAACACAGTGTGAAGACTGCTGTCAAAAAAATGATTATCTTCACAGGCAGTGTGGTGTATATGCACAAGCCCCAGGCAGTTTTCATTATTCTTAGAGCATAGATGACTAAATGACAGAGTACCTTATCAGATTCTTAGACTATTAACTGATCCATACATATTCATCACTGGCATGGGGTGCAATTAAGACCAGGGGTTTCCAGAGTCTGACACTGTGGCCCCCCCTCGAACAAAAGCGAGATAACTGCACCCCCACAACACCTCCATAACGCATTGGGGGATGTAAAGAGAAAGATATAGGATGCTATGGATTCAGTGAGTTATGGCGTGAGCTCAGTGTATATCTGTTTTCATTTTGGCAAATTGGCACCATTAAAACTATGCAGAATTATCCTTTAGTGGCTCTTGTCTGTACTGTGATATTGTAGAAAACTTAAAACGTGATAATTCTCAGGCAAGTGGAGCATGTTTTTTTTGGCAGATTTATAGGCGTGTATTCACCATGGACATTGATGGATTATGAACAGGTCTACTGGGTACAGGCCCAAGGGCCTAAAGTGTCATGAACCCCCTGCAAAAGGTCACTAAAATTTACGATCGATCAGGAAGAGACTAAAAATGACCTCAAGGACACACAATAAGACCAAAAAGGGATGAAAAGGAACTGCACAGAGACATAAAATAACTACAAAAAATGACTACCAAGACACATGACAAACAACTACAAAGAGCCATAAAATGACGACTGTAAAACGAGATACAAAACAATTGCAAAGATACACAAAATGACCTCAACGAGACATAAAACAACGGAAAGATACATAATAACTATAAAGATACACAAAATGACCTCAAAGAGACTTCAAACAACTGCAAATAGAAACAAAACAACTACACAGAGACACAAAACAACTACAGACACAAAATGATCTCAAAAAGACACCAAACAACTACAAAGGGACACAAAACAATTACAAAGAAATACAAAAAGACCCCAAGAGACACCAAACAACTACAGATAGACACAACATGACTACAAATATACTCAAAACAACCACAAGGAGACACAAAATGACCTCAAAGAGACATAAAACCACAAAAGAATACATAATGACTACAAAGAAACACATACAACTAAAAATGAGGAAAAACCACCAAGTGGCTGTGCTCCTCCTATGTAGAAGAAGTGGTGGGGTGGTGGGCCATTGTCTCATAATCCACCTATGGTCATGGGCATCAAAGATAATAATATTCTAGTAAAGTGTAAGTCACATAGAATCTATGTATATCATATCAGTGTGTTCAGATCTGACTGAGTTAAGACGCAGAGAATAAGAGGGAATTTTGATGCAAACTGTGGCAATTGGGAACTAATGGTTTTAATTTACCTTAATTGCCTCCATGAGCTGTGTGTCACAGCCACTGCTGCTGCTGTTTACCATGTTGGTAAGCAGGTCTAATCAATGGGCTACATTACAATAACTAACTTCCTGGTGTGTGAGAACACCAGCATACACTTGTCCCTTTGCTTCATCTCTCTCCCTCTTCTCCTGCCTACATCTCCTCTGCTCCCCTGGGGAAGGTGTCTCACAGTTTGAAAAACTTTGAATCAGACCACAGGCAAAAACATATCTTATAGTACGATTTGTAGACACTGTATAAGCTGCTTGCTCTAAGGCAAGGGACAAGTCATCATTAACCAGTAATGAGAAGGAAATGCACATCACAGACTCTAAATATCACACTGTCCAGTTCTCCTACTCAGCTTTGATTGTGTTATGCAAATATATGACGTATAAGATACAGATACAGTGCATAGAGAGATACAGAGATATACAAGCAATCACACATGTTCTACAATCTCTCTCTACCACACATTGCATAACTCGTGTGTGTGTGTGCACTACTTATGTCTTCACTCAGACCTTTTTTTCCCCACTACTGCTCAGTGCTTCCATCGAACACGTCGGAGCTCTGCCCCGGCACTGTGATGAAAATGCATGCTTCATCAACTTTGTCACAAAGTCTATGCATTCTATAGTATAGCAAGACAGGCAGAGAGGCTCCAGAATACCAATGAAGAACCAGTGTTGTGTCCCTGTCAGCCCCCAAAACATCCAGGAGCAGAGCGCTGGCAAAAACAATCCTCGGCTAAACTTACATCACCTTTCAGCGCACAAAATAATCTCTTTCCAAGTAAATAATTTGCTGAGTACCCTGTCATATCAAGTTGGGCTTTGAGCATGCTAAAGGATTGTGGTCTGTTCACTGAGATTAAAGCACAACCGAAGCTTCACATCCTATTAAGCCAGATTAGAGGAAAAGCAAAGGCCCAGGAAATTGCATCACCTGTCGGGTTTTGCTACTACAGATTATTACCGCCATTAAATCCTATTGCACCGTGAACTGGCTCGCTTTCTGAGGAATTTTCTTGTGTGAGCATGTGGAAGGGGAGCGATTATCTCGTGTGGAATAGATACGAGTGAGTTTTTTCTGTTTTGTTAGCTTTTTATGTCCTCAGTCTCTAGTGATAATTAAACAACAGTTTTATAGAGATCCAAATAAAGAAACACAGAGCAACAGAGGAGACAGTTGAATGGCAACCTAGAAGCCTAAAGCTCAGAGAACATCCCATACAAGCTGCTGTTTATCCAGACAAGACCAAAGTATCAGCTAGAACGAACAACACTATTACTGAAGATGTTGCTATTTTTAGACACCTGAAACACCAAG
>NC_065512.1:36713739-36750754 GCF_006386435.1 Epinephelus moara
ACTAACTTTGCACTTGAAGGTTGCCCTTTCACTTATGTTTTAACAGGTCTGACTCTACTATGCGCCCCGGCTGTATCTAGGCTAACGGCTAACATGCTAGCTATTATTTTTATGTCACTAGTCACTTGAAACAAATTTAGGACGATAGGAGACAGGTTGAAATAAACCGAAATTTCCCTTTAAAGCAGCCAAAGGTCAACCGATCAAACACAGTGTCGTCTCGTGTCTTCTGTGAGTTGCAGTTGAACACACCACAAAGATCAACAAGGAGGATTTACTAGTGTCAATATCTTGAATCAAGACACATTAACAAAGAAAATACGTCTGTTGTTTGTTTTTGTCTTTTACTGGAAAAATTGAATTTAAGTAAAATATCATCAAATAAAGTGCAACAGGGATGAGTCCTAAAGCCAGAAATGTGTTAGCATTTTAGCACTCCCAATTCCCTCGTCTCAGAGTCAATGGGTTTTTTGATGGGTGTTTGGTTAGATGCCTGAAATAAGGTCTGTGGTTAACACAAGCTGAAAAGACTTTCATGTTTTGTTCTAAGACACAAAATATGTCAGTAAATACCACATTCCTGAATTTTGAGGTTTTTATCCCAGCTGGCCACTTAAGTCGTTAGACTTTGATATCAGGAGACCAAAATTCACTGTCAGGATAACGTCTAATGCCAGCATCAACTGATATAGAATCAGTGGCGGCCCTAGCACATTTGGTGCCCTAGGTGAGCCCTCCCCCCAGTGTTTGAAATAAAAATGTCACCAATAGCCAATACCAATGTTTTCTATAGTGGTGTTTCTTTTTTGTTGTCATTTTTTCTTCTATATACTACTATACAATATCTACACTATAAAAAAATAAATGAAGAGTTTTAAAGTCATTCAGTCCTTCATTACACTACCTTTGAATGAGCACAAATTCAATAATACACATTTATGAAAAAACCACTGACATAACCTTCTTTCACATGAAAAACATCTTTTAAAAAATTATCCTTCTTATTTGCTGAAACGTTCTTGCCAATGTGGCACTAGCAATCAATTTTCCTGACATTATTCAGAATGTCCTAACAACATGGTTCTTATAATCCGAGACACTCACCTCTATTTATTGATACACAGATTGCTGTGGCAAGAAATCTAATCTTTTATATGTTCATTAAATCTATATCTAGGCATAAGCAAATATCCAACTGTGGTTGGTAGCCTCTTTTGCAAGGGAGACAGACACATAAACAGTTGCAGACAATACAAAATCCAGCAATGGATAAAACAATATTCATAACAGAAATTAGGTCAGTTAACAATAGAGTAATTTACCATACGGATTACAGTAGTCTTGAATTCTGCCAGATGTATCAGATTCATCCATTTCACTGCATAAAACTGGCACAGAACATGTTAGGCACCACTCACATGAAAATTGATGGCATTTCTAAACAGCCCCACTTCTAGTGAAAATAACAAATAGCATGCCTAGCAAGAGAGGTAGTGACTGAGCCAAAAGCCTGTAAATACAGGGAGTGAAAAACAGAGTTCAAAGCTGAGGGACCAAATAACTGAATCGAGTCCAACTGAATGTGTCCAGCACACGGTCATTTCCTGCGGTAACCAACAGGGGCCAGCGGCTCTCTTTCCAAACTGTATTTTGGAGCAGCTTTTCTGCAGTGTGTGCGTGTGTGCGCAAGCATGTTTCTGTGTACTCTCTACTCGCAGCAACTCATTACGTGCAGCCCCTGTTATTGCAGCTCTGTCATCACACTGGAGCAGTGAGTGGGGGAACACACAACCATTCATTAATGTTTTGACACCTCTGCCCCTCCCCTCCACTGTGTTACTGGGATGAGCTTTGGCTTGCTCCTCAGGCACATCGGTACAACACTTTGTACATACAAATGCACAGAGCATACGCCTAACACACTTAAGCAATAACTCCTCTCTCTCCAGAGTTCTTTGGCAGCCTCAGGCCACAGCAAAGGCAATGAGGAATACATTCATTTCACAGTCCAGCCTTTTTTGTTCAGTGAATATCCAGTCAGGGACTGCAAGATGCTCTAAATGTATTCTACATTCAGGTGCCTTAAAGCACTGAAAGTCCAGTTCTCTTATCAGGTTATAAAACTGAAACAAAGGTAAAATAGTAGGTGAAAGGATTCGATTAAACTCTTAGGTGTTGCCAGATGATTGAAAAGTGTTAGGTCAGACATCAAAGGTTTAATCCATCATCAGCTGCAGTTACTGTCCATCACACCACCTCTAAGTGAGTGCTGCTGCTATATTATGCAATTTGGCATTTAGAAATTGCATTCAATCCTGTCAGCCATGGTTTTATGTGCTACTAACTGAGAAACCTTTTCACATTGTAGCACTTACAGTAGTGCAGTAGATTTCAAACCCACTGTTAATTGGCAAGGTTTTCACACATTAATCTCAAGGTGCAGTACCAATCAACACCTTGCCTCTCTGCCAGATGAACAAGGATAACAGAATAAAACATCACAATACAGAGAATGTACCAGAATGTCCTTGGCGCTGAAAAGATTTGTCTGAAAGCCTCCTCAACCAGGTGCAGTTTTTACGCCGTTCATTTCATATTCTGTTTAAAGAGCAACCTTTCAGTAGACGGTGGAAATGGCCGACAGATCAAATCTGTTGTTTTCAAGTTGAGAGTGGAGCGGAGCAAGACAGCCTCCCACACAGCTCCCAAGAGAGAGTGGAGAGGATCACACCAGCCTCAGCTGCAGGTCATCTGCTCGTCTTTGACCAGCAGCCTGCAATGTCAGCCTGTCAGACTGTGGGAGCTCAGGAGTTTCCTGAGACCATCACTAATAATCACTAAAAATAAACAAATAAATTAATAATAGAATTTTGCTACACATTCAATTCATTATGCAAGCTTGAACAGACCAGTACATGTCCAAGATGATTTGAGTGAACGATGCTGATCAGAGTGCTGGATTATCTAAAATTAAAATTTGCCATTTGAATGTGACTACATGATTACTACTAATTTTTAAGCAATAAATGAATCTTAATTTTTTTGCAATTTTTAAAAATCATTTTTGAAAGATCTGAAACGGCTAGATTTTTTTGTTTTCATATTGACAGAAGCTTTTTTTCATTTGAGGTCAACAGTGTGACAGTCATTTTACATTTCCTATGTAATAGTTTGTCCCAATGAGTGATTGCAGTCAGGCTCTAGTAAGAAATCAGTTACCAATAAATCACTTCAATGTCCTCAATCTGCAC
Source organism: Epinephelus moara (assembly GCF_006386435.1). NCBI lineage: Eukaryota > Metazoa > Chordata > Actinopteri > Perciformes > Serranidae > Epinephelus > Epinephelus moara. The sequence goes on from NC_065512.1 coordinate 36,716,991, forward strand.
CAAGCATTAAAATCAGAGGATGATCTGCAGTTTTCAATGATGGAAAACAGATCTATGCTAGAAATGCAATGAAATGAAAACTATTGGTAATGTGATTGCTTAACAGGACCATGAGAATAATCAATTAGATTTTCGAAAAAACATCAGCATCATGCATCCATAAATAATGATGACAGAATAAACAGGCTACCAAAGAGGTGCAAGATTACTGCGTTTCACTCTAAGTGGAAAGTGGATGACACATTCTAGTTTCATACTAACACAAAACCAGTGGTAGCCAGGGGTGGAAGAAGTACTCACACCTTTTACTAAAGTATAAAGTTATAAAACTACAGTATAGGGCTGGGGCGACGCGTCGACTACATAAATACGTTGATGTGAATTATTTGTGTCAACCCATCGGTTCAAACAAAAATATGGCGCCGTGCAGCAGCAGCGCTATTCAAGAGCTAGTATTTGTTATTTACGTGACAACGCCTGAATGCAACACAGGCTCCGCTTCATTGACTGCGTGCACAGTGCCGTGCTGCAGGTTCAGGCCGGGCTCGGTTATAATTGTCTAACTCGGGCCGGGTTCAGTCAGGAAAATGCAGCCCAAACCGCCCTCTAGTGTGCTCACCTGTGTGTGTGTGTGTGTGTGTGTGTGTGTGTGTGTGTGTGTGTGTGTGTCTGTGTGTGTGTGCGTGCACGCGTGCATCGGGGCCGAACTCCGCCGTGCGCCTTACAGAGAGCAGAGGAGAATTGTATACGTGCTACCATGTAGAGACAGAAATGACATAGGATAAATAACATAAGGCTATTAAGTTTGTGTAATAAAAGGACAAGGTATAGACCTGTTCTATAGGAAAGGTAACCTTAAATGACTTCTGTTGTGATCTGGCGCTATATAGAAAATAAATTTAAATAAAATTAACTTGACCTTCAAGGGAGGGCGGGGGGTGCAGTTGGGGGGACGGGGCGCTTTCGATAATTGAAAAAATAATCGTTAGATTAGTCGATGAATTGAAAAATTAATCACTACATTAATCGCTAGAAAAATAATCATTTGGGACAGCCCTACTACAGTATATTAAAAAGAAAAAAAAACACACAATCACAATTGTACTTAAATTAAGTGGAGAAAAAAAAGTGAATATTTTCCCCAGAATTGTAGTAAAGTATAAGTATAGAGTAGCAGAAAATGGAAATAGTCAGGTTGAGTACCTCGAAATTGTACTTAAGTTCAGTATTTGACTAAATTTTAGTTCTTCTGTAAACATGAACTTGCATTTCAGTGTTATTTTCTTACAACTTACATGCAATATATGATATTTACATTTTATTTTCTCTATGTTGAATTCCATCTCCTAACAGGATTCGGATCTACCAATCAGCTTGTTTGACCTGTAGGTCAGCATTACAGCTTGTTGAGATTTGGGAGGTTTGACCATTGATGTACAAAGAGAACTGAATACAGCGCTGGTAGTGGGGCCCCATGAAATTCTATCAAAGCTGGTAAGTGGCCCATGACGCCAAAAAAGTTTGACTTTGCAGGTATAGAATTACCCTGATATTCTGCCTGGATGGGCCTATAGAGCAAGCTCATCATAAACTCGAGAAGTCGATGGGAAAAAGTCTTTTTGGGCCCAGTGGCTCCACATGACAGGCCCGGAAGTTGTAATTCTAATGTTGTAATGTCAAAATAGCTTCAAAGCCCAGTGCTGTTCCTACTCAGCTAGCGTTGAACGTCAAAATGATATCAGCAAGACACTGGATGTCGGACAGACCTTAAATTTTGGTTGTTGGAATGAAAATCAGGGAGACATTGGGTTTTGTTCTTCATACCTCAAGATTAAATGTCAAGATGACATTGGCATGACATGTGTGGGAGATTTTGGTTAACTAACAACACAGCTAAACAAACAAAATATCTACATCATCTATTGTGAACGTTCTACATAAAATGAACATTGGCGTTAGACATCCTGACATTAAATTTGGTCGCCCAACATTACAACCAAAATTTAACCAAATACAAACATTTAATGACATTGGTGGCCAGCTGGGTGGAGGCTTGGGCGTGACCACTACTTAGTGTAAGTTAGCAAAGATGTTGTCCATGTGTTCGACTCCATCCACCTGTTTTTACATAGGCTGACCAAACGTCCTCTTTTGCCCGGACATGTTCACTTTTCACATCCTGTCCGGGGCGTCCGGGGGGTGTTTATAAATTGATGATTGGTTTTCCTTGTGTGTGTGTGTGTGTGCATAATCCCTGAGAGGCTGCCTTATCGGCGGATCTCCAACACTCACAACGAGGAAGCAGCAGACACCGGTGGCGCAGCATTATTCTGAGCTTCCAAGATGCCGAAGCGCAAGTGCAGCTTCACAGATGAACTGCAGAAAAAATTCCCAACTTACCGTACCGACCCGGTCGGGATATATGGGAGGCTGAGTGCACCATGTGCAAAGCTGGCACATATGATTCTGTGGCTAATAAAGGTGCCAGGGAGCTCAAAGTTGGATTTTCTAATATAGAAGAGGTATTAATTACAACATTATTTCATATTATTTATTTATTTATCTGTCCAGTAAGACTTGAAAAGATAGCTATTGTTTTACAAGTTGATTTTTCTAATACAGTAGAGACATTATTTCTATCATTATTTAATTCCAGAGATTTTACATTTATTTTACATTTATATCTATTTTTGTACAATTGAAACTTGTAAAAAGATTATTATTTTAGGCATAATAAAAGCAAGTTGAGTAACCTCTGAGAAGCCTATCTAAATTTCTGTCTTTGAGAGATATTATTTTGTAATATAACTGAATTTTCTATCCATACATATAAACTTTAAATATATTAAAATTATAAGGCATCTTTGAGTAAACTGCAAGTATCATTTAAGTAGGCTATCTCGTGGCCGGGGCGAGTGACCTCTTTCTTGGAAATCAAAATATGGTCACCCTATTTTACAGGTTTACAGTTTTTCTATTTGCACACAAAAAAGTGGAAATGCCGAAAAAGATCTTTAGAGAGAACCCCGGTATGAGACATAAACAAGCTTAAGACAGCTTAAAAAAGGTGTCATCTGCTATCAACAACATACCAACAGTGATGAATGTTTGGCGTGTATGTTTGTGTTTCAACACTACAGCCTCTCTCCTCCTGGTCCATTTAATGTGTCTGTTGATTTTTGAGGTAATAAGAAGAGCAGATGTGCTGATTCTGTATTCCTCCTGCAAAAGTGTAATGAAACTCCCGTCTACATTGTGTCACATTGGGCAGGGAATGCCCTACCATCAGTGGTCACCTAAACTGGAAAAGGAGCTGATCACACCCATATCAGCGTTTCATCCCATTTGTGACCAGTTTCAGGAAAATAGGATAGCTATTATCTATAGCTAAGTCTCGTCTAGTAGAGGAAATCTGAACAATGCCTGAGGCAACCACTGATCTGCCTTACGTCTTACATTCCATGGCCCTTATGAAAGGGTAAAGGGCCATGGAATGTAAGACGCTGAGTAGGGTAAACACATTTACTTCTATACTAATGTGCAAGAATGTCTGGCTAACTTCACATTTAAGATTGGTTTCAGTATTATCTTCTTTAATCACTTTCGACTTAAACCTCATAGATAGATAGATAGATAGATAGATAGATAGATAGATAGAAAGGATAGAAAGAACATTTTCTGCCCTTGCTCAGTAAAGTACAGAGACAAATTGAAATGTCAAAGCATGCCTTTTAGGCCCGCACAAGCATTCTGAAGTAAACCTTTATAAATGTCTTTTACCGCCAGGAGACAGTCATTTGAAAGCCAAGGTGGCCTGGTGGCCCCTCGCTGGTCATGTTACCTGCAGTAACAATGATGTCAACACATGCTTATGCCTGTCTCTTTCCTATGGTTAAACTCATTCTCCACTGCCTCCTCTCATAAAGACCTTATATGAGGTAACAGTCAATACTTAATAGTGAAGAAAGTCTGGGTCTTGTTTAGCCTTTATAAGGATAAGTCTAAATGCATCTCCATAGCTAAGAATTGTCCCTGCATGAATATTAACAGTAGACGTTATCATGAAAGCAGAGCTTTGCACAAACTGTACTCAAGAAGAAATGCAACAAAAAACGATACAAAGTCAGTGTACGGTAAAGTATATAATCTGTATTTCAAGGCGAGAGCTTACCCAGCTATCGTGAACGGGTGTGATATTAACATAATACTGCTGCTTAGACTGAATATTTAAGGATTCTACATACTGTTGGAATATCGATGTGCATTCAAACAGATTGTGGAGGACTTATAAAAGGGTAAAGGGCCGTGGAACGTAAGATACTGAGTAGGCTAAACACATTTACTCCTATACTAAGATTTATTACAACTGAATAATGAGTGGGTGATTGAGGAGACTTCACACTTGCTATTTTCAGCCTCTCTTTATTAAAGAAAAAAAGAAAGAAAAAAAAAACTTCTTTAACATGACTGCAAAGACTTTTGGGTCTTACAAAGGGCCAGTAGGGGTGTTAGGGTTTATGTATACACAATGCAAATATCCGCCTTAGCTTTAAACTTAAAAACTTGGCAGAATGTTGAGGCAGGGAGCCGCTGGACAGACTGCTGACAAGCTGTGAAACAGATGGTTTCCTGCTTTACTGTTGTGGTCTGGCTACAACCACGCCAATAATGTATATATTTACACATACTCTATATATGAAAGCTGGAGAGAGGAGCTAATGCTGCTTGCTGTGGCACTGTGTTAACCTTACCATGATATATGATACTAATGCGATGAGTCCCAAAGGGTCCTGCAGCCTGTTGCACCAGCTAAGCATATGTTTCAGTGGAAAGTCAACAACACTAAAGACCACATTTCACTCGTTAGCTTCACTTTAAACTCACCTCTTTATTCAGTTGTACCATCTCTACTTAAACAACAACTACATAACAATTCATTCAGCTGTTATTCAAAACTAGTCACTGAAATAATTGAAACTATTTTATCCACAATACTTATAAGGAATGACTTATACCTGCTAAATGTAAAATGAGGTGTAAATGTAAAATTGAAGTTTAATTTTAAATTTTAATGTATGGTGAACCTGTTTTTATTCATGTGTAGTGTAATTCCTGCAACTATGCAATGTTCCCGTTTGAATTCATCTTTTGATAAAAGTTAAATTACAGGAGGTGGACGACAAACTAAACAAACATTGGAAATTCGTGATGGCAAATGTACCAAAAATCTCATAATCTCATAATTGCTTCTTAACAAATCCTACAGACAGAAGTGACATTAGGATTAATTTGGAGATGTGTTTTTGTATATCTGACAAAAGTAAGTACAATATTCTCTGTTATTTTAGCTCCAGTTCGGTCCTCACCAACTCCTGAGAAAAATATCTACCCCTTTAGTTGCTAAATGCTTGTTAATTAGCTAGCTACTAACTTTGTCTTTAGCAACAGCATGGAGCGCATACAGCTGGAAACTGTCCCCCTCCAAAATACAACCACAAAGTTTGTTTGTACAAGCAGCTTACAGCCCATATTTACATTATTGTGAGGCAGTAACCCCTTGTGGCTGTAACAATTATGACAGGAGCAAAAGAGGAGGTCAGCTGCCATAGTATAAACAGCAATTAAGAGGATGTGGAAAGGAAGTCAGGGTGGATGGGTTGTTAAAAAAAACAGGACTTTTACCCAGGAGACCACTGTTCGTATCCCTGTGAAAACAAAAGTTAACACTTAGTTATTTCAACTACGTAACGCAGTATTTCAAGTGGTGTACAGTATGTGTCCCAAGTCAAATGACAAATGTCAAGTTATGTTTTGTTAGTAATGTACGTATATAACAACATTTTAAACCAAACCACAATTTTTTTTCTAAACCTAACCACGTAAATTTGTTGCCTAAACCTAACCATTTAATTTTGGTGCAACTGAAACTGTTTCACATAGAACCATGTGTTTAAAACTGTGACCATTAATGGTCATATACAAACTATTCTGTCATTTAGATATGACACCGGTGGGGGCATTATTTTAGGAATCTCTCTTATGAGTCATGCTAGAGGGCAAGAACAAATGACTTATGTGGTCATTGGGTTGGAGGATTTATTGAATAGCTGCTCTGGCTGGACACAAGGTTGATGAGAGCAGTAAGACTGACCCAAAACAGTACTGTTGTGAGCCATAAAACCAAAGCAATACACAAGAGGATAGTACAGTAAAATACTCCATAGAGCGAATATGATATCTAACATGGCTTGATGTCCTTAAAGGAAAAGATGCTGCTAGAAATCAACCATAACAAAAATTGTGTCTATAGTTTCTGCTGATGACAATGATGGGGTTTTTTGTTGACTACATTTAGCTGAAGACCCACCACCCCTGTCTAAATCTGGACTAAAATTCACACCTGTGTTAATATAACTCATACTCACTAATGGGTGCTGTCCACTGAGATTGTCTGTGTATGTGATACATTTGACATCCACCTTCATACAAGAGGTCAGAGTAGTTATAGATCACCCCAACGCACTTAGTTGTTACTCTGCTGATTACATTCAAATTTTGTTCCCACTCATCAGGGGGGCTCACTGTTTTTGTTACACAAACAGAGGCAAGGCTGGCATGCTAATGTGCTCACAATAATGCGTGGTATTTCCATGCTCTTCCTGTAATATAATTCCATAAAAAATTGAAAAAGAATGACTGTTTAACATCCTCCTCTACTCAAGACCAACTCCTTCAGAGCAAGTTGGCTTTTGACTGTACATTCATTTTAATCTTTGAATAATAGGAAAACAATTAGGCATATTCGGTATATGTATGTGGTCAATCTGTTAATATTGACTGACCCTCCTCCAACAGAGAGGAGAAAAATTAAGGAAGAGGAAATGAAAAATACACAGCCACTGAAAAATAGTATGAAAAATGCACTCAAGGCCAGACAGTTAAAAAGAAATGTCTTTATGTTGTCAAATCTCCAAATCAAGACTGGCAATGGTCTAAATTAGAGAAAGCAGAGATCCCGAAGTACTAGTATTTGTGGTGGCAGTGCTACAGTGCAAGCAGCACAGATCTCTCTAAAATGTCAAATCTCACTGACATCCATTCAGTCAACATGAAATATCCAGAGCTGAGGCTGCAGGTTGAGCTCCTTCCTCTCTGCATGAGGTTTTCACCAGGGCATGACCTGGCCTCCAAAAGTTCTCCTCCTATCCAGTCTGCTAGCTGTTCCATCATTGTTATTTTTTCCTCCAAAAGATAACAGCACAGTAAACTCTAACATCAGTGATGTCGAGCAAAAATGACCAAGAGCTGAGAAGAGGTCTTTCATCAGCTGCTGCGGAGCTGACATTATCCAAGCAGTCCTCCTCACCTTTTCCCCCCGCTGGGAAGGCTGTATTATCAGTCCTGTTTGTCTGACAGTTAACAGGATGTCTCACAAACTACCTGACCCATTTTACTAGACTTTGGCCATCGGCTCAATATTAATCTTTTTCACAACAGACAGCAATGTGATTGTCCTTGGTAAGCGAGGGGTCACAGCGTATGCCGCCTATCTACAACATCTCAGGTTCAGTTCCAGCCTTGAGACCTTTGTTGCATGTCGTACCCATCAGGAACTGCCCATTGGTTCGACATCCCATTGTTCCGACCATATTAAACTCATTGTTCTGAAGTCCGTTCCGAAATCATCATGATGCCCTGTGGTTAAGGTCTGGTTAGGTTTAGGCACAAAAACCACTTGGTTAGGGTCAGGAAAAGATCATGGTGTAGGTTAAAATGAAAAAGAAAGTGACAAACATAAGCCGTGAGCCTGCTCCGCCTCAAGCCGGTCGCGGCGCACCATACGCCCGCTGTGAGCCGTTCAGCACCGCGGACAGTCGGACTAATGGGATGTCGAACCAATGGGCTGTCGAACCAATGACATGGACCCGTACCCATCTCTCTCCTCATTTTGAGGCTGTCTGTACAATTTCCTATTTCTAATAAATATGAAAAGACAACAAAAAATATTTTTAAAGTTTGGTTATGAATTTTGCCTAATCTCCAAAAAATATCTGATGCCTTTTACAGAGTGTCTATTTGCCCAGGTTTAAAAAAAAATCACACTTATGCATCCAAGGCCATGCTTTGCTTGTACACTGCTTCCCAAACTATGGAACATGTACCACTGGTGGTACAGAACCTTCCTCTAGTGGCAAAATATTTTTTGGAGCTAAACTGTGATGGTAAGATAGTAAGCAGAGGTAAAATGAATGTCTTAAAAACACAGCAATCATGGCTTCAAACAGGAACTATGGGTTGAGAAGTATGGATCAGGATGAGAATATTTCGAGCAGCCCTGTTGAGCTTGTGGTGGACAACAATCGACCAGGCGCAAGTGCTAATGGCTACTCAAGCAAGGCCAGTAAAGTGTCCACAGCGGATGAGGTGCTGGCTCTGTATGAAGGTTGTGTGGAAAAGTGTCAGTTTTAGTGCTACCCTTTTGTGCAGAGTGGCTGTCACTGACAACAGTCAACGATAAAGAACCTGCCTCCTGCGTCAACTGACTATTGCTGAATAGGGCAGACCTGAGCTGTGGTCAAGCCTAATGTTTTATGAGGTGGTAAGTAGTTTGAGAACCACTGGGCTAGTACTCATCATGTTGACTTGTCAAGGTTGAAAGTGATTCGAATTAGGGCAAATAGATCATGGTTAGGGGTAGTACTAAACAATCTCAGATATTGAAGTGGTAAATTTGAAACAAAAACTCACAATCCTACTGCAAGAGAGTCAGGTGATGTTGTATAAAAAGCGATGCAGTCCACTGCAGGAGTAAGATGTGGTGGACGGGTTAAGCACAGGACTTTCACACATGAGACTGGTGTTTGAGTCTTGTGTGAGTAAATGTTGGCCTGATATTTTTGACTTATTATTTTCCCTTTTTAGGATGTATAAAGCTCCTGAATGCACACTATGTACATAAACTTTAGCAGAATGGCTAAATAGATCTGTTGGTGGTAACGTTTACTTCAGTGCTGCTAGGATGCCCAGGAATACGCACCCAGATGTACATAGCCACGTTGGCTATTTGTTGGCTACAGACACCTGGGACACCCTAATAGCATCTGCAATGTTGTTATGCCCTTGTTTGTGTCAAGTAAGAAAACAAGTTACTGTAATTGTTTAGAACTGAACTGAAAATCCCACTTTGCATGGAGTCAGTCAGTGATCAAATTTCTTCCCTCCACCCTGTCATATTCTTAAACCACTACTGACAAATTTTAAGTATATCTAAGTTCAGTATTCACCAAAGCAAGCTTTTTTTTTCTGTGGACAGCTTCTGAAAATGGCATTGAGCCAAAAGTTTTTTTAAGCATTTCTCCTGCAATATCAGGACAACTGGATAAGACAAAGACATACGGCACGTCCATATGGAAGCACCATGAAAGACAATAATGGCACAAACTAATACAAACAACACGTGGGATTTAAACACTTACAATCCACCTTATGCAGAGGATTTTATAAAGCGTCAGACAAGAATCAGACTTCATATGGGTCCTTGTTAAGGTATGGCAAGATTTGTACATGTAATGAACTTGTAAAAACACTGAATGCATCCTGATCACTTAACTGTTGCATGACAGGAACATCCCTCCTGTTACCTTATCATTTTCTCGAACTGTAGCACACTGAGGACTTAACATACCTTTCTTATTATTGTTATTTATTTTCATGTCATTGTAGTGTGTTTATGTTGCACATTGTTGTTTTATGGTATGTTAAAATGTATGCATGATGGGTGGTTTTATTTGTAAATGTGTACGTATCAATGTTTTACATGTTTGTGATGCACAACCATGTATAGATATATTTCTATTTTATTAATGTAAATTCTGCTTCTGTTCAGCTGTTAACTGTGCATGAATGCTAATAAAGTCAGACTCAAAAACTTATTACCAAAAGTCCACTGGAAAGTTAGTTATTCTGCACCTCGGGATTCAGTGCATCCTACCAGCACTGCATGATACATTCACCTCTATTAATTTCACTGCACAGCGGGCTCTGAAGCCCATTTAGGCTCGGAATAATCTCACTGACATGACTTTCACAGACCTTACTTCATCAGACAGATACAAAATGTTTGCAACAGCGATGAATAAAGACTTACTTCACTCCATTGTGTTTTAATGAACATGCTAAATTGCATCTAAATGGCATCTTCTCCTGCATGGCTTTCTCATTTGCAGACGCCGCACCGCCACACACTTTGGCAGAATCAAATAAGACGAGACAAACTCAGCATGTGAATGAACTCATCAGTCTTTGTGATTGTGTTTTCAAAAGAGAAATGGTGAGTTTTTTGAACCATTAATCATCAAGTGTATAAAGCTCCCTCTGCTTTGGAGCAAACGTGCAAATGTCTAATTGCTTTTTTTCTCACACCAACACCAACTTGTATTATGTTCTCAGGAGCATCTACTTTAAGTGGGAAGTCTATAGGACCCCTGTGTGCAAGTATAATATGCATGGCTTGGCAAATGGCAGGTTATATCATGTTACATTTTTCTATGCAGGGACAAATAAGCCTTCTCAAGAGGAAGCGCTCTTATGCAAATGAGTGGCAGATACGTCTCAACCACAAAACAAATTAGCGACACATCTATCACATATTCCTTGGTGAGGCTTAGGAATGAGAGATGTACTCGGAGGGGAGGATATATTGAGATCAGCTGGCATAGCTCTGTAATTTATAGACTCAGCGACTCAAGAGCCAATGCAATCATTCTTATGAGACTGATTCCAGCAATCCATCACTCCCAGAGCCAGCCAGTCCCGAGCAGTTTTTAAAGACTGTTTATGTGATAGATCTTCGTAACAGGGGAACGCCTCGCAGGTTCAATAACCTGCTGGCTGAGTTGTCGAGCATCCGGGGTGCTGAGTTACGGAGATGAGAGCTATCGGTGCTGCAAGCTGGCAGAGAGATTGCAAACAATCCCAGTCTTCCTGCAAGCGATAGAAAAAAACCTCAGCGGAAAAGTGTATCTGAGCGAGCCGTCATGTACATACAGTGTGAAATATAAATGAAAGTGAAATGTTTTGGAATTCAATATTTTGTTTATTCAGACAAGATATTCTCTCTCTGTTTGTCTTTATGAATATTCTTCATCATTTGATATTTTTCCATCTTTTATCACACAAACACATCACGCAACACAGAGCAACTAACAGTAATCTAGCCAGCATCACTTGAACTGATGAATACTTGTCTTTATCTGCTGGGATTTGGCTTTTAAATATGGACAAGTTTCACATTAAGCCGTTTAGCGACCTCATTGATGCTTCAGAAGCAGATATGACAGTATAAATTTAAATCTAAGACTCCCTGACTCAGGACAAAGTTTGATTTCAGCTCAGTCTCCCTCAGCATTGTCCTCATTACTTATCTTTCAAATCTGAGTGGCTTTCACTTCAACTGCAACATAAGAACTTGTCAAAGTACTTTATCTGAAGTAAGGCGCTCTTTGAGCTGGATCAAAGCACATCAGTGTTTAAACTCTGAATATATCTCCTGCAACAAAAAAAAAAAGCTCTATTTTGAGAACAGGCAATTTTCGTGGACTACACGACAGACAATCCGGTGTGTTTTCACTCCACTTGGCTGTTGTGATACAGAGTAAACCATTTGTAGTCATTTAGAGAGGAGGCTTTCTAATTAATGATTTTACAGATAAAACTCAACATTGAATATGCTCAACTTTGCAACCCAAAAATATTGGTAAACCAGGATGCAATTAGCTCTCAGAAATGTTATCTCACTTAATTTGCTTTTCAAAATAATGATTAGCCAAGAAAAAGTACAGCACTAATGACATGATGAGAAACTAATGTTGACGACATCCTTGTCTTTGACTGAAAATGTGCTGGTCAATGAAATCATCTGGATCCAGAAGTCTAAATAAATTGTATGCACCAAAACATTCATCTCCCACACATGAAGTGGAAACTTATAGCTTACAGTATATTACCATATTTCTCCTCTATTGTCGTTGTGGGCGGTACTGTACCTCACAGCAAGAGGGTTCCAGGTTCAAACCCGCTGGCTGGCTGGCCGGGACCTTTCTGTGTGGAGTTTGTATGTTCTTCCTGTGTCAGCATGAATTCTCTCCAGATTCTCCAGCTTCCTCCCACAGTCCAAAAACATGCAGGCTAGGTTAATTAGTCACACTAAATTGGCCGTAGGTGTGAATGTAAGCATGAATGGCTGTCTCATTCTATGCGTCAGCCTTGTGATAGTCTGGCAACCTGTCCAGGATGTGCCCCGCTTCTCCCCCAGTGTCAGCTGGGATAGGCTCTAGCCCCCCCTACAACCCTTAACAGATTAAATGGCTATTTGTTGTTGTTGTTTTTGTTCAGCACTTGTACATGTAAGATGTGATGGTTGTTTTTTGTAGCAGGTACAGGACCTGTCCTCCACTGTGATTGCACGACTGAGTAAAAAGTGGCAGTGACACACGCAGCATTTTCTCCAAAGCTGAATATTTTCAACTCTCAGTGACCAGAAGAAAACGCAGAACTTGCAGTGCTCAACACAGAATGGACTTGTCACACTGCTGGGGTCTGTAGCAGAGTGTAAATACGCGGTGCTCCCATTGCAAAGAATTAACAAAATATGCTGGCCTCAGGAAAAATGCTTTTCTTTTCGACAAGTCGAGGGTCTTATATCCATAAGACTTCTGTATGTACTCTAAAGCCTAGTTCACATTACACGATTTTCACCACGATTTTGACGTAGCACAGGATCTTGAGAGCCACCTTGGGTCGGACGTGAGTCGGCCGATAGTCTGCCACGACAAGTCCTCATGTGTGAACAAGCCTACGAGCAAGTCGCCCCCTCGTCTGAGACTGGGACTGGATATCTGGCATGCTAGAAAACTGGTGAAGTGTGACACAACTGACAGAGCATCAGCCAATGAGAGGTAGGATATGTCCCACGTCAGCACACAGGAGGACGGAAGAAATGTGAGGAGGACAAGCGGCAGGGTTGCCAGGTCCGCTTATTAGCCGCGAATTTGGGCTTGTTTTTTTTTTGTAAAGTCGCTTACAAATATTGGTAGTCACAGGTTGCGGTTTATTTGGGCTTGTTTCTAAAGTGGAGTTGCTTATTTGGGCTTGCTCTCTAAACATCGCCTTTCTCTATATATATCCGTTACTTTTGGACTTGTTTCCATAGCCGGCAAGCAACAACAATGGCGGCGTCCATAGGATCAGGCTGAGCGCGTTGTGTTCAGACCCAGGCCCTGGGGGCAGATCTGACTCAACACTGGGAAGAATATCCATGCCTTTACGATGTGTCGTCTCCAAGTTAAAAAATTGTAGTTTGTTGACGTCACCGCGTTATCTGGGGCTCTGTCGGCGAGGGCTCGGTGGAGAAATCTTGTGGTGTGCACACACAGGTCGTAACGCAGTTGGCGAGACTCCCAATGACAGAAACACACGTCGCCAGGTATGAACACTCAAAAGATTACTATAGTCTCCGCGACGCAAAATCAGGGTGAACGTCATGTAATGTGAACTAGGCTTAATCTTCACAGGCTGGATCCAGATGTCTGAGAGTTCTCACAGATGTTTCCAAATTTACTCCCTCATTCACTCATTCACAATGTCCTGTATAACAGATACTCAATAAGTTAGAGTGAGTTGTATATTGAATCATAAATCAAATACACTGAGTGAGTTATGAAATTGTCACTTTGTAGGACTTGTTGAGAGCTCTATGTAGTGTGTAAGTTTCACACTCAGTATTTGTACACTCAAATAAAATGATGGAGAGTAAAAACTGAGTAGAAACTAATTTTAAACACTTATTAGGGGCTTTCCTGACAAGTCAGTTAAGGCTCTCAAAATCCTCAATACTGTCCATCTGCAAGGAAAACTCTGCATGTAACCTGCTAACCCCACACAAGCTTGAGTGCATTCTGCTATCCTCCAGTCAGGGTCTGTAGGTGGTAGTCCATAGGTGGAGGCTAAAAGCCAGAAGAGGCTAGGCCTTTGGAGTCACAGCCCCTAAACTTTGGAATGACCTGCTGGAGGAGATCGGGCAGGTCAGCTTTGTTTCCTCCTTATTATTATTTTAGAATTGTTTTATTTTAAACTGTTTTTATGTTTTTATTCTGTGTAGGGCAATAATGTTATTGTTCATGTATAATCTTACACTAATTCCACTTTTATCTGTATTTTAAATTATCAATTTTGATACTGCTGATAACCATGTCCATTCAGAGTTCAACAATTTTACAGGAGATCAATGCTAAATCTGTGAAGCACTCTCTTCAGCACATGTACTGCCCGAACACAACCAGTCTGCCAGTGTAAGATACAGATGGGTTAAAGGCTACAGTCTAACTGTACCACATTTAGTGTTGGACAACTCCAATTTGAAGCTCATCAGTTGAAGGTTTGATATGGCTTACATTATAAGTGTAAATGATTAGATAAGATAAAAAAAAAAAAAAACTATTAACACCCACTAACATCTGACGTTTGTATTTTGTGATTTTGTTTTAGGAGAACAGTCAATCAGCCACTTTCAGTGGGAACTTGCGTATATGCGCTAATTTTGGTGGACAAAGGGTAGGCCTATAGGTAAAGCAGCAGAACCTACACATCTCGCACATATTAAAAATGTCAACACCCTTAACAAACATTCAGAAAAATACTTGGGCAACAGGGTCAAGAACTCGAATATATATTCACTAACTAAAGTCTCAGACAGCATTTTTAACCACACACTCCTGCACCCTCTCAGATTTGAAGTGAAGCTGAGGAACACGTCACAATGACTGAATGACTGAACTCATTAAGTGTGAAATGACTATGACTGATTAAACAGAACAATGCCTATGTACAGCTGTAGATGTATATGCACAAGATTGGAATATGAATACACACTTTTCTTAGACACTGAGTTTTAGTCCTGCACCAACACAGAGTTTTATGTATCTAGCCCCTGGTAGAGAAAGTGTATGCAGTCAATTTTTTTACAAGAATTTTATCAAGCATAACATCTGGTTTTATGATAGACATTGTTGTGCCTACTGCTTAAAGGCTTCATGTCGCTTTAATTTTCAGTCCCAGGCTTTTTGTCACTCAAGGACCTTTAAAGTGATGTGACTATAAATGGATTGAAGGTAGTGGGTGTCGGATACAGCCGTACGCTCAGACGTATTTTATCCTGTCATCTTGAAACAGGATCCTAAAATTGGTATTTCAAAAAAAAAAAAAGAGGCACAGTCCTTGCACTTACATAAATCACCGACTGTCACTCCTACCCAAACTTCCTGTCGAGATCCCCGCTGTGTGAATTCAGTGTAAATCCACAATGTTACAGCACAGCTTGGGAAATATTGCACCTTCTCTTACACGACCTCCCGTCACTGGCAGGGGAGCACTGACACGGCTCCTTGCTCCTCTGACAATTCCAGTTTATAGCTGCAATCTGCATGTGGGTGGATCTGACACTTCCAAGGACCGCTGATGACACGAGCCTCAGGCTGCATCCAGCCTCGTTAAACTCAGTGAGACCCCAGGAGTTAAGGCCCACGACAAATCTGCTGCCGCGTCCTAATTGGATTTCTTATCTTGGCTTATGGCATAAGGACACAGCCATGATATGAAGAGGGGGCATTTAAGAGGATAACAGAGAGCCGTTAAGACCTCAGTGCCAGACGATGGGGGTCAGACATGGAGAGATTAACGTTTTTTGAGCAACACAGAGGAGTTTTGAAGTGCTTAATCCCAACTATGATCCCCTGCTTGTTTCACTGATTTCCGAGACAGGTTCACTGCGAGCTGAAGGCAAAGTGCACCATGCCGAGCTGCAGTAGACGCCTCGGGGTGTCAGGCACTCCAAACCATTGCTCACTGTTGTCATAATTTGGTGAGATTTGCACAGTGACGATTTTTGAATGCAGCAAGCAGCCCAGCTCCAGTTCATTTTCCCTAAAAGTGTAAAGACAGGCCGTGAAAGAAAAAAGTGCTGCACGCAGAGATTCAGAAAATGACTTTTTGCACACGGCAACCCTCTAGGCAACAAAATACGAGGCTGAATATTCTCAAGGAATGTAATTCAAGTTCTGTTTATTGTCACTGTAGACAAAGCGAAGATCCTAAAACCAATTTGGCTCAGCAAGTCCCTTCCAGTAGAATATTGTGTTTTTTATGTTTGCTCAGTTCTCAGAAACAACTTGTATTTTCAGGAATGTTTACAGTTCTGCACAGAATGCCTTGTTGTGTTATTTGTCCATATGTCAACAAGTGTCAATACGTCAAGCTGGAGGGAAGTGAACCAAGAAGCTCTTTCACTCCCCTAATTCTTCTATTTCACCTGGGACACACTGTTTTTAATTGAGGAAATTGAATTGAATTCCACGAAAGACTTGTTATTTCTGCCCTGTCAGTTTTCTTTTCACCAGCTGCTGAAACCAATCAGCTGCTTTTTCTCATGACCGTCATTGATCCTCATTGGTTTAAAGCAGTCACAAACTCCCACATGAGCCTCCCTTGCCACTGTCACTGTTTGTGAGTAATTCAAGTCACTCTGATAGGATATGTTAGTGTCTTAACCATATCAAGTAAAGGTGTGTTTGGACACTTTGGCACTGTGATGACACATACTTCTGTGCACCAATGGGTGACATTTAAAGCAGACGTTGTTTGTGTGTATCTGTCAATTAAATCTGGTCAAACCACGCACACCAGTCCTGATGACACATGTTAACTGAATTTCAGAATGATAAAAAACAACTGAAAGATGGTGTTTAACTTGTTTGATTTTTGCCAGATAGTTGTGATTATTTAAATGTTATACTGAAATACTTACAACCTAAAGCCAAGTTTTCAAGGATAATGCTGGTATATTACAGCTTTTGTCTTATTCCAGCCCAGTCTCCAGAAGAAAATGTTGGCATTGTACATTTCTGCAAATCACCAAGCATTACATTTGCACATTGCATACGTATCATATCAGCATTTCTAAAGTGACATAGTATATGAGTTGACTTTGTCTTCAGGAGGTGAAGGGGATGGTGGATGGCATGTCACCTAGGTGGATGCCTGCCAAGCTGCAGACCAATGTTTAAGACTAAAAATAACTAAACTGGTCATTGCTGTGTCTCCCGGTGGCTTTCTAGTCACCAAACATGGGTGTTTTTTAGCCACCCGCTGCTGTGTTTCCACCAAGGATGGTGCCACAAGACAAGGTTGTTTTTTTCCCAAGACATCGCTGTGTTTCCAGCGTCTTTAGCCACCAGTACCAAGTATTTTAAGCCAAAACATGATCTTTTCCTAGCCATTTTGTGCCTAAACCTTACCACACATTAACCACAGTGTTGTTGAAACCTCAAGTTTCAACATATCTGCTATGTAAGTACATGCAAATAAAACAAAATGCATCCATGGTTTGCATAAACGTACAATGTCAAACATTTTTCTGGTGATTACTTATTCACATAGGTTGAACTAATAGAAATGAAAACTGCATGAACAAGAAGTCAGCTGAAATAAATCAAATGTATCCATTAGTTTTCCTTTACACCCAAAACATGGCTACATGAGTTGCTGGTAACAAAGAGCTGAAGAGTATATGGGAACATTCAGTTTAAGCAGCATTTAAACTGAACAATATTCATTCTTAACCAAGTTGCTTACTTGATCTTAAAAAAAGAGTAAGAATATTTTTAAGATGAAAAAAATGTGACTTTTTGAGACATATTGAACACCGCCTAAGCAGTTGGATGTGTCCCATAATACCCTGCATCCACAACATGTACAATGTGACACACAACCTCATTTTAAGCACAGCCCAGCACCTTTTACGAGCGTCTTATTTTGTGGTTTTATTGAATGGTTGGCTCTGGTGAGCATCAGCAGACAAAGACAGATGACACATGAAGAGCTGGCTTCAACACAAGGGTAACAGAGAAGGACCCAGCATCAGGAGCACACCACAAACACCTGGCTCAGTCTCTCCAATGATCTTCTCATTCTAACTGCCAGCAATAGTAATAAAGCATCATATTAACCAATTTAATATTTTCACCCATCTTTCATCCTCAGTTGAACAAACATTCAGCCTTGTATTCCAAAAAATGCACGCCTTTGGGAGAGGGGCGAAGAGGATCGATACATTTGCCCCAAGCTAAATTTCTCTGGTGGGACTCCGAGGTTGAAAAGTGATGCAGAACCCGCGGCAAAATCGATACCGCTGTTGAGTCTCACACACACACACACACACACACACACACACACACGGTTTGCGCGCGCGCAAGCACAGAAACACACTGACTGCATGCGAAGCCATAGCACACACACCACCACAAATCTCACACCCCTTCAGCCCAGGTTTAGGTGCACTAAAGAAGACAATGCGGATGCTGCCGCGCATCTCTCGATCGTGACTCGAACAGAAAACGACGGTGTTAATTGCGTTACCTGTCCTCTCGTTATCTCATATCAGATGTAAAACACACACACCTCCTGCTGCGTCCTTGCAGACACTTTAATAACATGTGTTCATTCTAACAACAGGTCAAAATGAGGATGATCTCCCGAGATTATAGCCTACACGGCAAAGTTAAGCAACTGATGCACCATCAAAGCACAAATGTTTCAGGGATTGTTCTCGCCACAGCCGTGTGGAAGTAGCAGCCAGAGTCTAGCCAGTGCAGTTTGGAGAGAGCCACTATAATTTCTTGCCAGCCAATAAAGATAATATAATAATAAGGAGCGCGACGTGATATGAATGAAATCTCGCCACTGCGCCAGTGTGTGCCTCCTCATCCAACACATTCACACTGGACGTCAAGAACCGGAGCCCCCTCATTCAGACACGGCCAGAGGAATCAGATTACTTGCTTACTTTCAGGTTTCAAATAGTAACTTCATGGGATGATGATGTGGATGCTGTCATGCATGCCCCCAAACCAGCTCCAAAGTGCTGTGCGTCAATGCGCATATCCGCTCACCAAACCCACACTCAAGTTTTGAGCTGCTGCTGATACAGACACACATAAAACACCCGTAAGTTAATTCCAGCGAAGAAGAAACATTCATAAAGCCTACCTTGATGGTCTTTGTAGACTGGCATTTAACTTGATGCGATACGGTGGCGGTTTGGTTCATCTTGAGAGGTAACAGTTCTCCTATCCAAGTGAGACAAAACAGCCGAGGAGAGACGCGACGCGAGCCCCCTCTAACAACTCTACAGCGTGGGATGAGCAGTGTTTTCGGTCTTTGTTCCGTGTGCGGCTGAAGCGCGCAACCGCATCTGACAGCTACTGTATGTGCCTCGCGCAACGCAGCGCGGTAGGTATGTGCACAATTGACCGGTGATGATTGGTAACCAGGGGCGACCGCAGAAATTTCCGAACGGGGTGGCCAGAGGAGAGTAAAAGCTCAACTGAGACTGTGTCAGTGTCTGTGCCACCCTTCCCAAACAAACTGTTAGAGGTCTGCCGACAGATATTCTTTTTTTCTTTACTTTGCTTCTCATACAGCACAACACACCAGGGAGCAGGCAAGTCAAATATGCAGACATACTGTACACACACATAGAATACCAATATGCATATATGTTTCACAGGATATCTAATAAGCAGCATTGTACAAAATCAGTCCAGTCACCAGAAGAAATGATGGCGTTGAGCATTTCTGCAAACCACAGATACTTTACATTTGTACATTTGTATCATATCAACGTTTTGAAAGTGACATAGTATATATGAGCTGACTTAGACTTCAGGAGGTCAAGGGGATGGTGCAGACCAACAACAAAACCTGTTGTGCTGTAGCAAGTCATTGCTGGTTTGCCAGTTGATGTTTTTTTTGTAGCTTTTCCTGCTGGGATTGTGCCCCCAGCCTTCTCATTCCGAAGTCATCAAAGCCGCACTCTTGAGCGGTGGTATGATACACCACTTGTTGGCCAGACTGCACCTGTTGTAGTGGAATGATGCTCTCACTTAGAAATGCTGCCACTAACCAGTGTTGGACTCATTACTTTAAAAATGCACTGTATTACTCATTACGCATTACTCTTTTTTAAAGTGATATCACTTTACTTATTAGTCTCTGCCAACTGTAGTTCGTTACACTACTCGTTAAATTTCTTTTCCATTACACCCCATAAAATTGGTTATTTGCATATCTCCCCAAAATTGAGATGTGTGCCTGTGTGCGAATGTCACGGTATTCATTAATGCTAGATAGATTCTATTTGCCTTGGCATTTTCTGTTGCCTGTGACTGGTATTTTCCCAAGGCTCTGCCTGAAAGATGGAGACTCACTCATGGAGCAATATTTCATTCACAACATATCCAGCCTCAAGTTTTATCACTTCTTTGTAGCCTGCAGCTGTCCAAGATTAAAATCCAGTGTTGGTTGTTTAGCCAGTGTAGAGCTACAGCCGACCTCCGTGGCCGAGGAGGGCTCACCTTTGGTGGGTGTATTTTCTAGAGCCTCACGTTGCTGTGATGTTTCAGACCAGAGGTTTGACGATGTGGTTTTTGCAGTGGAGAGAGTTTTGGTCCGACTACCTGCAGCAACAGTGTTCTTGTCATATTTTCTCCTGACAAAATCAAAGTCATGGGAATATTTTCAGCTGCTAAGGTAAGCATTTCCAACTAGCTGGCTGCATTATGACGTGCGGGCGCAGCACGATGATTACTAAAATGAGTCCGCTAATGTGACTGTTGTATTTCAAGTCAGCTGTGATGTGATAACAAAAGTGACATTATGACGAGTTGGGTTTATTTTGGAGTAATTGTAAAATTATTACTGAAATTTCATTAGTAATTAGTTACACTACTCATTACTGGAAAAAGTAATATTATTACTGTAATGCGTTACCACTGCCCAACACTGCCAGTACTGATGTAATCAGTGGTGTAAGGAAGTTACAATGGGCCCTAGCGCACACTAATATGACGAGCTCTAGTGCATGTATTGTCTTGACATAAATGGAGACCTGACATTTGACAACATCAACATACATATTACCCAGCAATCATTATTTTACATCTGACAAAAAGAAATTAAAGAAAGTAAGAACTTAGGCGGGGCGGCACAGTGGTGTGGTGGTTCAATCCCAGGAGGGAGCCCTTCCGTGCGAAGTTTGCATGTTCTCGTGTCAGCGTGGGTTTTCTCCGGGTACTCTGGCTTCCTCCCACAGTTCAAAGACATGCAGGTTGGGGATAGGTTAATTGGTGACTCTAAATTGGCCGTAGGTGTGAAAGACGACGCCCAAGAGGATCAGCTGTTATGAAAATGGATAGATGGAAGACGTTAACAAACACAGAAGGATACCTAGCACATCTTATGCAGATGTGAACAGTACTGACCAAGCGGTGATATGTGATGAACAGACTGGTTCCCCCCACACCAGGCATTCTAAGCTAAAACAAACAACATCTTTTCCTAACCATAACAAGTAGTTTTTGTTCCTAAATCGAATCACACATTGACCACAGTGTCGCTGGAAAGAAAAGGTTCAACAATGCTACATCAAAATGTGCAAATGTAATGTGTCCGTAGTTTGCAGAGACGTAGCATGCCAACATTCTTATTCTGGCGATCAGGTTAACAAAACACAGTTTAACAGAATCAATTGTCCCAGACACCTCTGAAAACAGACACTCACACACAAGTATAACACCTTGTAATATTGATGCAGGACCAGATTAATTTGCAAGGAGGCCCCAGGGCAAATCTTCTGTCTTCTTTTGAACCCCTGGTGTTTCCACTCTCTGTTGTGTATGTAGCCTTTGACGTTTGAAGCTGCACCAACTGATACTGTTCTATTAGCGCTGACCAAATGGCTATATGTAATGTATTAGCACTTGCTCAAAGCAACAAATCCATAGGTAATTACCACAATATTAAAACAAACCTGTGAAGAACCCTTTTGTGCTCAGTTTGTTTGAGTAGATTTCATCTCATGTCTTGAGTTAAGAATACCTAAATTTAGCAGCTATGACACACTAAAACTTATTAGGTAGAGAATATCTAACAATATTTAACACATTACACAACTGATTACTCATGAAAACTGAAGTAGTGGATAATGTATATTAGGGATGCAAGATATAAGGATTTTTTTTTTTTGCCGATATCCAATATGCTAATATATGTAACAACTTATTTGACCGATAACCAATATCGATATATCCACTTTTGTCCCTGCCTAATTTTAAGTGATCATCAAGTCTCTTCTGTACTGAAATTAACATCATATAATACATATCATCGCGATAGCCCACCAGCAGACGGAGGTATGAAATGCAATACTGAACACTGTACACTACCTGCCTAGCAGCTAACGTCAGACAGACAAAGGTAACAGCTTGCTAATGGGAAACATGGTGAGCACAGGGGTGAGCCTGATATTTCATTCAGGACTTGGACTCCAAAAACAGAGCTAAACAAAAAAGCAGCTACATCTCTCAAGTCACCAGTGAGTGAATGAATAATGTTGCTCTTTGTCTGCTGAAAGCGTGAATAGGAAACTGCCTGCCAACAGCCATTTTGTCTTTATAAGTTTATCACATTTCATCTAATTTCACAACCACTGAGTGCCAAAAAATAAAACTCAACTCAATTTTATTCTTAATACCCTAAATCATAATTTTGCCCCAGATGGCTTTAATTTTCCATTAAGCACAGTGCACACAGCAGCTTTATTATATTCTACCCACAGCCATATGAACCAGCCAGTTCCCCTACACTTGAATACTACAGTACATGCCCAAGTTTGCTTTGCATCAATTAATTAGTGGTTATTTGATTAAACACAAATTTAGTCAGGTACAGTATTGCACCATGCAAGCAGAATGTCAAGTAAAATGATGGAGGTAATAAAATTAGATTTAATGACAATATGGGGCCTCAGGATTATGTAAAAATGCAGGAGCCACCTAAAGGTTCTTATCATTTTAGCTTACAAGGTGGTGCATGTTGCCATTTTTTTTTTAATTATTAAAAAATGATTGACACATACTAAACCTGGGACCTTCAGAGCTCCCAAGGGTCTGGGACCACAACAGACAGATATTGTCTTTCATATCTATCAGGTTGTAGACACAGTAGATAGATGGGGGGTCGATTTTTCAAACCATGCAGTTTAATTCAGTAACATTTGGAAACATACATTTGTGTTTTTTGTATCGCTTTTGCTGTGAATCATAGCAAACCAGAGCATAACTTGAAGATGTAACTGGTGTTGAGTGTTTGATGTTTGGAACCAGAGGTGACCAAATTTGGACAAGATGGTGGAGCCGTGGTGGAGCGAGGGGTTGAGTTAATTTTATTAACAAAAACTATGGCAAAACATGTTTATCAACAACTTTTTTTCCATGACCAAGACAAGACAATGAGCTAAAATAAATTTTGATAATATAAGTATGACAAAATGTATGTTTTATTTTTGTTGACTAGATGAGACTGGAGGACTGGTTTGAAACTAGCCGATAACGGACGTGCTTGCATTTTCTAATCCCATATGAGTGATATAAGATCAGAGCATGTGATGAGCTTTTATTGACTATATCATTTTGAGTTGTTGTTGACTAAAACTAATTAGCGATGTATGATATTTGATTGTTTTGCTGATATATAACAACTTATTTGACTGGTAACTAACACCGATATCGATATATCCACTTTTTTCCCTACCTAGTGTAGTGGAATTAACATCATATTATGCATGCATACTCACATGGAGCAGATGGAGCCATGAAATAGAATACTTTTCAACGTATATGATATTCAGTCATTGTGTAAACTAAGAAAAAGCATGTTGGCCAATATCGGCAGATACTGATGACATGCCAACATTATCATGCATCTCTACCATTAACCATAAAAATAACTAAACTGTGACTAAAACTAATAAGCATTTTCATTTTAAGACTAAGACTAAGGCCCTGTTTAGATGACAGCGGTTTCTCTAAAAACGGAAAAGTCTGTCCTTTGCGTTTTAAAAAACTTCTGCGTTTATATGACAACATTATTGAAACAATCCCCGTTCACACAGAGCCGCAAAATCTACTAGAAACTCTGTAGTATGCACGCCAGGCCAATGGGTGGCAGTGTAAATTTGCAAAGCAACACCACGGCATGACGCCATGCGCCTGTGTTGAACCGCCTTCCTCTACAACGCCATGATTACAAACCAAAACAAAGAAGACACAATGGCGAAAGCATGCACAGATAACTTTGTCTGGGTGGACGACGAGGTGGAGTTGCTACAGTAACAGATCTACACTTCACTTCAAATCAACAGGGTGAGCAGCACAAACAGAGCTCGGCATTGTTGTTGTGACGGTCGGCATGCCTAGTGACTGGAACCGTAATGCGCATGTGCGAAAAGTCTCTGTTTTCAGAGGAGCTGCATATTGCAAGTTTACATGACAATGGAGACGCTGCTGTTTCCAAAACGTTGCACTCTGGAACCCGTTTTCGAATCGTTGCGTTTTCAGGTACCCAAAACGCCACGGTCGTATAAACGATCGGCCAAAATGCAACTAAAGTTTACCGTTTTCAGTTGAAATCGTTGTCATATAAACGGGGCCTAAATCTAAAATAGCTGTCAAAATTAACACTGGTGAGGGACGGACCTGACTCATAGACTGTGGTGACAACTCACAGGCAGCCTGTCATTTAAAACAGCCCTGTCCTCTGTCATGTGTAACTTTAATTCTTAATAACTTTTAAACAGTTTAGTTATAAAAACCAGGCCATGAACATGTTTATTTCTGCTCTAAAGTTGGACATTTTAACATGGGGATCTATGGGAATGGGCTCACTTTTCATCCAACCTGAACCTGCTACCCTTTGGTGTGTAATCAAGTACCTTTCTGTAACATCTCCAGCAAGAGTCTAATAAAAAGCTGTATTCATTTGTGAAACTAGAATAATTCCACAACACAATGAATTATGAGGCACTTAAGAAGGCTACAAAGTTATAAATGTGCTTGAGAATGGAACTATGGGTGCAATTTTAGCTCTGTTTGTAATTTAGCTTCCTACATTTCTTCATGTTGCCAGATAATAAAAACAAATGGATATTATCTTGACAATGTGTTCAGTTCATATTCATGATCATCAAGATTTAATCTGTCAGAGGACATGACAGAGACCTGATGGAAGGTCATTTTCCAAATTTAAGTCAAATTAAGGTTTATTGCTTTATTACTCATGGCTACAACTCCAATGTCCACCAGTAAGTGACCCAGTAAGTATGTTGATGTGTGATATCTCAGAGCTGTGATGTAGTCTTTACATTTATGAAATGAGAAATAGAATATATGTTATTCTTACACCTTAGTCATAATGGCCATTAGAATGTAGGAACAGTACCATCTAATACAAGTCTTCCCAATTCCAGCACACCCAATCCACTATATCTGACACTATGTACATCAATAATGGAATTTAACATTGAAAAATACCCTAATCATGGATGGTATGGCGTACAGGGACACAATCTTATTACAGTGCTGAGGGAAACTCTCAGTTACAGGGGAAAGGCGCTGATATGAGGTGATTCCACAGGCAGGGGAGAAATATGTTTCTTCATGACACAGTGAGTAAATGTGTCTGCAGTGGCCTTCAGAAGCTGATAAATTACACTTGCGCCTCTGGTGTCATGGTGTCTCAGTTTTGCTTCTTTGTCTAAGAAAAAAAAAACTGTCTTTCATCTTTTTTGTGTTTCTCCTTTGTCCTGTTTCTGTTGTAGGCATGTCTCCATGGGTCCTGCTTTGCAGATAGTTATGGCTGAGTGTGTGGAGGTATTCAGAGACCCTCTGTATCAAAGGACTGGTGGTTAATTGAACAATTGTAGCACATCTGTTTCCCATCATGCATTGTTATCTTGTTATCTGGGGGGTTCATTAGAGGGATGTTGTACACCAAACCTGCCCGTTGCATCTTGACTAGCTTTTTGCCTTGTAAGTGTCTGAGGCTGCATATCAATGTCTGTATATGGGGAAGAGGCCTAATACCACACAGGATAATGCTATTCATTGTATTTATTTTTTGCATAATGTGGTGCCATTCAGCAGTGTGTTAATGCCCTGCATCGCAGTATATTCAAGTGTATTTAAGCCTTTAAGCTTTGATATACTGGAGGGTTGATGCTAATACTGGAAGCAGGCAACACTCAACTAATTAAGTTCAGCTGATTATATACAGCTAAAATAAGTTAGCATGTCCAGGCAGGTGTAAATTACTGTAGGTGGCTGCTTGTGCATGTTCAGACTTGCTTGTAATTACTTCCCATGTGCAGACGTGTATTGGCAGATGAATTAATAATAAGGTGAGAGCTCAACGCACTGCAAATAAGAAAACACAAACAGACCCAACACAAGCAAATGAAGATACATCGTCACCCATTTGGCGACACATGGACCGCGATTAGAAAAATCGCTTAAGTTTACAATTCCACAGGAAGTGTTTCCAAGGGACATAAAAAAAAGTGATGCACATGGCTTGGACATGCTTGTTGTTGCCGTGATTTGTGAATTATTATGTTAATTTAGGTCTGCTATACATCATTGTGATTGCAGGATTCAGATACAATATAATAAGCAAAAGGCTTTTGTTAGGTAGCTAGCAGATATCAGCAATAATATCTGAATCATGTGATCACAAGGTTAAAAGATACTTCACCTGCAAAATAGCCATATTTGTCCCAATTACTCATTGTGTGTTACACTGAATTCATGAATAAAAACTTTGGTTTTCTCACATGGGTCCACAGTCAATGGAGAATCCAAAAAAGCAATCATTCGTCATGAATTGATCGGGACCTCGTACAATATTGTTAAATGTTAAACAATATTAAACAGTTCCCTGTACGAGTAGCATGCTCTGAGCGTGCCTGGGGAAGCACTTGTGTATGAGCTAGTGTACATGACTAGCTCATGACTGACTGCTAGTCAGTGTGCTCTGCAGTGTACTCCTGCGGACGTTTTGGTCCACAGACTTTGCTGCAAAGTTAGCGCTCTTGACTTTCACGCTACACAAAGGAGAAACTTTCCACCATGGCACTCTGAAATCTTCTGCTTCTTTCTATCTTCTCTCTTCTGCTTGGAAGTGGTGAATTCACAGCTCACAAGATACTTAATATGACACAGTCTCTGGCTTTTGTTTGATATCTAGTATTGGCAAAAAATGTTGTCGCACATTTCTGATCTGTTGTTAGCACAGTTAGCTTGTTTACTATATTACAAGTGCTGCTGTCACTCTGAATATCCTACTGAGCCCCGTTCAAACTTTAAAACGTAACATGGAGGAAAAAAATGAATCGTCCCATATACGTATTAAACGGCCAAATCTGATTCAACTGACATAATTCTCATGGGTACAGTTATGATATAATGTAGTGATGATGTGTTTTAAATTGTAATGTTTTAGTGAAAATCCATGTCTTTGTAAAGTACAGAGCATACTGAGGATAAATGAGACTTGAGTTGTGAGACCGTTTGTAAACAGATGTTTTGACGTAGTTTTGCTCCTGTTGATAATGCCGAACTCCTTTATTTCAATTCATGAAGAATGTTCGCCTTTTTTGGATTCTTGGTTGACCGTGGAGGCATGTGAGAAAATCAAAGTATTTTTCATGAATTAAAGGTAACACGCAGTGGGTAATTGTTCTATGAATGGTCATTTTGCGGGTGAGGTATTACATTTTCCAACACCACCGACGGATAGCCGACTTGAATTACTTTGTAATCCACAAAGTCAACAGCCAACGCTGTGTTTCCCAGCCATGTCCATCTCTTTTTCTGTCAGCACTTATTCTAAATGATGTGCATGTGTAGTCAAATTAGTGTTTTTTTGTTTGTTTGTTTTTTCTATTTGCTTGTGTCTCTTGCATGTGTCTTCTTCATTTGTAGTGCATAGTGCTCTCAGGGCCAGCGCATAATAGGCTGTGCAGTGAGCCTAGTGTAAATACGTGGGGTGGATTTCATGCAAGGGGGTGTGTATACTGTGACTGAATCAACAGCTTCAGGTTCATTTTAATCTGTCATGCCTGAATAGGTGATGAGAGTGTATGGGTGTGTATACGACTGCATGCAGGAGCGGGTGTGTTTGAGTGTGGATGTATCTCGTAATTAATTGTTTGTGCATGGATCTGACTTTCTGTCTGTGTATCTGCATATGAAAACCTTTAATAAATTACTGCCATGTGAAAACACTATTGCTTTTATTTTGGCAGTTTTGATGTTTAACTCCAAGACTGTGTTAAATGGCACTATGCCAACTTGTATAACCTGAACAATCTACTGCACTCACACTGAATGTTTTATTTCTAAGTTCTTTTATACTTGACATTTACAGAATAGTAAAACAAAATTGGAAGAAGTTTTACCCAATAACAACTATGAGCAGATATAGACACATTCATACTTTACATTACTGTGTGTTTGCATTCAACTCCATGTGCAGATCAGATGTATGTACATATGCACATCTCAACAATACAAAGCTCCTCTTAGTATTGTTAGCGCACTAAACTAAAAATTCAGCACTGAGATACATTACTATCACTCCTCGATAACTAATATTCCCTCATTCGGATGGCCATAAGTGAAAAGCTACAGGTGATGCGCATGACTGAGCAGGCATGCTTCGCATAATAGCTTCTTTCAATGACCTCCAGGTTTTGTTCCATCACTGCAAAGCACCATTGTATGCATAGTGCTCAATGCACAGCAAGTGGTGGATGGGGCTAATAGATTCGTAGTACCTGCAGGCAAAACTGGATTCAACCACCTAAATGAATGGCTGCCTGCCTTCTCCTCACACTGTCAGAGCTGAGCATTAAAGCAATTCCTGGGAGGTTTTCAATAGATAAAGAAGAAACATGCAAAAGCTTCAGGCTAATGGGCATATAGAACTTTTAGAAAACAAGGTTTCCTGTATTGTTGTCCATTCAGCTATGATAGTACGACATAAGCCCTTCAGGTCCTTTAATCTACGGATATCTGAAAGTCATTCAAGGATACCGATTGATTCCATTCATAGTATGCGTCTTTGAAGCAACACATTGCATCCATATTGTGAAAAAAAACCTACTTAGTGGAAAGTAGAGAACTACTTGACAGAACGTTGTTCAATTTTTATGAAGTATGCATTAAAATAATACTTGTATTCATCTCCAAGCCAAGAAAAAAGCCTTATTCATGTAAAGGAACATTTTATTCAACTGTAGTTCAATCAGTGAATGATATTACTGCCATTTGCCATTTTCTTTGATTTCTTACACAAATAAAGAAAAACTCAAAGAATGAAAAAAAAGAAAAATAAGAAATGAGACTTCGCTGCTCCCGAAAAGGGATCCATCTGTTGTCCCCTTGGTACTTGCTTTTGTTACAGTCTTTTCAGCCTCTGGCTTTTTATATTTTAGCCTTTTGTGTCTTTCTCCTTGAAAAATCCAGTATGATTTTCTGTTTGCATGACTATGAACATATGTATCCTAAAGAATCACGGCGTGACTGTGAAAACTTGTTAGCCCTGAATACCAAATGGCCCGAGGCCAAGCGTGTGTTCTCTTTTCTATCAAATGTCTTGAACTTTGAGTTGATCTTTACAAGGATACTTGTTCACAGTGTTTGTCCTCCATGAGCAATTCTGCAGTGCAGATACAAGCCTTTTGATATGTAAATAAAAATGCTAAAATGTTCAAATTTCAGTGAGTGAAGTCATACATATGCATTGTGATCGGCATGAAAGTTTAATAAGCCTACATAATGAGTCGTATTAATAAACCAAAATGCTGTTTGTGTTGTAAATCACTATGCACGACCAAAACCATGGGATAAAGCATAGGAAGGGTTTACCATGTGTGTCAATGAAAAATTCTATTTATGAACACAATGAGTAATCAATGTGATTAATAATTAGCTTTAGTGGGAAATTGGTCTTATCCAAATTCAAACATGCCCAAAGGATTTGATTGAACAGACTAATTGTCTTTTAGAGGAATGAATTAACTACATGTTCATTGGATCACACATACAACACAGGGGATTTGGTTTGCTTCAGTAAGATGACACTGGTTACAAGGCCTTGGAGAAACATTCTCTTTGAAGCTGCGCTCTCGCAGAGGATGGGATGGAATCAATTCTGTTCAATTTGCTTTGAAGGGGAAATTGCTTCCTCATCTCACAGAGTCCATCACAGCTCAGTGGGACACAAAGACTTGTCCCTATTTACTCTTTGTTATGAAACCAAAAGCCGACAATTTGCATTTTTTAAGCAGGCTTAACAACGTCTGATTACCTGGCTTTTTCTTTTCTTTTTTCTTTTTTGTACATGCAGAGACTAAATGAAAAACATCCACAGAAACCCTTTCATCTAACTTCATACTGTGATTACTGGCCATTGGTGATAGCCCCTGACCATGTCCGGGTTGTGTATTCCCTGCATATATGTCCTAGTATATATTTTCAAGGTTGAATTTCCCTTCTCCTCAGTCTCAGTGCCTCTATGACCCTTTCCTCCCTGTTTTGCAAGATGTTGTAATGAGGATGGGGCCTGGTGGAGGCAGTTGTCCGTGCCGTGATTTCATGGGTCATCGTTTCTGGGGTTTGCACCTTGCCCGTGCAATGGACTCCAAATGAGAATTTAAGTCTTCTCTTCCTTTCACCGCCAGCACTCAGTTGGGTTACCTGCATGAAATGTGTGGCTGGGAAACTGGATTACCTGTCCAAATCTTCATGGCCACTGGCAGGAGTTGTTATCCTGCGGACAGGAGCGTGACAAAAGGACTGTTACTGTAAGTGCAGGTACAGACACGTGTGCTTT
This sequence comes from Epinephelus moara, assembly GCF_006386435.1. Lineage (NCBI taxonomy): Eukaryota > Metazoa > Chordata > Actinopteri > Perciformes > Serranidae > Epinephelus > Epinephelus moara. The sequence continues at coordinate 36,747,831 of NC_065512.1, forward strand.
ACGCTGCCTTTGTAATTTAGCTGGCAGCCTCTCTTTCATACTGGAAAAACAGGACCATGAAGTGAGAATGTACTTTGAGTTTTAGCATCTATTTATTTACACAACAGGACAGAGTACAGATGGCAAGGGAAATATTAGGCAGCAAAACATAAATAACATTATCATGCTCATGAGGAGCCAAGACTCATGTACTGCAGGGGGTCCCATTACAAGTCACAGCCAAATGGAGTACATTTAAACGTCTAAGTTGAAGAGAAAAGACATGAAATAAATAATGAAATGAAAAACAAGAAAAACATCATGACACGTCAGTGTGGGAAGAATGCTTTTAGCAGGAGCCCATAAAGTGAGCTTAAACGGAGCCCCAAGGTGTTCAATATTACAAAAAATAAATGCTTTGAAATAAATATTCACAGTTACATATCATTTATATATTTAATGACATATGTACTTAACAGAATACATATATGTGTAATACATACATATTGAATAATCACTAGTGAAATAAGAAATTTTTAGAACTTGCGTCATTATGACATTAGTTCAACATTTTTGTTTTCATAATAGATTTCTTTGTTTCAAAATTCTCTTTTTCAAAAGTCTGTTTTGATTTCACATCTGTCTTCATGGGTTCATGCTAAAATGGATGGAGAAGGGATGCATTATCATGGATCCCACTGTGATTGGACAGAGAGTGAAACATTGTTCTTCCAATCAGTGTGAACAAATGTTTGGTGATCAGGGGTGTGAAAGCCCAAAAACAGACAACAGATAAAGTCCACAGAGGGCCCTCGGCAGTGGGCACAGACCCTGCCATCCTCCCGCCTCCAACATGCTCTGAGGGTCCTGCTGTCCTCTGACTCAGTGACTGCCTCTCCAGGCACTGCAAAGCAGCTAGTTTTTTAAAAGCAAAACATTTATAGTAAGTAAATAAAATATGATGTGTTGTGATAAATTAAACTACCTGGGATAATGGCAGAAAAAGTTTTGCGGCTATGGTCAAAATCAAAACTCTTTGCTTTGCCTCACACAAGAATGGACAACTGATGACGTAAACACTTATCACAGTGGAGCATTGTAAATACATAAAAATCTGGCTGACTAAATAGGAAAGATTTGTTAGCTTGACTTATTACTCAGCATAAAAATTAAGAGGCAGTGTTAATGGCAGCAGCTAATGTGTGACCGATGTTAGACTGTTTATGAAGATGGAAAACGCACCTCCACTTCCTCACATTATATACTGAATATGGGTGCTGCCATTTTGCACTTCTGGATCTGGAGTCTGTGTGGTAGCAATCGGGAAGTTGAGCCACAAAATCAAGCTCTCGCCCGGACACCCATCCAATGCTGTCACGGTCAGTGCCATCGACCACTAGTACACCTACTGACACGTGCAAAATCCTATTTAAAAAAAATCCTTTTTTATAACATCTAATAACTAATGAAAACCAAAACTTGCAAAAAAAAGAACACATGAACACACAAGAGCTACCTAAATGACAGACTATCTTTAAGAAAAATGTATTTCCCATTCGCTAACATGAGGGAGGTGGTATTTATGACCTATACTGCAGCCAGCTAACAGGAGGCACTCAAGATGTTTTAACTTCACTTTTGGGAAGCTGTCATACCATCCAACTTTACAGTCACTGTGTTATACACTCAACTCTGTTGAGAGCAAAAAGACAGTCTGTCTTTATGGTCACTGAAGCCAACGTTTAAGCTAAGGGGCCATACACGTCGCGTCTTTAACCGCCTGGAAAATGTGAGGTCAGGCCCTGGGTGCTCCTCTTGTCCCTCTTGTTTCAAGAGCATGGTGGCAGGTTACGTCTGAACAACCTCAACAAGCACCATATCATAGCCTATTTATCTGAAATTCTGAATGCAGAGCTGATCTTCTTCCAGGCCCTGTTTGTGTGTAGGAATATTGTCCATGAGACAGATGTAAAGCTCTGGCAGCCATGCACTAAAATGATCAACTTCTTCTCCATATTTATCACAGACTGATATTTACAGGAGGGAAAGATATCTGTCGGCTGTGATTGGTTGGTTCTCGTCACATGACATGCGGTGTACACTGCCACGCAGCCGTTGCACCCTGAAAAATAGGCATTCGGGAATGCATGTCCGCCACGACAGTGTCGCTCTGCCATTTGAGTGTGCATAACGCACATCTACATTGAAAACAATGAATTTGAGGGCGCAAAAAAATGCGGCATGTATACTAGCACTAGCTTTTCACTCTGATGCTGAATAATAGTGCAAGCTCACAAACTGCTTGGCTGGTAAGCCAGCATTAACTAGCTAGTGCAGCCTTGTCAAGCTAAGGCTTAAAGGTAGAAGACATTCATTTAAATGGTAAATGGACCTGCATTTGTATAACGCTTTTCTAGTCATCCAACCACTCAAAGCGCTTTTACACTACGAGTCACATTCACCCATTCACACACACATTCATACACTGGTGGCCGAGGCTACAATACAAGGTGCCACCTGCTACTCAGTTTTTTTTTAAGTCTCTTATTCACAGATGGAAGCATCATCAGGAGCAATTTGGGGTTCAGTATCTTTCTCAAGGATACTTCAGCATGCAGACTGGAGGAGCCAGGGATGGAACAGCTGATCTTCCAATTGGTGGATGACCCGCTCTACCTCTGAGCCACAGCTCATGAACAGCCACTTGAGGCTGCCTCCAAAATAGTGTAATTCCTGACAGACCAGGTACAGCCAAGTACAAAAACATGTTTAGTCTCTATAGATAATTGCAACATCATCATCATGACACCTGTTGTAGGGGCTGAGTTTTTATATAACTCACCAGTGTATATTTAATTAAGGTTTAAAGTTATACATATTTAAGGACAGAGCCACTTTGAGTGACAGGCTGTCTGCCTCAGCTTCTCAGGCAGACCCCCCCCCCC
>NC_065512.1:36750864-36752436 GCF_006386435.1 Epinephelus moara
AGGCAGACCCCCCCCCCCCCCCCCCCCCCCCCTTCACTCCTCCACAGCTCCTACCTCTCACCCAAATATGGTCACTCCTGGCTCCAAAATACCAAGATGGCGATGGCCGAACTCGATTCTTCAAAATGGGAGTTCACAAACCAGTGGGCGGTGTCACATTAGCTATATCCATTGTTTATACTGTCCATGGCTATAACCTAAAATAAAGTCATAACTAAAGGTAAGTGGCCAATCAACAATGACAGATAGAGATCCGTTGTAATGGTAACTGTGCACATTAGCTTTCTGGCTGGCATCAGCCACTTAGTATCATAACACATTGTTATCAGTGTGATCATTATTGAAATATATCAATAAATTAAGTCTCTACTGGGTAACTGTGTTGCAAAATGGCACGTGATTGTTTAATTAATCAGTTCTCTGTGGCAGAAAAACTGCAGGTTTACCATTGGTGAGTATAATTCTGTAACATTTTATGATTAACAACTATCTGTGAGCATGTGTATCTAGTTGTTACTTATTATGTTGTAGCATATCTTTGTGGTGCAACTGCTTTCATTCAAGTAATGCATTAATCACAACTTGGTAATATTTACTGGTGAAAGGAGGTTCCCACCCGATGACCCCAAAGACATGCTAGTTATCACTGCTCATTGGTTTGTATAGTTAAGCCTTGCCATATTAGCTTATTATAGGGCTTAGGTTTTTCACTGAGTGTTGATCCTTTCTCTAGAGCACAAACTTCTTGTGTTTATTTGAACTCAGAACTAGCCCAGCTAGTGACTGCTGTGAATAGGGCAGCTGACAACAAGGGAAAGACCATGTGACCGTTTGGAAAGACAGCTGACAGGAGGGAAAAGACCCCAAAGGTGCTGGCATGGGCTAGCAACCCATGGTAGCAGTGGTGAGGCCTAGCAGCCTTACTACAACCAAACTTAGCTACAGCCAACATAGGAAAAATACCCCAAGAGTCAGCGAGAGCAGGGGTGGAAGATGACTCACAGGTGGATTACACGGTAACAGACATTGGAACGGACACGACTACGCATTGGATCTGTGACTCAGTGAAGGATAGGGGCACGGACCTATCCACCAGGGCTAGAATTAGCAGCACTCAGGGCAAGGCGAGCGCATCTGTAGAGGATAAAAGTAGCACAGTTGAGAACAAGTTGCTTCAGGTTTGTCCTTGTGGCTGGCAGAAAGTAACATCAGTAAAAGGCCTCAGAACTCATCAGGGAAAGAAGAAGTGTGTGGCAAAGAAAGGGCAAAGTAGCCGCATTGATCAGTACTTCCTAAGAAGTCAGACGAGTCAGTCAGATGAAGTCCAGCGGCAGGTAGAAAACCACAGTTCGCAGGATATCAGTCAGATGAAGTCCAGCGGCAGGTAGAAAACCACAGTTCGCAGGATATCAGTAATGCTGCCACTGAAGAGGAGGAGGAGGGGGTAGTAAGAGAGGATGCAGGTGACAATGAGGCCAGTGTGCCAGTCAGAGAGAGAACCATGGAGCAAAAGGTTAGAGTTAGATGGCCTAGGGCAAATGACAGTAAAGAATGGGAGATAATTAATAGAGA
>NC_065512.1:36752452-36752642 GCF_006386435.1 Epinephelus moara
CAGAGAGAGAACCATGGAGCAAAAGGTTAGAGTTAGATGGCCTAGGGCAAATGACAGTAAAGAATGGGAGATAATTAATAGAGATTTGTCAGTAATCTTAAGTAGGCTTAGAGGAAATGCAATAGAAAGGTTAGAAAAGATGGGAGATATAATTTACTCATATGGTGTAGAGAGGTTTGGGTTGCATGAG
>NC_065512.1:36754946-36758578 GCF_006386435.1 Epinephelus moara
TAGGAAAGGTAGTATCAGCCCTGTTTCTACCTGGAGCTCGCATGTACGGAGCCTGGGTTTGGTTGAAGGTGGCAGTGCTGTTTGGGCTGAGAAAGCCATGCGTAAGTAAGGTAAAGGAGGTTATTGGGTTGGTGCAGGGAGGGGAGCAGTGAGACCTGGCATTAGGGGAGTGTCTCTGGCACGCTAGAGATCACTGTCTAGCCTCCTGGAGGTGTTGTGGGACCAACTAGACGGAACACTGGTGAAAGGAGGTTCCCACCCGATGACCCCAAAGACATGCTAGTTATCACTGCTCATTGGTTTGTATAGTTAAGCCTTGCCATATTAGCTTATCATAGGGCTTAGGTTTTTCACTGAGTGTTGATCCTTTCTCTAGAGCACAAACTTTTTATGTTTATTTGAACACATTAACTAGGCTATGTTTGAACTTACACACATCTGGTGCAACAGGCTGCTGCTGAGTGCTAATGCACCAGGTTCCATAAGTTTTGTATTGCTATTTAGTCACGGTGTTGTGTGATTTTAAATCACAGCAATGGGTTTCAAGTGACTCTCACCCATATAGGATTAATAGGACTCATGCAGTGAACTGAATTACTATTATCATGCTATATTACCGTCATTCTTCAGACTTGATGGCTTTCATTGCTACAGGTTATGACACCTTCATAATAAACTGAAGATAGGTATGGGGTTCACACGCTAAACAGTAGAACCTGGGTCTGTCTCTGCTAACACTAATAAACCAACATAGCTACAAGCTGATATTAAAAGACCAATTCACTAACCCTTCAGCTCTGATGGATCATGTCATTAACATTTTAGATTTAAGGCATTTAGCCTGAAAATCCATTTCAGATTTCAGAACATATAAGGACCAGAAGCTGAGCACTGAGAAGAAGATGTGACTAAAATTCACATATTATTGTTTTTATTTTAAACAGAAATTATTTTGGCTATTTAGACATTGAAGTGTGTTCTGAACCTTGGAAATAGTAGTTGCACAAAAAAAGCCAACTGAAGGTCTACTTGCAAGCTTTTTCCAGGACTTTCAACAGCATCACTTCTTCATCACCAGATGCAGTTCTGATTCAATTAAAAGCTTTGAAAAAGTTTAACAATTAGAATCTGACTTTGTAATGTTTTTCTAAACATTTTGTTAATGATTACCAGACCAAGTTTGTAACAAAAATATTTTGGGTCTGCTCAGTGCTCTCTTATCCATGCCATGCAGTTCACCCGCATCACTATTCAACATTTTATTTCTTATACGGCAGGTTTTTTGGCAAGCAAGCCTTCATCAAAGCATTTTTTGCCAAAATATGCAAACCACACCCCTCCTTTGATTGTCCAATCATAGCTTAGTGACTGTAAATAGGCACAACAGGACAGTCAAGCTTTTGATTTCTCTGCATGTGGAAGCATTGTGCATGGGGCTGTCGCATATGTGATATTCAACATTAGAAGAGTTAGAGCAAACTGTACATTACATTTGCATGTAATTATGTTGCAGATACATTGAAACTTTACATTTCAACAAGGTTTAGGCACAAAAAATCTTGGTTACAGATTACTTTTACGCGCCGCTATTCCAGGAAGAAACGCAGCAGTCACAGTCACTACAAACACCCCACATTGGATGTGAAAAATCCCCTGGATACAGCAATGACTTGATAAATCACCATCAGCATTGATGTTTGTTGGTTTCGTCTGCATACAGTTTAGTTGTAAAATGAACACATTTGCAACTCGGCTGCCATGTTGGATACAGCTACATGGAGTACCAGGGGCGATTGCTCTGAGACAACAAGGGAGGCTGAACTTCCCCTAAAATTTCATAGAAGAAATGGTCAAATATGCACTGTTGAATTTACATTAAAATAATTATTTACATTGCATTAAACATGCGCTAGGATTGGATTCACATCATGACTATGATGTTCAAACGTCAGCTGTTTATCACCAGTTTTCAAACGTGACCTTCCTGTCATACATTCTCCTGTCAGCACAGTGGAAGCAGAGCTTCCAAGCATTCCTATGAGACAGCGCTGAGCAGGTTTTTTTCATACAGCAAAGTGAGACGGTCATTGGATAAATGCAACAAAATCGTCACTTCCAGGGAGGCTCAGCTTCCCTGGGACCTAATGGAGGGGTAGGCAGGAGAGGACGCTCGGTGTATGCATCATGATTGGAGGAATGGTCTAAAAGGCTGAACCCCTTTGTGATTGACAGCACATTGGAAATACACACCGGCATCGGCGAGTGGAGTCTTCTGACAGAGTGCCGTCTGGAGATCCTTATTTCCACAAGCGATATAGCTAATTTTCACCGTTTGTACAGTACACACTCAACACACACTGTAAATAAAGACATAAACGTTGCGTAATTGAGATTGTACCCTGTTTAGTGTCGTTAGTTAGTTAGTTAGTTAGTTAGTTAGTTAGTTTGTTTGTTTGTTGAATCACAAAGCTGTAGTTGTGTTGTGTGTGTGCAGTTGGTATGACAGGGTCACAGACCATTTTCTGCAAAAGGAGTGGAGGGCAGAATTCATATAATAAATGTGTGTTTCTGTAATATTTGAGAATGTTCAGAGAATGTTGCTATAGAGGAATGTTTGTAACCTGGGCCAGTGTCACAGTGCTGCTCCTTTCAGGGAAACTTATTTTTCAAGGATATTTTTTGGGGCAGTTTTGCCTTTAATTGATAGGAAAGTCAAGTGTGAAAGGGGGAGAGAGAGGGAATATGACATGCAGCAAAGGGCCACAGGCTGGAGTCGAACCCGGCCCGCTGCGGCAACAGCCTTGTACATGGGGCGCTATGGGGCTCTATCCACTAAGCCACCGACGCTCCAGGGAAACTTATTTTGAGAGAAAATCAGTTCTGGTTTATATCCATCTGAAAATCTTTGCAGTGTGTTTTGCTATGGTTCTATGGCATGAGTGTGATTGAAAAACTGCTTCAATTAAATGTTCCTTTTATAAGTTACTGCCTCACTACAATATGACAAATTTTATGATGTAAACAAATTTTATGATGTAAACTTAAAGTGAGCTTCCCCTGTTTGAAAGACCAGCAGCCGCCACTGTGGAGTACCAAGCACCACCCACCAGCCACACAATTTTTTTTTTTCATTTTACAGTTAAACAGCTCATTAAAATTTGTTCCTGAAAACATTTGAGATGAGAAACAGACAATACAGTAACAGAATGTTGATTCATATTTGATCAGTGCTGCCTACTTCGACAGATTGACCACAGCTCACGAGCAGTGACTGACATGATTGACAACTGTGACAGATACTCCTCAGCTCTGATTGGCTGGTGCTAACCATGCCATGGTCTGATTCTAGCAAATTCTGTTAGAGACAGTAGAAAGAGGAGAAGGGAAATTATTTTTTCACAGATTATCTGTCTCAAGAACTTCTTTCAGAATATAGTGAAAGCAAATATGGCACCATTATTTAAAGGGCCAGTGTGTAAAATGGGTTGAAAACAGTGACATCAGTGGTCAAATTCTACATTGCAGGGCTCACTCGCTCACCCCTCCCGTTGGGTAAATGACGGTGGCCTCGTAGGGACAAAAAGCCTTGCGCACGAGTTTTTCAGGAGTAGGTCTATCTAGCGACGAGGTGA
>NC_065512.1:36758734-36772369 GCF_006386435.1 Epinephelus moara
CCATCGTTGGGGAGATATATCATCAGGCGGAAAAGCGCCGCAGAGAGTGCATCACAAGGAGTGAAGTTGCGTCTTCTTTTCCTCGCAGATGACGGTTCGGGTTCATTCTCTCCTGTTGCGTGGTAAGTGTGGTCCATTCGCAAACTTTATAACTTAAAAAACCTTTCACTACTCTCTATCGACGAACTACTAACACTCTCTGCTGTTTCCTCCTCCTTCTTCCTTCCTCCCGCTGTCTTCGTTGGTTTATTTATACACGCGAAACGCGTTCTCTGGCAGGCTGGATTGTCCGCTTGGGCTGCCTTACATACATGGCGGCGCAAGATGGCGACCTCTCTAAAGCAAGGCCCTTGCTATATATATATATATATAAAAGCATAATTATAAGGCTACGAAAACCAAACAAATTTTATTTTATAGCGATTATATACTTGTATAAACATATTAATGGGTAGAATATTCAGATTCAGATTCAGATTGACAATAAACCATGCCAAATATTACACACTGGCCCTTTAATTAGCTTCAGTTGGCGATATTGATGGTTCTGGGCTACAATGACCCATTGCTTCAAATGTTGCAGAAAATTTCAAGTGATAAATTTGCCACTGTTTTCACTGAAAACTGCAAATGTGCCCTGTAAGAAGGAAAAGCCTGACAAGTGTTAGCAACAGTTAACTACATCTGTCAAGCATGTGATTGCCATTTTGTAATTGATGCATTTACGGATCCAATCATGAGCTTCTGACATGGCCATACACACTTTACCTCTCCATACTGTCTGGGGCCCTTATAGCATGCCTTGTAGCCATGCCAATAATTGTTGACGGCAAATACAACAGGACATTTTTGACATAAATTGCCCTTTTAGCTCATCCAGCGGGTCATCAACATTGTGACTCAAACAAGACATTAGACGAGTATGTGGAGACCCGCTCTCTGTGGCTCTGTTCAGCCTTCACTGATCCGCTCTCCTAATTACAATAATACCCCACAGCACTGTCATTTTACAAAGCCATAATTTACTGCAGCGGTCTGACAATCCGGTGGCATCATGCTTACTTTCTCTCAAAAACAAGATATGATGAATACATGTGGTGTAGGGCCTATGAGGGCAATCGAAGAGATGAGCAATCAAGTTTGGCAATTAGACCAAGAGCCAACAGGACTCTCTTGATATTAGCACAATCAGAGAAACATCATTACACACAATTAGTATGAGTGGATATGGAACGATGAAAAGTTGTGAAATGATTTTGATTAGAAGCACAACTGCTGTAGGTCAAGCAGAGCATACAAATAACACCACTGTATATCTGTATATACTGCATATCTGATGGAATACAATAAAAGGAAATACAATGCTCACATAAGTATATCAAACAATAAATGTTTGGTATGAAAATAAGAAAAATACTGCATTGCATTACAGCAACAACTACAAGATGACAGACAGATGGAAGCTTACCAATAAAAGATTAATGAAAAATAACTCACATTCATTACTTGTAACTCTATTTCCATGTCAGCTGATAAATGGGTGTAGAAACATTTGAGTTGAGGCAGGAATAATTACTGGAGGATTCAAGGCAGCCATAAAGACAATCATGTAGCACAGCTGCACACTCTCTCTCCAAGCATTAGAGACTAGAGAATAAAATCCTTTTAAATATACAGCAGAAGATGAAAGCATAATACCTGGTGAGAGAAAACCACATACCTCTGTTTATTGGAAGATTGTGATTATTTTGTTTGTATTTTGTGCTAATCCTCTCAGCAGTCACTAACTGTAGGTCTGCTGCATTAGCATTAGCATTAGCATAACATGCCTTGGTTTTAAGATCTGATATTCAAAGGTGCTCAAATACAGTAAATTCCTGTAAAACTTAATATCCAAGTGGTAGAGAGTGATCCATACACACTAACTAATAAAAACAAGCTTATACAGGTATAATATGTCATTTGGATTTCATATTCAGTAGTGTATGTGACTAGACAGATTAATGTATGAGATATTGTCCATAGGCGACGTCTACTTGGATTATAAATTGCATGGTTTAAAGTTATTGAGATTCAAGGGTTCTGCATCCTAGATAGATAAACTGCTATGCAGTAAAGTTCTCTACTATTAGTCAAAAAGCACTGTTTGTTACTGTCCCTCTCGGTGCTGTTCTTCTTTTTGACCTTTCTCCGGTCTCTTATTTTGCTCCCAAAATCACTGCTACTTTGTCACTTGGATAAGCTGTCAGCCTTGCCATCACTGTCTGTGTCTGAGTACTGCATGTAGTCACTGTCATCACTGTGTCAGCTGCAGTAAACTAATATTACTAGTCCATACCCATTGAGTGCACAGTTGCCCACGTACAGTTTCACATGGTGTGTGTTTGGGATACAGGTCATAGGAAATTGCAGATTAAATAGTCAACTGAACCCATTAAGAAGAGCAATGTATTCAGACAGAGCTTTTGTGAATTTGATAGTGCGATTGCTTTATTGAAAGTACAGTAGTACCATTGCCAATAGTGGGCTCGTTAGTGGGCTAAAACTGTACATTAGTAGTTGAGGTAGCACGCTGAAAGGCAGATAGTTGAAGTGTTTATATGTTGTATTGACTTAAAAGTGGGGCGCATTGGTAGTTCACATGGGAAAGGTGCGGCTAGCCATTGTTGCAGCAGTGAGGGTTGGAATCCGACCTTCTGTAAATCACGTCTTCATGTATAACGAATATGAAAGTTGATTATTGCTACGTTTGGCCAGAATGTGTCTGCAGTTATACATGTCTTGCGAGATGGGTGGGGAGCTGCGGGAGCTGACAGCAACACAGTTCACTGCCCACACCACAGATCATACAGACCTGATTGAAAATTGGCAAAGTATCCCAGGGTTAGACCCTAACCAAGTGGTTACAGTACATGCCATATAACCACAACGTCACAGATTCCATTTCAGCCATGGGACCATTGTTGCATGTCATACCCCTCACTCCCCAACTTCTTCACTGTCTTCTGTCAAATAATGGTAGGTACTGTGGATAAAAGTATTTTTTATCTGCTGTATTGTACTTTGCTACATTTCAAGTAGCATCTGTTACAGAGTAAAAGCCAAAGTCACATGAAAAGTCGTGATAAACTGTGTGAGAACAGAACAAAATAAGAAATGAAATCAGCAGCTTAGAAGAATCGGCTAAATGTTTACTCAGAGTGCATTTAAATAACTTGGTTTTTTTGAGTACATTTTTACACCACATTGTTTTACTCTTACTTCAGTACAATTTTCTTGTTCTCTTTCCATCCCTGATTAAGTCTTGATAACAATCGTTAGCATGAGGTGTGCAGTTAACATAGCCTAGCAAGTTACTAGCATGACTAATTGTTAAAATGTTTTTCGACAAATTTGAGTCAAATTGAAATGACTCTCAACTCAGTTGGCATTTGCATCAGTGTCTTTCAAAACATCTTCCATAAATTCAGCAATTTTAAAGTCTTGAGACTTTCAATTTTGAAAAAAACCTTTTAAAAACTTAAAAACTTTTCAGCTCTTTTTTGTGATCAAAGTTTTATTTAGTTTCCTTACAAAGTATGAATAATAAATCATATATATGTAGCTGCATCTCATCCATATGTGTATATATGTTTTACAGATTTTGTGGTTTTTGAAACTCCAAAAGAAAAAATATTTTCAGCTCTTTGAAACTCACGGAGCAGCGAGGCAATACGTTAAAGATGCGGAGCTGATGGTTTGTGTTAGCAGATCAGATTACTCATATGAGTCGAATGAAGCACCAACCAATGGCCTGTTTTCTCATCTGAGGGCTTGTTGGATAATTCACAGCAAACCATGCAGTTAGGTAAAATATTGAATGAATTGAAGAGTGGATTTTATTTAGCAAAATGGGTTATCATACAATTACCATCATCAGTTTATACTGAAGCCCACGATCTTATTACTTTCGACAATCAGCAGAAGAAATCCCAGGCAGGTAATGAATAGCATTTATTGCTGATAATAACTTTAATAAAGCTGTTATGTCAGAGCCCTGCAGTTATCTATAAATAATGCATAGCTTCTGGCTAATTACAATTCAGTATTCTCCATGGCCATGGTATACAATTAGCTTCAATATATCCACAGATACATTTTTGCACCCATTCAAAATTTTAACATATTGTATAAATAAGACACAACCGCCAGAGTATTCTCTATGATCCTGGTACACAGTGGTGTACAATAGCTACAGTAATTCCTCTGTTATGTGTTTTAATTAAGAACAATGATCCTTCATAAAAACGTAGTATTTTAAATCTAATTTATATATTTAAGATACTGGGTTTATCATTCATAAATAATCAACTAATTATCCAATTGTATGCATGCAGACAATGTCGATGAGGATTTGTGTGCTGGATAAACATGTTCCACCTGTTTTGTATGTAATGTGCAGAGATTTTTGATGTTACAATATAAATAGAACCTGAAGCTGTTAGTGAAATAATCAAAAGTGGTTCAGCGACATGAATTATGCCTTTTTATTAAAGACAAGACTATAATCAACCTTTTGCTACCTAACATAGATTTCCATCTGTGATTTGATAAAGCAAAGAGCTTGAGAAGTGTTTAAAACACAAGTCATCATGACGTGAAGTAAACAGTCAGTATCCCTCAGATCAGCTCATATGCACTGGGGTGCATTTAGTCATTTTTTTAAATACTATTTTTGAGAGCAGTCAGATTAGGCTAATCTTTATGATCTCCATGAAAGGTATTTAATTATTCAGTGCCTTTGATCAAATTCCTGATCTTTCTAAGGGTGGCAGAAATTAAGCTTTAAAGGGGCACTTCATCAAAAATGCGTAATCTTTTTTGAAGTGTTTTGGTGATTTTCTTATTGAGAGTATCTTTAATCTCTTACAGAGAGTTTGTTGAGCCATGTAGGAAGTAGTAAATCGGTGGTCATTGAGAAAAAAAGAAAAAAATATTATATAAGGTATGCCACTTCACAGAGTCCTGCGCAGATCTGATTTTCAAGACCTCCTGAACCAGAGCTGCGATGTACAAAACTGCACCCGCTCCACCACCCGCACATATGACCAATTCACTAGCAAGGACCACGCCACAACAATATGTCATTTAAATGTTTATTGTAATTCAGGAGGTGTTAGTTGTTGAGGAATGGTGAATGGATGTAAGTGGGGGTGAAGGCGGAAGAGGGATGTCCTCTGTTAGGTTGGTCTGGGAGGATGAACTGGAGATTGGTACCTACAAAGAGACATGGGAGAGGAGAGGTATGCACCAGATTGAATAAGAAGAGATGATGGAAGAATATTGGTAGGAATGAGGTGGGGAGGATGATAAATGAAGGGAAGGGAAAAGGAGGGTGGGTTGAGAAATCTGAGACAAACAGAGCAGGATGGGTTGACCAGGTATAAGTAGGCTTGACAGGTAATCAGGGGTGTGGTTGAGGCGTGGCCCTGCTCCCCTAACAAATTAACTTAATTTAGTTCTGCAACCTGATCCAAGCTGCCAACAAGTTCCATGGCCCGACTTGAGGCAGCAAATCCTGTAATAACTATGTGCTATTAAAATAATTTGGTTGGACATCACATTTAAAGAATCAGAATCAAAATTAGAATCGGAAAGGTTTTATTGGCAAGTAAGTTTGTGCTTACAAGGACTTTGACTTAGTGATGATTTGGTGCATAACATTTAACATATGAAGACATAATATAAAATAAATTCAGCAAAATTTACAATATTAAAAGCATACATATATGTATACATAAGAATAAATATTTAAATTTATCAAAGTGACTGTTATTAAAAGTGTACAGCTGTGGAGAAATGTGCAAATTATTTTCTAGGGGATGTAAGTTCACAGTGTAATACATGTATAAGAATATATGCAAGAGAGGTGGCAGTGATGATGTTAGGGTGTGCATTAATGTATCTCATTAGGAGTGTGTCAGGGAGTCAGTGTCAGTGGGGGTTGCAGGCCTTGTTGATGAGGCCCACTGCAGTCAGGAAGACATTGTTTTTGTGGCATGAGGTTTTGGTTCTGATGGACCACAACCTCCTCTTACCAGCGGGAAGTGTTTTATAGAATTTGTGTCTCTGGTGGGAGGGGTCGGCCTAAATCTTTCCTGCCCGCCTTAGCGTCCTGGAGGCGTGCAGGTCCTGAAGACTGCAGCCAATCACCTTCTCAGCCAAGCGAATGATACACTGCTGTCTGACCTTGTCCTTGGCTGTGGCAGCAGCATACCAGATGGTAATGGAGGAGGTGAGGATTGGCTAAATGAGGGCTTGGTGAAAGGGCTCCATCATTGTCTTTGGCAGGTTGAATTTCTTCAGCTACCACGGGAAGTACATCCTCGGCTGTGCTTTTTTTGATTAGCTGATGTTCAGCTCCCACTTACCCACTGGGTAATGATGATGCCTAAACCGAAGGGCTCCAAAGTGTTGACTGGGGATTCAAACACGGTGACTGGGGTGGGTAGAGCTGCATTCTTCCTAAAATCATAAACCATCTCCACTGTCCTCAGAGCATTGAGCTCCAAGTTGTTTTGGCTGCAACAGGTGTCCAGGGTCAGTCTCACACCTGTACTTAGACTCATCCCCTCAAGAGATGACTGGTGTGTGGTGGGTGAGGGTGGTGTTGTCCATGACCTTTAGGAGATGACAGTCAATGGAGGAAAAAGCGAGCTTTCACCTCTATGAGGGTAAGAGTTGGACACGGCACCAGAAAGAAACTACTACTACTACTACTACTACTACTTCTACTACTACTACTGAAACTACCCTGTGAGGGTTACTGTCTTGTGGAGCATTCAAGGGAAGTGGTGAAATGTTTAAGGGAGAACACCAGAAGGCATTCCCCGTGGTGGACCGTAGCAGATGTTACCTTTGGGTGAGGGGAAGCCACCAAAGGCGTCAGGCCAGGGAAGGCATAAGCCCTCCCCTACTGGGTTCCGGTGACTGCCTCATCCTTGGGCTGGCAGGAGCACCACCACTTCAATTCCAAGCCATCAGTCTTTCTGGAATTCACCCAACTGATACCAAATGACTGTTAGCAGTGGGTCTTGCACCCTGACCTGCCAGCACATTCCAACACCCCACCAGTACCATACAGCCTCTAATAGCAGGTCTACCACTCAGACCTGTGAAAAGAATAGAGAATTTCATCACTAAAGATGCCAATAACTATGTGAAGCAATTAAATTTAGATACAAAGACAATTAACTGTATCAGGAGAAGAGTCATAATAGTATATTCAACAGCAAAACATCAATAATACCAATACCAACTGTGAATCCCCTTTTTGAATCACCACCTGGGTACCCATACATACCTGACCCAATGCAGGACTTTGTCTGGTCCAGTTGTTCCAATTCCAATTGTAAATAACTGATTGCTGCCACTGCTGCAATCATAGGGGCCGTAAAAATTGCCTCAACTCAGACTTAAAGTTGGGTAAATGTTAGGACTTTATCCAGCAATTGCTGCCTGCACATTTTAACTTTTCATTGATAAAGTTAATGAATTCTCCATGTGATAATTCGATACATAAAGGTTGTTTCAAATAGTTATCTTAAATCTAACATTCAAAGAAGCTTTCCAAAATTGAACAGATGTCATCCTTGGCCAAGCTGTGTTAGATGTGTGTGGTTTGTAGAAAAAACAAGATGCCCATTTTATTCAAAGAAAGATTGTTTTATGTCAGGAGTGTGTTTTCTGCAGATGGTGTCTGACGCTCCTTTTGTTCCTAAAGATAACTGAGGCTGCACACATTACTATGGCTGAACGTTGTTTGTACTAATGTGCAACCAAAATTTGCATTTTTGCGGGAAATGTACTACCCGCCCCATTTTATAAAACCCAGCTTTGTGCATGTAACAGTAAAAAATGCATTTCTTGTTAGTTTCCCTATAAAGAGACAGTGTAACATAAATCATGACAATAGCCCTTTAAACAGTATTGATTTCTTATTTAAATCCTTGCTGTTGCTGCCTTAAAGGCGAGTTTACAGCATTTCCCCATCATCATTCTTTTGCAACAGAAGAAAAACAGAAAATAATATTGAAAATACATCTAATGTCACTTAATAACTGCATTATGCTGCTGCTCAAAAGACTTTCTGTGTTTAATTTCTGGAATAACAAATGGTAACTGCTGCACACACACATCTTTGAGCACTGAAGTGTTTATTTCTTCAGGGATTCCTCCTGAGCCAGATCTAATCTATATAAGAGGATGGATTAGGTTATAGATTATTAATCTAAAGACGGATGGGGATGATGAGCTGGACAAGCCTCTGGGTTTTGGCTCTGCCACTGTGAATGCTGGGAAATTGATCTGTAGGTCGTTGCTTGGTTCACCCTGGTCTATCATGGAAGGGACATTCCTCTGTACCTCCAGGAGGGGCAAATTCATGTCCTGCAGAGCCAAAGAATAACAGTTGTTGTATCTTTGCTTGCATAAAGCAGGGGGAGTATCTATGGCCTGCAGAGAGGCAAACACTAGCTTCTAATTGTCCCAGAATGAAAGATGAGGCATCATGCACTGATCTTTTTTTCATCTTGTTAGTCAGCATCCCACAGTAAGCAACTTTATTGCCTCTTCAACTCGCTTCGTCTTCGGTGTGCGCCATGCCACGGAACTACTTGAAATGTGTTTTCTATGAGCAATCCTCGCCTTCATTCTGAGCACCTTTCTCATTGTGGTAGCTTTATTGTCTGTAGTTAGGGAAGCAAGAGAGTGGTTTCATTTGCAGACAACCCCAGGTTATGCGTGAAGGAAGAGTGGACTAAAGTGGGCCAGGACCTCGCATGTGGGTGGATGCATATGTTTGTTTGAGGCAAGGTAGTTGAGAAAAGCTGAGAAAATAGATTTTGCTGCAGTTGGAAGAACATTCTCGTTGTGAAAAGAAAGTTTACACCGCACATATGTTGATTTAAATTTCTTTTTAATACTCAAATTGAGTCACAATTCTAAATTAATAGGTTATGCATATGTGCTGCACACATAATTCTTTTTTAATTTATTTTATAAACTTTATTAATCCCCCTGAGGGGAAATTCAATTTTTTCACTCTTTTTGTCATTAACACACAGGTCCAAAAGACACACGTGCACAAACAGGAACCTATACATGCACAAAGAGGAGAGATGGCAGAGTGAGGGGGCTGCCTTGGTCAGTCCCCCCGAGCGGTTGGGGGGTTTGGTGCCTTGCTCAAGGGCACCTCAGCAGTGCCCAGGAGGTGAACTGGCACCTCTCCAGCCACCAGTCCACGCTCCATATTTGGTCCGGACAGGGACTCGAACAGGCAACCCTCTGGTTCCCAACCCAAGTCCCTATGGACTGAGTTACTGCCGCATATATTATGATCTCAGAATCACAGGATTTTGTCTCACTTTTTTCTCAAAATGAGTGATTTACATAACACTATACTATCATAAATGTATTAACATCTTGTGTAGGGTTTTTTTTTTTTTTTTGGTAAAGAAGAGTGCTTTGTACACAGACTGAGAGGCCTAACGGCGAGCACACAACTGTTTGATGCAGCTGTTTGATGACGGTTAGAAGCTTGAGCTCAGCTCTGTCATACAGAAACTAATGTCTTCATAAATATGTAAATTACAAAATGTATCAAGTTAGACGAGCCATCCATCTTAGGAGAAGTTTTTTGTGTTTCTTTACTTTTGAGGTCTTACATCCATGAGGCAATATTAGGCTGAGTTTACTGCCTGGCTTCAAAATCATTAAAGCAGTATCACTGAGTTTGTTTGACTGTAAACAGCTAAAAGTCTCAGTCAGGTTTTCCAACAACAGGTGGCAAGCTTGTTTTTTTCACACATTCTTTCCTTGAGGGATGGAGGCATATTTTTGTTCTGCGTATGCTCAGTGCAGCGATCACACGTTGTGTGTTAACAACAGCTAGAGAAGGTGTTCTGTGATAACCTGTGGCAACCACACCTGTAGCCCCCTGATCACATTTCCCCTATCACTGTGGTTTTAATGTATTTTTAGTAGTATTCAAGTAAAAGGGCTGCCTCCCATCTTTTAGCCACTTTATGTGGAGACTTTTGCATTATTGATCAAGGTACATTCCAAACCACGGAGGAAAGTCAAACAGGGATAAAAAGTGTTGGTACACTGAGCTGAAAGAGGGTGTTCAAAGGGTAGCTTAAGGTTCATTTTATCTCTGATTGATTTGGTCTGTTTAAATCACATTGACACTAATTTTGTTTGTCAGACTGAATGAGACTATCATCAGGGTGGGTGCTACACTTCTGTGAAGAAGCCCGTGGCTTAGGATAGTGTTATCAGTGGTATGCTCAGTGTGAACACAGTGCAGAGCAGCAACAATTAGCTAGCCAGTGTGACACACACAGGGGCTCACATGTTCTATGCACATGCACATGCACATGTGCAATTGGACTAGCTACCACAACAAACAACAGAGAAGTGTGAATAACAGCATCCAAAGAGAGAGCATGACTTCATTCTCTGCTCAGGACCATAAACTGTATAAAATAATGAACGCGAGAACCATGATGTCACACATTGGTGAGATTGATCCTGTAAGATTGTAAAGTAAAACCCTGTTCTTTTTTGTTGTTGTTGTTTTTTGTTTTTAAAACCTAACCGCCTGCTTTTGATGCCTAAACCTAACCACCTGCTGCATTTCATGTGTTGGCTAAATGTAACAACGTGCATTTGTTGTTGAAGGAAAAAAACATCATTGTGGTGTTGTAACGATGGAGTGCGTTTATTTTGAAAGAGACTGTATGCAAACTGTACATTTCCCATGAAAACAGAAGTATATTTTGAAAACACACATTGCACGTAACAGGCAGAAGTTAACACGGCATCCAAGATCATCAACAAACAATGCACCCAGGGTACCTTGCACAACATATGTCGATGTGGAAAGTCCATGACCAAGTGTCGATATGTGATGAGATCGAAGTGAGAATGTGTTGACCAAAACATTATAATTTACTTTGATGAACAGAACACACTGAAACAGCGACAAATACAACTAAGTGATTCTGGGGTCATGCCATGGTTACATTGCTTAAAGAGGCAACAGATAGGATTTGGGTTTTTTTTAACTTGGCCCCACCCAGCGTCAGTGGTGTTGCGTTGCACTGTCGCAACGACCAAATTGACCGTGGGGATCAGAGATAATCAATAAAATGTAGGCTGTAAAGCCACCAGTACACCTCTATGTATATGTAGAATGAGAAGGTGTGAGGACACTCTACTAAATAAATGATTAAAGAGACCGAGCAACAATTATCAGATTTATCTGAAGAAAAAACAAATAGTAATGCAAATAATTATACCAGAATGCACAGTACCAGTACAAACAACTCACAGTAAATTATATCAATATGTACAGTATCAGTACAAACAACAGTAGACACAGTGGAATTATACCAATATACCCAAACCATGATCTTTTCAGAAACCTTTTTGTTTTTTGTGCCTAAACCTAACCAAACCTTAAGCATAGTGGTGTAAGATCATAAAACAGATTTATATTGAAACAGTGATTTTGGAAAGCTATACAGACAAATGATGTGGTGCTGCTGACGGAGATGTCAGATCAAAAAATACCTCTGAGTGTCAATTTGGGGGGCATGGACAAACAATATATTTTGCCATTTAATATGGAGAAGTTGTGTATTTTAAGACTTACGTATTACGACATGTGCTGTAAAATTCAAAGGGAAAAAATTTTGATTAAAGGCATCTCTCCTTCAGACACCTCTTAAATGCATAAATTAGCCCTTGTTTTGAGGCAACAGATTTTTAACTTAGCAACAGTTAGATTTTTAAATTAGATGTTTAATTGAGTTAGTAGTAGCAATTTTCCAGATGTGATACACAACTGCTGCCGAAGGGAAGTAAGAGAAACAACACTTTCTTCTTTTATTTTATGAGACAAACATCTGCTATAGGTAGTATTTGTTTATATCTCCAGATGAATTAAATCAGTCTTTATTTTTATGAAAAGGAAACGGACATTCCATCTTTCTACAAAAGTGTTATATCCAATACTTTGTCCTCAGGGATAATGTCTGTCTTGTTTTGGACATTTTGTTTCAGCATTTGATTTGAGCCAGTGGAGTCCTTAACCTTGATGTGTTATTCCCATTGAACTTCAATGTGGAGTGTAAAAACTTTCACAGTTGTCTTTCCATCTGTTGCTTTTTGACAGGTCCAAATCCCTTGACACACTTCAGAGTTATAGAGCTGAGACCTGGTTATTACTCCAGAAAATGGATTTCAGTATAAGCTGTAAGAGCAATTGTAGCTACAAGTCCAAGAGGTGAAAAATTTAAAATAATTAAGGCTGACAGGGCTATTGCATTCGGTCGTGTTTGTGCATGCGTACCTGTCTATCTGCAGATAATCTTGCATACTACTGGACCATTCAGCCTAGTATTTTGTGTGCATATTTACGATTGTATGCTCAAGAAACTCTTCTGGCTGCAGTGATTCACAGTTGTTAAAAAGCCTGTTTTATTGACAGTTTTATACTGTTATTGACTGATGACTCCTCGGAAATCTGCTTGGCTTTTTAGCCACAAGCCTGGGGCACCCTGTAGCTCACCAAATAGAGCTTGTACCTGACATATGAAAGACTGAGTCCATAAAACTGCATGTCACCCCTCCACCAGTTCCCTGTCTATCTTTAACTGAAATGAAGGCAAGAAAACCAAACAAACAAACAAACAACAAGGTCTACTGCAGGCCACATTTTGCCCTTTGTCGTGGCTCAAAAACTGACATCCATTGAAAAGTTTGGTGTCATCTTGCTACAAACACAACTGAAAAATGAAGCCATGTGGAAGTGCCAAAAACTGCAGTTGTTTAAACATCCACTTGAGTCTGGCTCCAAAAGCAAGTGTAGTATCTGACGTGCCATATTGTTTGATGTCTTGGGACTGTTTTGATCAGTTAGGGGCCCAGGTCAAGAATTTATTATGGCCCAGGTCAAGGATTGATAAGCTAGTTTGAAAGGTTGGATTCCATCTAGACTGTCTCTCTGTCACCTGTCTCATTTTGTCTCAGAGTTCACAAAACAACAAACCTATATAGGCAGGGTAGTTGGAGCTGTTATTCAGAGCAGTTAATATTGGCTTTCAACCCTCTCCAGGCAATCCTAGGTGCTTGATTTGATGCTGTACTTCTTGTAATAAACCTTTCTATATACAAGCAAGACGGTGTCAGCGGAGTCTCCTTCATCACCTTCACATCATCAACACTAATAAACAACACAAGTCAATCCCCATAGCCCCCATGTTAAAATGCCCAACCTTACAGCAGAAATAAACATGTTTACAGTCTGGTACAAAAAAGTGGTTTTAGTTTCTATAGCTACTTTCCCCCTCCATGACAACTGTGAATTTTTGTATAACTTGTCCATTTACATTTAATCAAGGCTAAATGTAAGTATAATTATAGCTGCTGCGCAGCAATGGTCGGGGCTGGGCAATTTTAGGCAAAATTAGGCAATTCTGAGCAACACACACACTAAAACAAAGCATATCACAACATAGAAGTTACATCATATAATTATGGCATGCCCTTCAAATTGTGGATGAGTGGCTGAAGTGAGCAGACTCATAA
>NC_065512.1:36772416-36772533 GCF_006386435.1 Epinephelus moara
TTACATCATATAATTATGGCATGCCCTTCAAATTGTGGATGAGTGGCTGAAGTGAGCAAACTCATAATATACAAAGGAAAGAAAAAACTCAAGAACAAGAAAGTAAGAATAACATTA
>NC_065512.1:36775915-36781467 GCF_006386435.1 Epinephelus moara
TATCTAAACAGAGTTATTTGCATTATAAAAACCGTTGTGGCGGCTCTAGGACAAGTGCACTTACATTGATCACTTCCATAAAATAAAACGAGAAATTGGAGAAGATTGAAAAAAATGTTGAAATTAAATTAGGGAACTGATCACAGATGTATTGTCTCTGTGTGTTTTTACATCTACTGTTGCTTTTAATTTGCAGCTATACTTTTAATGAAGCTGACATGTCATGACAGTCAAGCACCACCCCCTCTCTGAAATTCCCTGATCACTTCAATGACGTCATCAAAGCGAAAAAGCGAGTCTTGATGTCTGCCACATTGATGAGCGATTGCAACTGAGCGATGAAGCGATATCAAAGGGGCGAACCGAGCGACAGCGAAAAAAAAAACAGGTCCGGTGTGAACACACCTTTAGCTGAGGCTTGAACTCACAGCTTCTGAGACTGAGGTCCATCTCCTATCTCACTGAGCTAATTGGCAAGTGACAGTTCATGTGTGGCTTCACAAATTGACTAAGCCAAGCATCAGGGTGCCAGACAGTAGCCATCCATGCCATGGAAAAGCAGGTTTCAAAGTGAAAGTTCCAAAGCTGTAGCACATATGGTTGATTTGTTATGAATTTTCAAAGTTTTGAAATTTAGAGGCTTGCTGTAGCGCCACCATCAGGACTATTGTCTTGTGTTTCCAGTTGAGGACATCTGGCATGGGACTGGACCTTTATGAAAAGTTTAGGTAGATTTCTCATATGGAAAAGTTGCATGAGCTGAGGCTTGAACTCACAATCTTCAACACCAAGAACCATCCTCTATCTCACTGAGCTAATTGGCAAATGTCACATGTAGCTTCACAAATTGACTAAGCCAGTCACCTGTGTGCAAGACAGCAGCTGTTAGTGTGTAAAGGCAGATTTCAAATGGCTGTCAAAAATTCAGTTATTAAGACAAAAATCAGAAAATACACAAATTGCA
This sequence comes from Epinephelus moara, assembly GCF_006386435.1. Lineage (NCBI taxonomy): Eukaryota > Metazoa > Chordata > Actinopteri > Perciformes > Serranidae > Epinephelus > Epinephelus moara. The sequence continues at coordinate 36,776,880 of NC_065512.1, forward strand.
TCTAGACAGCATGGAGATGTTGGTCATTTGTTTTTAACAATGATTTATTGGCTCTATAAGTGAAACACTGATGTTTAAAAATGCCATTTTTGCATTGACTCCAATTGTTCGCATGAGAGCGAAATTCAAAATGCTGTAAAAAAAAAAAAATTCAGTTTTTGAGATAAAATTCTGATATTTTCCAAACATCATCTACCATGACTCCAAAATTTTGTCATTTTTTAAAATGAACATTGAAAATGTATTTAGCAAGAATTTGCAAGTATATGTTTACAATACCGTTTACAGTCAAACATTTTGCTGCGCTGTAGGCTCAATTTTCGATCAATCAAAAATCTGTGTGGATCATTTGTGTAGGACAGTCTGAAGATGCTCTGTAGCAAGTTTGGTGTCAATTGAGCAAAAATTGTGGGAGGAGATAGGTTTAATAAGTTTTACAGTTTTTGAAAAAAACAGAGCGACAGACTTCATAATTTGCAATAGGTTTAAATGTACAAAAGTTTCTTCAGTATTGGGGCTACATTTTGGTGAAAGTTGCAAATCTGTAGCACATATGGTTGATTTGTTGTGAATTTTCAAAATTTTGAACTTTAGAGGCTCGCTGTAGTGCCACCATCAGGACTATTGGCCTGTTTTTGCAGCTGAGGCAATCTGGCATGGGACTGGACCTTTGTGCAAAGTTTGGTGATTTTTCGCGCATGGGAAGTAGGATTTCCTCGGAAGAAGAAGAAAGAAGAAGAAGAAGAACATGCAGGATAACAATAGGGTCCTGGCAGCTTAGGCTGCCCGGCCCCTAATTAATGGAAGGCCACTTTAAGTGACAGGCTGTCTGCTCTTCTCAGTCAGATCCACCCCTCACTCTTCCATATCTCCAGCCTCTCACCCAAATATGATCACTTCTGGTTACAACAATCAAGATGGCGATGGTATATGGCAAACTCCAGGCTACAAAATGAGAGTCCATGAACCAGTGGGTAACATCATGGTAGCTCCAACCATTATTTCTATGTTTCTATGTTCTGTACCCAATACATTCTAATCCACTAAAGTTGGACACAATATGAGATGAATTAGACCCTCTTTTTGTTATCTTCGCTAACATCTTGACTGTAAGGGAGTTTGGAGGAACAATTCCATTGAGTGCAGCTGCACCACGTAGCAGCTGCCATTGCTGCAACCCGCCCAGTTTTGTTTTGTCCTTCGCAAGGTGTTATACCACACCAGGAGTGTTTCAGAAGCAGAACGCTTTGCCTGTTTGATTATTCAGATATGTTGATTGAGTCATTTTTCCTTGATATTTGTGCTTCTGTCCTGAGTAGGTAAGTAAGACGGCTATGTAGCTAAATGTTTTCTTTTTTGTCTGTTTTAATGTGTTAATTGTTATAATTTCCTGCCTTGTTGTGCTGTAGCCTACAGAAAAAGTTAATACCATCCAGTTACAAGATGGATCAAAGATTTGTGGCTGTGTTTTAGTTATCAAAAACTCATGAATACATTGTATCTACATTTCACATACAGTGCCTGTTAGCAGGAGAACTTGAATTGCTCTGTGCAATGCACTGCAGCTCTGTCAAAAATAGATGAGGTGCGTATTTTCTTCTGGGACGTGCTGTGGCAGGTCTGCTGGAGACTCATCTGGTGTGGCTGTGATCAGCTTGGGCTGCCTGGTGCAGATCTACATTCTAGTGAGTGTACTTTTCCAGTTAGGGATAGATTTTTTCATCAGTACATGTCAACTAATTTATGACTCAGATTCAGGCCATTCACTTCAAAAATAGAAAAAAAACCACCTTAAAGCTACTCATGAAATATTCGTCCCTCTTGTATCAACTCTGCGGACATGCTGTGGTGATATATTGATAAAAAAAAAAAGCCTTATCAGCCCAATAAAAGCAATTTATCATTGAGCTGACACTCCCATACAATCCAGTGGCAGAGGATCCTATTTCAGCTGTGGTCAATGGCAGGGGTGCCCCCCTCACTCCCAGAGATCTTCCATTATTTATTCAAGGTAGCCCGTCGTGAGCAGTGGATATGCTGGCAGGGCTATCTCTCACTGAGGCAGGCTGATAAATAGACCTTATCCAGTGTTCCATCAGACACCAGGTGAGCTCCCAACCTATCCCATGCCTCTGCACTTTTCTATGGGAGACCCCCTTAGTGTGCGCAATTTATCTTTGCTGTCCTTGCATAAGGATCAAATGATCACATGGTCTTCTTCATATTTCTCACTGCCCACTAGAATAAATTATTAATTCTCATGTTTTTATCGTCTGGAGATTTGTTCATGAAATGGGTTGCAACTCTTACAGTGCATCGCCTGTTGAGGAAGTGTAGTTCTGTGTCTTGTATGAAAGAAGTGCCATGCAGTAATGTTACAGCTTTAAGTGCAGTGTGGGTGCTTTTTAAATGTGTAATGCAATGCTAATGGAGGTTTCTTGATGCAGAGAAACCACTCTTTGCAGTATGTTTCATAAGTAAATGCTGCACATTGTCAAATTGATATTGTCTTCATTTGTTTTGTGTTTTATCTATTTGCATGTGTTGTCTTAAGGAGCAGAGCGTTGAGCTTTCAGGATCACCGTGGGTATTTCAAAAGCTCTGCTATGATCAAAGCTCCAATTCTATGTCACCATTCCAATGACTGTATTGCTATCCTGTTCTCCCCGAGTAGTTTTGACACATCGTCACACTGCTGCACTCTGCTAGAGAAACAGGCATGTGAAACTGTTCTCTGAGCTCTGACTGAGAGTACTTTAGTTTGATTTGGATTTTGTCCTGAATGGCTCAGCACTAAATTGAATTTTGGATGAGAAAAGCTTACAGTAACTTGTAAGACCCAGATGAAGTGGTGCATCCACTGAAATGGATCCATGTCTTCTTTCATCGCATTCTTTTTCATGTATTACATATTTTTCTCCATCATAGTATAATCTGATATCATGTAGTGAGGTTTTATAAAGGCAAAGGCCAATTATCAATAAAGAATGAAGCCATTACAGAGCTTAATTAAAGTCATAAACATTTTCTGTTTAATAACAACACACATTGATTTTTATGAGGTTGACTTTATGACTGTGTTCCAGCAAGCATAAATAACTGTACATCTGTTGATGCTAAGCTTTTGTCCAGATTTTGAGCAATGAGTCACCCCACAGCTGAGACAACCTGCTGGCATTTTCTGGTCTCCTCAAGGCCACATCTTGTGACAGTGCTGTACTCCCTGACAACGTCTCTGGTGAGCTACAGTCTGCTGCACATATTACAACCAGTTATTTCTCCACTGCTCCATCCGTAGGCAGAATCTACAAGTGCAGTATGCACGGGCAGTCATAACTCAGAGGCTACACAGTCACAGCAGTTAATGGACAAACTCCGGCTCAGATCAATTGCTTTTCATAAAACGTGAAGGGGCGACACTTTGACAGTCCACACTGCTGATGTAGGGTATAAAGACTGCAACAGTTCAACCATTATTTACATATTGTCATTTATTCCTTGTGACAAAGTGGGTGAGAACTCACCATTTGTCCCATTTACATTAGGGGTGAGGAAAAAAATCTATTCACTCAAATATATTTTTTCCCCCTTTTTTTTTTTTAAAGATTTTCTAATGCCTGAATCAATACACTGCTCAAAACACTTTGAACACTTAATCATCACAATATAATACCAAGTTAGTCCATCAATCTGTCCATTTAGGAAGCACAAGATTGTCAATCAGTTTCACCTGCTTTGTTGCAAATGAAAGTGACATGTGCGATGCAGAGGAAAAAGCAAGAGAACCCCCTAAAAGGGAATGGTTTTGCATGTGGTGGCCACAGACAGTTGCTCTCTCCTTATCTTTCCTTACTGATTATTTTCTAGTTTTGTGTTCTGCTAGTGTCCTTGTCACTACTGGTAGAATGAGGTGGTACCTGCAGCCCAATCAGGTTGCACAGGTAGTCCAGCTACTCCAGGATGGCATGTTCATATGTGCAGCTAGAAGAAGGTTTGAAGTGTCTCCCAGCATAGTCTAAAGAGCATGGTGGAGATCCATGCCAGGAGAGCTGGACAGGGCCATAGAGGGGCATCAAACCAGCAGCAACAACAGTACCCAACATCCTCTAGTGGGATCTAGTAAAAAAAAAAAAAAGAAAAGAAAAGAAATATACAGCAGTCAATTCGAGAGTTACGGCTGTAACTACAGTTCTATGAATTCTGATGACCGCCAGATGGCGGTGCTTTAGCACTGGATATCTCCATCTCGCATATGTGCAGGTCGAGTCATTATACCAACAAAGTCACCTGTGACCATGCAATGACATAGGGCATTCACCCAGTATAAAACCCCATGTCATCACGCAGTCATCACCCATGTCAAATCTGTCAGATTTCAATTGACAGACAGCTCTGGCGGTCATCCAGAATTCATAGAACCGTAGTTACAGATGTAACTCTCGTTCTATTTCATTCTTCCTGACCGCCAGATGGCGGTGCTTTAGCACTGGATGACTTATACCAGCAAGATCAATCAATCAATCAATCAATTTTATTTATAAAGCCCAATATCACAAATCACAATTTGCCTCACAGGGCTTTACAGCAT
>NC_065512.1:36781593-36789755 GCF_006386435.1 Epinephelus moara
TGCAGAACCTTTTAGGCCAATTAAGTGATCAAGTCTCTGCAGTATAATTTGATGGTCAATTGTGTCAAACGCCGCACTAAGATCTAATAAAACAAGTACAGAGACAAGTCCTTTGTCTGAAGCAATCAGAAGGTCATTTGTAATTTCACGAGGAATGCTTACCACACTAAGGGGTGGAAGCTGTTGACAGGACAGCCACTGCCACAGCTGTAGGGGCAGCCACATTGACACGATAATAGCGAGCGAAGGTACATGAAGACCCCCAGGTCTTACATAAATTGGCAGTGGCCTCCACGTATGTCTTAAGTGCCCGAAACGGGCACAGTAGCTCAGATGGCTCCTCTGCCCTCTGAGAAGAACCCAATGGATTAAATGCTGCCAACTCGATGGCTTGATTTACATGTGAGGAAGGCACTCTCTTTGGCAGGAAGGATGGATTTGGCAGGAGAGTAACCCCTGAACCATCAGGATACCAGCGCATGCACATTTGGCTCACTGAAAGGGCATGGAGCTCCCCCACTTGCTTTGCTGACGTGATCACAAGCAAAAATGCTGTCTTAGCAGATTAACCACCTCAATTTGGTCTGCCCCAGTGGCTCAAATGGGGGGAGACACAAGGACCCCAATACTAATTTCAAGTCCCATGATGGCACTACAGTGACTCTTGATGGTCTCAGCCTCTGTGCACCCTTTAAGAATTGACCAACCAGATAGTGCAACCCCACTGTCTGATTGTCCACTCTCACATGTCCTGCTGAAATGGCAGCAGCATACACTTTCAAAGTTGATGCACATCTGCCGGCATCGAACAATGACTGCAGAAAACGTAGAGTGATGGCCACCGAGCAGGTCTCTGGATCCTCATCATGTGTTTTGCAACACTGGGAAAAAAGCTTCCACTGATTCGCATAGAGTGACCTAGTGGAGGGAGCCCTTGAACTTAACACAGTGTGGATCACTGACTGGTCACAGGGCGCCAGGAGTGGATCCTGGCTTCCAATGGCCAGACACACAGCTGAAAGCGATCTGGATTCGGATGCCATATGCGTCCCCCCAGCTGAGACAGAAGGTCTGGTCTCCTCGGGAGGTGCCAGGGCTCCCCACTGAGTATTTTCAGAAGCACTGGAAACCATGGTCTCCCTGGCCAGTTGGGGCCCACCAGAATCAGTTTGTGGCCTCCATGTTGGACTCTGTCCAACGTTGCCCAAATTAGGGGAATTGGAGGAAAGGCATACAGGAGGCAGGTCGGCCAAGCGTGAGCTAAGGCATCCTGCCCCAATAGACTGGTAGACTCCCTTAGGGAGTACCAGAGGGGACAATGTGTTGATGTTTCGAAGGCAAAAACATCCACTTCTGCTCTGCCATATCGGCTCCAAATCATTCCCACCACGTCTGGGTGAAGTCTCCAGTCTCCCTGTTTCGGCCTTTGGCGTGACAGCACATCGGCCGCACTGTTCTGCATGCCTGGTATATGTGTGGCCCTGAGGCTCAGGAAGTGGGGAAATGCCCATGTGAGGAGCTGCTGTGCCACTCGCAGACCTTGCCTGGACTGAGTGCCCCCCTGATGATTGACGTGATATACTGCTGAGGTGTTGTCTGTCCGGATGAGAACATGCCAGCCCCTTAGTATTGGAAGAAAATGTTGCAGTGCCAGATAAATTGCCCTGAGCTCGAGCACATTTATGTGTTCTAACCTCTGCCACACATTCCATCGTCCCCTGATGGTCCTGTGCTGCCAGACTGCACCCCAGCCTAATAGAGAGGTGTCTGTCTCCACCACCTCTCGGCGGGAAGGAATTACCCCCAGAGGTACCCCCTTGGTCAGGTAACTCACTCTTCAAGGCTTCAGAGCCTGGCAACATAAGCTGGACACCCTGACATTCCTGTCCCTGTGCCAATGGGGACTGAAGTGGAGCCCATTGACCCGAATTTGAAGGGGGCGTAAGGACAGAAGATCAAGAGGAATCACCATGGATGCTGCTGTCAGCATGCCCAGCAGCCTGAGAAGGAGACTGAACTTCATAAGCTTGCCCCTCTGGAAGCATTAGCCGTGAGTCAAGTGTCATGCCCAGGTAATCCACCCTCTGTCTGGGTGTAAGCTTGCTCTTGTTGAAGTTCACTGTAAGGCCCAGCTGGCTCACATGGCCAAGCAGCATGGCTGTGTCCCTGATTGCCTGCTCGGCTGTTGGGGAAATGATTAGCCAGTCGTCCAGGTATGGTAAGACTGTTAACCCTCTGGCTTGTATGGGAGAAAGGGCAGCTGCCACGCACCTTGTGAATATGCGAGGGGCCAGTGAAAGACCAAATGGCAACACTTTGAATTGGTAGGCCTGTCCCTGAAACGCAAACCTCAGGAACTGCCCGTGGTGTGGTGCAATAGGCACATGAAAATAGGCATCCTTGAGATCCACTGACACAAACCAGGCCCCCTCTGTCACTGAATGCAGAACATCTGCCATCCGTAACATGCGGAGCGGCAGAACCTTTAAAAATCTGTTTAAACCCCTCAGGTCCAGGATTGGATGGAACCCGCCATCCTTCTTCGGAATTAAAAAATACACTGAATAAAACCCACTGAGCCGTGAATCCCATTCTACAGGCTCGATGGCTTCTTTTTCTAAGAGGGCTGCCAATTCCTGGCTGAGGGCCAGGGATTTTGCGGGGTCGTCGACCACAGTCATTTTGACCCCACCGAAAGCAGGTGGCCGGCATCGGAACTGTAGTGTGTATCCCCTGGACAGTGTGGACACCACCCAAGGATCTGTGGTCTCCCTCTCCCAGTAGCTGAGTTGCTGCTGGGAGAAGCATCCGACACCGGCCCCTCTGACCTCAGGTTCGACCCCTCCCCAGCTCCTAGAGCCTTTGGGGGGGCGACCACTGGGGGCTGGTCCTTTTGGCACCTGGAAGGTTGGCCAGAAAGAAGCACACCGGCGCTGATCATAGTGCCCCGTATTGTGAGAGGTTCTAGGTTGTCCACCTGGGCGAGCAGGTGGATGGAAGTGGCTGTGCCCGGAAGGCAAGGGACCCCTACGTCCTGGAACAGGACCCAGACCCCACTGCAGACCAGCAAACTTCTGCCAGGGTGTGTTGCATCTCTTTGATGCTGCCTGATTAGTCATACCAGCAGCTGGCAGTTCAGTATTATTTTCTATTTCTGCAAGTCTAGCCATCCGTAATGGCAGTGGCATAAACCTACAGTTCATACAGGGGTCGTCAGACACGCCTGCCCTAAGGTGTTCAGTCCCCAGGCAGGCAGGGCATTGATCATGACCATCCTCCATGTGGAGGGGAGCCATACATGAGTTACAGACATGCGAGCCCAACATGTTATGAAATAGTTCAAACAAATAAGGGAAAAATAATACAATGACAAATAGCCTTACACAATATTAGCACAATAGTGAAACATATGACTGATGGAGAAAGAAAAAACAGACAACTGTCATAGCATTATAAACCACGGCCACCGCGAAAACACCATGCCACTATCCAACAAACTTAACTTAGGCTGGGCCGCGATGAAGCGTGCCTCTGTACACAAAAGCTATCTTACAGTACTAGCGAACTCAAGCACTGATTAATCAACTTAACAAATAGCTACCTATTAGCCTTCCACCCAACAGTGTGTAAGTTACTTACAATACTCACTGTCGCTGTTGCGTCCCTCCGAGAGCAGAGAGCTAACAATGCAGCGGATCATGCATGAATGAACCAGGCGAGCCCAGCGGGGCTGCCAGTAGATTAACCTGTTTCGCTGAAATTTAGTTCAGCAAGAACAGTAACGGTGAGATCACCACTATCTGTCCATCTGTATTGCTTTCTTAAGAAAACAGCTTGTCGCAGCTTCTGGTGGACGAACAAAATCGAGGCATCAACCAGCTGGTTACGAGGCTACAAGCGACGACCTAATTTACCTGCTATTAGCTTCTTCAATTGCGAAAAGATAGAAGGGAACGGATTGCGTGATGACGTGGGGTTTTATACTGGGTGAACGCCCTACATCATTGCATGGTCACAGGTGACTTTGTTGGTATAATGGCTCAACCTGCACATATGCAAGATGGAGATATCCAGTGCTAAAGCACCGCCATCTGGCGGTCAGGAAGAATGAAGCAGAACTGATAATGTGGCAGCTGCTCAATGCAGAGTCCTTCACGGGTCCATTTTTGAAAACCCACCCGCACCCGTTAATAAAAGCCCTGCGATCTGTCCCACAATTAATCACACGCAAGCTACAGTCAGTTTTGACTGGTTTGTTTCCACATTGTGCAATGTAAATGTTCATTAAAGCACATAAAATCATTTTTTCTAGGCTCTGGAGAGTTTTATTGAACAGGAAGAGGAATATTTAAGTCCTGGTTTTAGTGATGATGATTACTGATAGTAACCCTTTGTTTCTTTTGCTGATTGTTCAGTGGATTGAAGGGCTAGTTTAACAAGATGTTTTTTTCTCCAAGAAAAGGATGTTGGGCTGAATTTAGGCTTTAGAATATCTTCTGCTGAGACTTCAGCCACCACATGCTGATTCTTTGTGTAAAACAGGCCAATTTAAGGAAGCTCAGGTCATTAAGCATTGAGAGAACCATGATCAGAATGCTTTATTAGACTTTAATTGAGTCAACTTTGTGTTCTTTCACATTTTTTCATGGTTTGTTGGCTTCACTGCACAATGCCCCTGCCTATATGCGTGACCTGGTCAGTAAAACCATAAGAGCAACGTACAGTTCTGTAAGACTGACAGCACTGTGAAGGACAGGCTCTCCAGAAGGTTCAACATATTTTGTACCGTGATCGTTTTTCCATGGAGAATTGTTCCCTCTTCCCACTTGTATTGACTGCTGCCTGCCCAAGATGAGGTTAAATGGATATTAACACTCACGAATCCCGTCAGCCATCAAATTACCTAATAACAATTTAATTGTTGGGTTGTGTGCATGTGGACTTAGCATGATTGTACTTTGTTATACCACAGTACAAGCTGTGCCTTCATATAGATTGTATTTATTTGTCTTTTGTTTCTTGTTTACCTGTTTTATTTCGTCTGCTATAAACCAGCTACCCCCAGGAACTAATTATTAAAGAAGTAAATTAACTGAATTGAAGCTACTGAAGAATGGAGGTGAACTGCATTCAGTCTGCGGTGCTCCAAACACTGAAAGATACCATTTGAAAACTACTTTTAGTCACCCTGTTTAGTATTTACACTGTAATCAGTATATTATTGTTTAAGAGAGGGTTTATAACACTATAATGTAGTTGTATGCAGCTATAAGGACATTTTAAGTGTGTATTAATGGACAGCAATTTGTCAACAAATGCAAAATTTTCTATGAAGACATTTTACAAACTGTTTTTCTGTACTGACATTATCTGTTCATAACTTCATGCAGTTATTTCTGCTTACTTATATCTGTTTATTTATTACAGGTTTCATATACTTCTTATGAATGCTAAATAGGGGGACTTAAAGTGTTGCTGAAAAACATTACATTGTAAAACAAAAACATTGTACATTTACATAAATAAGTTAACTTCTCAGTAATATCATCTGACAAGTATCAGAAGTATGGAGCTGTTTGTTTTATAGCACCAACTATTGCTATCGCTTCATGCTTAAAGCCATTTATTTCTTTCTTAAAAATGTTTTTTGTTTTTTTTTTACTCCTAAGTATCATACAAGCTTAGTAGCACTACACGTCATGTAGCTGTCAGTGCTGTGCAACAAATATACCATCCATGAAGACAGTGTTAATATGACAGATATGACATATTGAGCTCACTAAAGGTCAGTGAAGCTGTATCCTGGCTATTGAAACTGGGTGGGGTGATGATGACTAGGATTGATGCTTTAGCGTTGCCTTGGAGATCAATAATGGTGATTCAATGAGAAGTGCTGTGGCCGTGGAGAAGAATTCCAGCCTTGAATTATGTTAAAGTCAGGCAATGAAATGTATAAGAGCAATAATGAAGGAACCATACTCAAGAGACTTTTGAGAGTTTAAATGACACCATCCTTGAAGGCTCAAGAGAATGTGTATTTGGTGAGCATATATTCCCATACAGCGTCCCTGGACATGTATGTCTTTGCCCAGGGCAAAGTGTCCTCCAGAGCATATCATTTCAGAGTCATTAAATCATTTGCACACTGCAAAAGGTGCATAAACCATACAAGCCACACTTAGGTCAAGGCCACAAAACTGTTACAGGGTGGCAACATTGGAAAAATGGTTTCCATGGTGGAATATCATCAGTGTCAGGTTTGTTTCTGAGGCCAAATATGATACTGTAAATATGCAGAAATTTGTTTTTGTTGGCATGAGTGCACAGACATTTTGGCAGTTTAGCATTTTCCTCCACAACCACAAAATAAAAATTTATGCCAGGGTAACCCAGACTTCAACCTCTGTGAGCTGTTTTGAATCGACACCTGATAGACCTTATGGTGATGTCTGCACTGGATGACTAACCAGGCTGTGACAGTATTCATTTTGGTGCTATATTTACTTTTATTTTCAACATGTAATGTAGGCAGTCCTTTTCTAAGAAAGCTTGTGATTACACGCAGTGAGTTGGATTTAAATTGTGAATCCACCATTAATAAATTAATTTTCACATTTATTAGAGATTCCCCTCAGCCCATTTGGAGCTCCTTTTGAGCTCTTCATTTGAGACAACTCATGGCGTTGAAGCATGGGTGTCATTGTTGGAGAATGGATGTATATGTAGTGTGAACATATGTGTGTATGTGAGGGGGAGGCAAGAAGCCCAGGAGGAAAATCATGTTGAAGGGAGGTGAATGGGCGATCTGACAAATGGTGGAGAGACCAAGTTTTCTCCCCTTCCACCCTGAGGCAAGTGTTACGTCAGTTAAGAGAGCGTCCAGATCTCTGTCTCTCTCACACACGCGCACACACACACTGCTCCTGTTTATCGCTCATGCTACAGCATCTCTCTCTCTCTCTCTCTCTCTCTCTCTCTCTCTCTCTCTCTCTCTCTCTCTCTCTCTCTCACACACACACACACACACACACACACAGAAAACTGTTATTATTAGGAAGGTGTAGTTACAGTGTAAAGGAGCACTCCGGGGACAATCTCTTAGATTCTGCACCAGCCTACTCATTTTGTGGTGAAATAGAACAGCACTGATGAAACAGAAATCACTAAGTTAGTGTGTCTTTCTGTATCTGTGGGTGTGTGTGACTAAGGTGTGATTTATTTGTACGTTGGCTTATAATTTGTAGCAGCCATCCATGCTAGACATTTATATGTACAACCATATAGGCTCTTCAATCATTCTGTTCTGTATTATTTATGTCCTTCTGCATGCTCTTTAAACAAAGATGCAAATAACAGAACGCAAATGTTTCTGTGAAAACACATTTGGAGCTGTGTGTTTACAACTTTCTGTCGGTGGCAAGTTTCAACTACCACAGCTGGAGGCTGAAGGCATTGTGGCAATAGGTTTGGGCAATATAACTTATGAATATATTGCAATATTTCTAGGCTATGCTGTGATATACGAGATGTATGCCGATCCTAACGCCAATCAAAACATTAAACCCACTGGCTGGTGAAGTGAATAACATTTAAAATCTTGCTACAATGCAATGTCCTGCTGGGAAACCTTTGGTCCTGGCATTCTTGTGGATGCCACTTGAAATGCTCCATCCACCCAAACACCGTTGCAGACCAAGCACACCCCCTCATGGCAACAGTACTCCCCAATGGCAGTGGCCTCCAACAGGACAGTTAGTCCATGGGCCAGGCCAGAATTTGGTACCACCCAAGGTGGCACCATTTTTTCAGTACCAGTTTGTTTTTAACGTCCACACAAGTACTTTGCAATGTGTTGCAACCATTTCAAATGAGCAGCTTTACTGTTTTTTGGGACAGTCATTGCTTTGTCATTATTGGCCTACAGTATCTGCACAGTAGGCTTGTGTGCAGTCTATTGTAAGATCTCATGTACCAATACCAAAAGGCATGAAGCTAAAGATGAAACATGCTTTTCAACATTTTAAAGGGCCACTGTGTAAAATGGGTTGAAATTCAACATTTTAAAGGGCCACTGTGTAAAATGGGTTGAAAACCGTTGAAAACAGTGACATCAGTGGACAAATTCTAGATTGCAGGGCTCACTCGCTCACCCCTCCCGTCGG